>NC_013491.2:3055739-3363846 GCF_000004555.2 Caenorhabditis briggsae | reverse complement strand
TTTGAAAATGAACTGAAGAATTACTTTTTTCCGTCTCCTCGCTTTTTGCTGGCCTCTCCAAAACCAAATCTAGAGTGCTAACGGTGTATGTGTGGGGTGGAGAGAGTGCACGATGACGAAGAAGCTTGTGTAGAGAATAGAAGCCAATTGATCTCCAAAGTCCTTCCGAAGTAGTCCTTTGATCTTTTTTGTGGAGTGATGTTCGCCCAAGAAGAAGCAACACTGAATAATAGGAACCAAAAAGAGAATACGGGAGACTTTCACGCCTGCTGCTAACCTTCTCTCCGTCCTCGTTCATTTTATTAGGTTAGCGGACTAGCTGCTACATAAGATGAACATAATTACCCGAGAATAATGACCGATGACCATATTAGTGGAAGAAGACGTCCGGCAGCGGGGGCCTGTAGGTTTCAATCTCGATTATGAAGATGCGAATAAAACGAAATGAGAGGAAGGCAGGAAGAAATGCTTTGGAGATGTCCATGTTGAGGATAAATGGGCGGAGCTATCTTCAGCTAATGAGTAGTATCTGTTTAATGTTCTTCTTTTTTCCCTCCACCTGTTTCTTAGATCATCAAGACTTGTTTCTGGATATATTCACACAGTCTTTAAGGATACAACACAAAAAAGTTCATGATGTTGCTTAACATGTTTCTGTTCCTCTCCTTCTTGGATTCATCAATTAATCAAGGAAGATTCTCGAAGAATGGAAAAGATCTCAACACATCGTCGCCCCGCTGCTTTTCAGACTTCAAGTACTTCTTGACATATCTTCTCTTCTTTCTTCCTCTCTTCTTCTTTGGAGATTAAGAGTGAAGAGGCGGAAAAGAAAAAAAACAAGTGAACTGTGTTGTTTTTCATATAGGTATTGTATCATCGAGACAACGACCGAAACATAACGGGGAAGAGGAACTGGAGAACAATAAACAGTTTTTGGTTTTTCCTCTTTTTTCGGCAGTGGAAACTCTAGAGGAGACTTCACAGAAGAGTTTGGAGAAGTAATATTTGGCACTGCGCCTCTTGTTGTGGTGTTTTTCGTGGTCATTGATTTCTTAGCGTGTTGTTGTGCCTCCTTCCTTCTCACGAGCCAGGGCTCACTTTTCCAGGAGCACTAGGAGTGTCTGGGTCTCTTCTACTCTCAGTTCTAGAATTTTCTGGCACTGCCAAGAGCCTGAAAATAGCATTGTCATCGTTTTTGGCCATCTTCTTATCACCTTTCTTTATTCAAACACATAAACTATTGCTGACCGTGTGTACAAAGTTTGAAATGTGTACTCACTCCATGAAACCAATTCTTAGTTTTTTTTTCTTCTCCGAAACTTAGAATTCTTTTTTTTCAGGATGCCAAACTACAAGCTCTACTATTTTGACGTGCGCTCCCGCGGAGAAGTGATCCGTCTTCTCTTCCACCTTGCCGATGAGAAATTTGAGGACCAACGGATCCAGATGGAGGAGTGGGGAGTTTTGAAGGCCGGTAAGTACCAGTGAAAGCAGGACTAGATTATTTAGATGATCAAAGAAGGAATAGCGATAAAAAATTAGCCGCGCTTCATCGAGTGACGATTTTCATGCGATTACAGAAATGCCGCTCGGACAGGTTCCGGTTCTCGAGGTGGACGGTGTCAAAATTGCCCAAACTACCGCCATCCTTCGTTATCTCGGACATCAGTTCCGTGAGTGTTTTAGGAGAAAAAACAAACGATTTTTTTTTGAAATTTAGACCGCGCTGGAACCAATGCTGTCGACTGCGCTCGCTTGGACATGATGGCTGAAGTCATTCAGGAATTCATGAGTGCCGAGGGCATGGGATCGTACTCGCGAGTCCTTTTCGGATTGATCTCAGCCAACAAGGAGCAATTCTTCAAGGAAAAAGTTCTCCCTGATGTTGAGAAGTATGCCCCACTGGTTGAAAAGTTCCTGTTGGAAAATGGAAATAACGGATTGCTCCTCGGAGATCGTGAGACTTGGGTGGACGTGTTTGCTGCGGAGACTTTCTCCAAAATTATTGATTATGGAAGCCCAGATGCTTTGGATGCCTATCCTCATATTTTGGTAATATGACTCTACATAGAGTACTGGCCTATACGATACAAAAAAGTGTATTTTTGTTGATTGTAGGCATTTTGAAAAGTCCGGAGCTCGACTTGCAAGTGTACGATCACATTTAAATTTTGGAGGGTCTTAAATAGAATTCATACCCTCTGAAATTTTCAAAGTGATTGGAACCTTGACAACCGAGCTCCAGACGCTTGAAAATTGACAAAATGGCCGAAAATTGACTGAATACCACGATTTTTATATCTTATTGATGTGGATTGTATCCGTATTCTCAAATAATCAAAGTTTCAGGCTCTCATCAACCGTGTCTTCAACCACCCCAACATCAAGAAGTATGTCGCCCAAAGAAAGCCAACTCCAGCCTAAACAGAAGAAATTGTTTAAATTTTCTGAGCTGACTATGTAGAGTGCTTTGACTGCAAACCTTTTTTCTCACATCCTCCTTCAAAAAGAATTTTCAATTTTTAATAAAACGCTTTATATTTACAACTTCTGAACATTAAACTACACAACCGTCACTGTACCCTTAACTCTAGCCCGTATCACTAGTAAAACTGCCAGAATGACAATGGAAATGAAAATGAGAACAAATTTCAAATACTCAATAATCCGTGGCACGATGATTACTCCCAACCAGACGGTATTCATGACAAAGTCTTTTAACACCGCGTGAGAGTCCTCGTAAAATAGCGGGATTATTACATTCGGCATTTGTGATGACATACTGGAAAAAGTGGGACTAGTTTAGTCAGGTGACAATAGAAATTTACATTGTTTTTTTGTTGTTGACAACAGGTAAGTTGACCTGGAACCTAACATCAACTTGGAGTGCTGTGCCGGATGTCTGAAAATGAATTTCTTGATGACAGTTACAGTACTGGTTGATAAGATATCAAAAATTGTGATTTTTAGTTGATTTCGACTATTTTCAGGAGTGTGTATCTCAATTGTCAAGGTTCAGATCACTTTGAATATGGTGGAGATTACAAAACAGACCTGTACCAGAAAATTTGCATTTACAGAATTTCTTAGAAATTCCTAGTATTTCAGATTTTGCCTATTTCTAAAAGACATCCTATTTGGACCCTATGTTGCACTGAAAATGTGAAAAAATATTTCTTTTTAATAACGGCGAACTGGAATCCAGGAATCTATTAATCTTTGGATCTAGGAATCTAAGAATCTAGGAATCTAAGAATCGAGGAATCTAAAAATCTAAATACCTAAGAATTAAGAAAACTAAGAATCTAGGAATCTAGGAATCTTGGAATCTAGGAATATGGAAATTTAGGAATTTAGGAATTTAACAAACTAGGAAATTTTCAGAAAACTCTGTGAATGTAAAGTTTCGAATCTAAGTCTGTTTGACACCTTATAGAAATTTCAAAGTGATTGGAAACTTGACAGCCAAACTGCAGACTCCTGAAAAATAGACGAAAAGCGACTGATATATGTTTTGTTGTATATCTTATTAATCGGTACTGTATCTCCAATAAATTTTACCTTCTCTTGATGAAAAACCATTGGCTTATGTTTCTGGGGGTCCGGGCTCATTCCCGAAAGCTTATGTTGCACTTCCGGTGGCGAATACAAAAAGTGCGGAGGAGACACAAGAACCGTGAATGGCGGCTGCGCATTATGACCTGTAAAGGGAAAAAACTGGACATTGATTGACGCCTAATGGGTATTTATGTGTATTTCGATCAACAAGGCTAAGCTTATCCTTCTTTTCCTTTTTCTAGAGATAAACTCGCGGATGTCCGAAACGATTTTCGAAAACGAGATAGATTGCTATCAAAAGAAAAAGGAGAAGGGCAGTGAATTCAAAAAAAAATAAATGGAAATAAGTCAGAAAATGGTCAGACCAACCCGGATAGCAGACCAGCGGGAACAAGCCTGGCGGCAAGAGATAAGTGCCGTTAGCCGTTTTTCGACAGTCCGTTGATGAATTGGATGAGGTTTTTCTATAAAAAGATCAAATGATCGCAAAAATAGAGTGTTGTGCGGTGGTGTTTCGTCGATGCGGGGTGATCTTGTTCTTTTGATTAGGACTTATTGTTCTTTTGATAAGGATTTGTGGTCGGGAAGCGGGAAAAAGGAGGGAATAAAAAAGATTTTGTTCTTATAAAGTTTGAATTAATTCTAATTGGTATTCTGTTTTTGGTATGGTCGTTGTGAGAAACGTGGGATTATATTGATAAGAAAAAGTAACAAAATCAGAAAGGGGTCAGAATTCTTAGGAAACTTTTTAGGTGTTACTGAAATTGTGTTATAAACAGTATGGGCTAAATTTACAGAAATAATTACCGGTAAAAATTTTGTGAAATACTAACAATTTTATTGAAATTTATCGGTAATTTCATGAATTTTTCATCCGGGCTTTTTAGAACTTTCGAACCGACCGCATTGAAACTGTTCGTTTCGCCAATAGGCAAGATTTAGAACAACATGTTCGGTAACTACGTCCATATAGAACCGCAACGTTTTAGAACCATGACGTTTTAAACCCACGAAGTTGAAGAACTGTCGCAAAACTGCCCAAAATCTCGTAGTTCAAAAAAACGAGTAAAACACCTCTGTGTAGTCTTCGTGGACAAAAAATTGTATGGCTAATCTTGTAAATTGCTGACGAATTGCCATTGAATTCCGGTTCATTTTTACCGGAAAATACCGGTAAAGTAGTCAAAATGTTTAAAGAAAATTTTATGTTGTGACTAACTTTCGAAAAAACTGTTATGTTGTTTGATAACGTTGCTTTAAACAGACTTACTCATTACACCACTCTGGGAAATAATCCACATTTTCCGAATTCTTATATCGAAAACCTGCATTTTCTTCTAGCGTAGTATCAAACTCATTGTGTGGAACAGCGAACGCCATAGTTTTTATTCCATCTACCATATTTTCCTGCCAGTAGGTCCTTTTGAATGACCTACACATGAAGGATAGGAAGAATGGAAGCTCATCATCTTTAGTCAAGTGCAGTTTAGATAAACTTCCGGAATCTGAGAAAATTATATATTCTAAATGTTTTTTAATTGAGTATACCTGGCCCTTTAATCTTCCGTGCTTCTTCGGTTGGCCAGAACGAAGCCGGGAGCTCTTTGAGCCCGGCCCAGCTCCCTACAAATCCCAGCTTACTAAAGTCTTCATATCCTGTGTTGATCCAATAATTTTCATCGTAAGAGTTGTTGTACTAAAATTGGTAAAATGAAATAAAATGGGAATTGTCACAAACCCCAGAAAGATAAGCAAACGTTCTCATATCGGGAATGTAATTCAACTGTTCTCCATATCCCATAATTGTAACGATTGATCGAAAAAGCTGAAAATTTTGAATGCACAGGAAGTTTACGGTTTTGACCCACTGTAGAATGGGCAACGCTCAGAAGTGGGTCTTCATACCCGTCGAATAACACGTCTTTGACTTTTTTGGATCTTAAAATGATTCAATTTTTCATTCTTGATGCTCTACTACAGACATAAAAGGGTATTCTCCAACCATAACTAGACCAATAGACGCAATTAGTTGTGCAGTTTCACTGAATTCTGATTGTGGGCCAAATATTGTGGCTACCGCTCCTTCTCCTATAGAATTTGCGAACAAAACATTGTCATCGTAGCTGAACCCCTCATCCAAATCCTCTGGGCTATAATGGTATTGTTTGTAGTTCTGATAGAACATTTGTGTCTTATCACTACTGAAATCGTAGTACTTCTTTTGTTCGGATTCCCTGAAATCAGAAAAAAAACAGATTTATGGCCTCATAGGAAATGAAAGCTTACAAAAATCCATATCCACCAACTTCGATGAGTTCTGGCATGGCTCCAAAATATTTGACTTCGTCTGGATTTGTGACATTAAACAAATTGAACTTCATAACGTTTTTCATGGGTGGATTTGCATATAGAAAGGCTGCATATTTAAGAGATCCGTCTGCATTTGCTTGTAGTTTGTAGTTCTAGACACAAATAGTTGAAACTTAACAAATTCGATTGGGCAACTTACCGCTCGAAGCTCTGAATTGAAAATTGGCCAGAACGCAATCCACATTCCTAATCCCACAACGAAAAAAAGGGCGGCAACCAGAAAGGCGAAGATTTCATATTTCTTGATGGTCATCATGTTTCTTCGGAGTGTCAATATTGAAGAAAATGTTAACTATATGATTGTTCCCTTATCAAACACCTATTTGCAAAGCTGGCATAATTATATGTAATAGACATGTACCACATAACGAGTAGCTTATCAGTGGGCAAAGAAATCGAACCACACTTTTTAACACCTTTAACAGCAATGAATCGCCGATTCGGTTGGTTGGAAATTTGAGGGGAAGCACAAATCATGGCTAGGTGGAGTTGCACAATTTTCTAGAAAATAGTAAATAGCCATTTAGCAGAAGTATACGACGGAATTTTCATTTTTAGTTCCGTCCATAATTCTTTCGAAGTTATCAGAAACATGTCTACCGATGTGCCTTTATATTAGAGAGCCTCATCCACGGTTTTCTAGTGTTCTTGGCATTTTTTTTCTGAATAAAAATTCTCTATTTTTCGGTTTTTGATTATTCATTCTGGTGAATGCACACTTGTTGTGTTCAATAACATGCGCAATGATTAGTATAGGGACCAAAACATAAAGAAAGGAATATATAAATAATGTACACATTAATAAATGGTGGTTTGTTTTTGCTGCGGCACCGCTCCTCGCTCCAGTATTCGTGGCTGGTTTGGTGGCAAGTGACGTCTCGGGGCTCTGAAAGAGAAATTTTTAATTTCATTTTAGAGGAGATTATTTTGACGTTCAGTTCTTTCATATTTATCGGAATGGTCACTCACTTTACATTGGCCATATGGCGAACGGCTTCGTTGTAGGTTGGCGGGTGTTTGAAATCGACAAAGTGCTGATTTTCGTAAATCATTTGATAGCTGTTCACACCGCGGGCGTCGTAGACTGGCATTCGGATTCGTCTGAAAAAAATTTTTTGGAAAATAATGGCTGGTTGGTTACTGTAGAAAATATGGGCTTTGGAAATTTGTTGGAAAAAAACAGTTTAAAATTGGCTTTGTTCCATTCACCATATATTCTTCAATAGAAGCCCATCCATACCGTTAACTTTGAACTCAATTATCTCATTTTCTGTGAATGCATGAATGAATGCAGAAAATGTGAATGCTATCTGCTAACTGGGAAAACGTTTATCATAATATCACCAACATTTTATCAGTGGACAACTTTTTGACATATCTCATAAGAACCGAGATAATTGAGCTTAAAGGTAATGGTTTGGGTGAGCTTCTATTAGAAGAAATACGGTAGCTTATTTCAAACTAGTGATCTACCGTAATCTTTTCAAAGTAAGTCTATATTTTTCAACTTACACTTGATTTTCGTCGTTTGAATAGATTGATTGGTAATCCTTGTCATCGTATCTGGTATTCGAAGTTTTTTTGAGACAAGCAAACAGTCCAAGAATAAGAATCAGAATTGCTGGAGCAAGAAATCCAACAAAAAGATAATACATCGTGCGCGCTCTCCTTCGTTCAAATTCTTTTCAGATTGAGATCATGCTGAAAAACAATTACTGAGAAATTAGAGAAGGGGTCGGTTTGGAAAATAAGGAGAGAAGTTTTTTCAGAGGGACCACACCAAAAACGAACTGCTCCCTTTCGGCCGTCCTCTTTTAAACGCATAAAACTGGGGTGGAGAAGACTAAAAGATAGGGAGAAGAACAAGAAATAGCTGCTGGAAGCAAAAACAGAAGAGAAACTTGTTTTCGGATGCACATACATTACATCTGGAACGCTCTTTTTTCCAAAGAATAATTGAAGTAGAAACAATGCCAACGGGATATGAATAATAGCTTGACACGAGTGACACGACTTCTTTTCAAACTTTTTTCTCGATTCAAAGTTCAAAAGACTCCCGCTAGACTCAATTGCTCATTCAAAATGAGTAAAAAAACCACGACAACACAAAAAGATGGGGTTGGGGGGGAGCCTATGGGACATGAGTTGTGGTTGGTAAGTTGAAATAAACAAATGAGCCGAGAAGAAAATGGTTGGAGGAGAGTCTTCTGTTTTTTTTTCTGGCTCTGTCGCCGACCCAAATCCAACAAATCCCTCTAGCGAAAGGCTCCCAGGTTAGGAAATTGGAGAGTTGTGTGTATAAAGAAATCCTATATTCTGAATTTTGTTTCGTTTGAAGGAAGCGAAACAAATTATAAACAGAGCATTAGATGATGAAGAAGCCTTTGATGTCTGGTTCAAATATTTTGCATTGAGGACCTTCTTGGAGAAAACACTATGATATGCGTAGGGTGAAAATTGAAAAAAAGGGTCATCCGAGGAGCCTTTGCTTGCATTGGATTTCAATTGACACTTGAGAGGATGTCGAAGGAGACTCCTGACTATATTTGAAGGAAAAAAAACGAAAAAAATGATGCTTAAGGGAGCAGGGCCTGATCATTCGGAGTATAGTAGCAGCATAGCTTTATATAAACACATATTTGCCAGTATGGTTTCTGATCTCGAGTCGCAGACTAGTTGGTGTCTAAGTTTGCACAATCTTTTCACTTGAGACGCGGTTGACCTATCGTTTGCGGATCAACCCACCCCCCAAAATAGTTTTTTTTGCTGGTTTGTTGAGGTTAATTCGCAAGGTCAATTGGAGAACAAGAAAAAAGATTAGTTTACATAATATGTGTCATTGTGTAAAGGGAGGGGTACTGTAGATGCCTCTGGGAAAGAAACTAAATATTTACAACCAGTAACAGAAGGGCTCTAACATTGTCAAGTTGGAGGTCAATTATCTCACTTCCCATGCAAGATATAGAAAGTTTATAGAAAAATTGTTAAAATGTTTGTGGTAATATGATAAACAATTTGTCAGTTGACAACTTTTTGACGTCTGTTACAGTATCTGTGATAAATTTGCTTAAAGTTAGAAGTTAAGAAGCCCTAAAACAGTTTGTACGGTAGTTACGCGTGAGTCGGTCTACATAAGTTATGCAACGTCTTCGTGAATCAGAAAATCAATTTTTCTGTTTTCTAGAGGCAAATTGGTTCCAAGACTTCTAGAAAAATGCTGTTTTTTGGTCGAAATTTTTTTTGTATTTAGTGAACTTCAATTTCTGAAAGAATTCTAAAAAATTGGATTCAAACCTTCTTTACAAATTGGTTTTGAATCTACAAAAAATTGCCAAAAAAAATTCGAATTAAAAAATATCGAATCCCGAAACGATTGGCAACAGTCTAAAAATTAGCTATACACTCAATCATGAAACTTGAAAATCAAAACTTTCTGAAAAAAAGCTTTCTGAGTTTCGCTATCAAAGATTTATACGTGACCTTGAAGACAATTCAAATATTTGAAAAGCTATGGTAACCAATTTTTCTGTTTATACCCTAGAAAAGCCGAAAAACGTTTTCAGAAAAAGAAAATTAGTCTTTCTTGCTTTTTTTTAGATATAACCATTCTTTTGAATTCAAAAATTCAGTGTTCTTAAACCAATAACAAGAAAAAAAGACTACCACCTCAAAACAGAATAACCCAATCTCACCACTAAATCTTTATTACTCACTCAATCCCGTTTTAAGAAAATCGCATGAAAAATGTTTTCAAATCCATCAAACTACTTTTTGGCTTTTTTCGAATCCTACACACACCTCCTTGAAAAAATAGATTCTCATTAAATCATCCTACCATAAAACTTTGGAAGAACAAATGAAAAAAAAAACTTTCGTTCAAATAGGTCACATGGATGAAACGTATGGGCATTTATGGTCATTCTCCGCAAGCAAGACAAAACAAATAGAAAAAAAAAGTTGGTAGCAAACTCAGCAGAATAAGTTTTTGCCGGGGCTTCTGAAACCTAATTTTCCTTCTCCTCCCCGCCCTATGGGTGCAATTGAATGAACTATGCATGCGCATCTTCCTGTGACGAAGAGATTAAAAAGAGTATTAAGGTTTTTTTGTGCACTAGTAGATGAGTTCTTTTACAAAAGATTATGCATTTCTCATCTCATAGGAACACGGGTATTAAGGAATATTGAGGTTATAGGGAAAATGAGAAGAAGAAAAAGGAGAAGCAGAAGAATATGAAAATGAGAACATGCAAGAATATTGAACAAGAATAAGAAGAAAAAAAAAGAGAATAATATTCTCGAGGTCGGGATATGTATATTTCGGGAGGGCCAAAAAGAAAAGAGATCCATTTTGAGACATGATGATTTATGTGGTCGGAAATGAATTCATTCAAATCTTTTCTTCTCGTGGCACGCACTTGTTGAGTGATGTGGTCCCCGGCATTAAATGGCCCGCGCTCTCTTTTTTTTTTTGTCTTATTTTTTTGGTATCGAATGTTGCATGGATAGAGAATGAAGAACTGCACGCCATCAATTCTTCCGTTTCAGATAGAATACGCGAGAAGAAAGGGATGAAGTTTTTGGGTACTCGAAAACATGTAGTAAAGTTTGTAGTACATACACTAATGAATTTTCAACAGAATACTCTCTTTTTCTGGTAGTGGAGGTCTGAAGGATTGCACTTTTATGGTGTTGTGGGTAGTTTGAAAAGAATGGGTGGTTCAAAACAAGTACTAGAATGAAGGAACGTTGGAGGAAAGTATATAACGAGATAAATTGCGATAGAAAAGACCATCCTTGCTAAATCTCGGACCGGCCCGGGTCAGCCCTGGCCCGGACCGGGCTGGAGAAAAATTATCCCGGCCCGGGTTCCGAAAATTTCAAATTTTTCCTGTTAATTTTAAATACATTTTTGTCAAAATATTAATTTTAAAGCACGAAATTTATCCCATGACCCTTCTAAACCTGAAAAAAAAAGAAATTTTGATAAAATGTTCCCAAAAATCCAATTTTCTCTCAAAAAATGACTCCTAGAAATTTTTGCCTCAAACACAGTGAAAATTCCTCCACCGGCCCGGCCCGGCCCGCGACATGTTTGGAAAAGACGGAAAATCAGAATTTTGCCCTGTGTGACCTCCGTACCGGTCGATAAGACACACAAAGACGGATTTTTCAAGTACAAAAACGGATTTTTCAGTTTCATCATTTCGACCATTTCCAATAGTCTGAAATTTCTAAATCAAGTTTTCGATCATTTTGAAAATTTTGGAAGGTGCGAATATATTAAAAACTTTGCTTTTTTTTTGAAAATTCCTAGTTTATCAGATATTTGCCGAATCCCGAAAAACACCTATTGTTACACATTTTCTGCACAAACCCCGGCCAAAAAGGCGTTCTCTCAGAAATTAGTGAATATCTGAACAACTAGGAATTTTCAAAAAATGCAATGAAATCAAAGTTTCCATTCTATGTCGTTTTTAAATTATTCAAAAAATTTCAAAGTGATTGGAAACTGAAGAGTTGAGCAAAATGCCCAAAATCAAATGAAAAAATTTGTTTTTGTATATTTTCAAATACTGAAGCCTCTTAAAAATCGCTTGAAAATAACAATAGCTATCTGTTCGCATATGTTTCTGGGAACTTCTGATCGATTCCGTTTCAATTGGAAAGGTCTAATTTGTAATACCTCGCTAACTATGAATGGCAAAGAACTCTGCCAGATCGAAAAAAAAGCTTTAAAAATGATTGAAATTCTATTTTCTTCTTTCACTGTCCCCCTCCTTATATAGCGCTTCAGTGACGCTTGAAACATCCACCACAACCTATAATTTTGTGGGCACATGACGCTCCTACCTTTCATATCATTTTTTTACCAGCGAAATTTTTGTTCCTGGTACACACGACATGTTTTGAAAGGTCCACACAAAACACAGAACACACACCTTCAATTTTGAAGTCTTAGATATACAGTGACTGTTAAAATTTATTTTACAATTTACAAAGTAAATGCTCAAAAACTTATACGACACTACAATGAGAAAGCAAAATCAGCTGGTAACGAATCGAGAAAAAATAATAATAATAATGTCTGATTCACTATGACAACTGAATACATTAATTTCCGTTTTATTAGGCCGAAAAAACACATACACACAAAAATAAATCAACGAGATTTATTAGGAAAATTTTAAATTTTCAGATGATTAGACGAAACTGAAAAAGAAAAACAAGTTAGTAATACTGTGTTCCTTCGATCAGAGACAGCGACGGAGCATGGGGAACGGAATCATAAGCATTTGTGACGGCGCCGTTGATCAGCTGATGGCGTTTTTTCCATTCGGTTTTGAACTCGAATCCTTTGAAAATGATGGATTGGACATTTACGGCTCCTTTGATTCCGATCGCTTGCACAGCCATCACTGGGAAACGATGCTCGTACTCCACCAGCAGATCATTGTTTACAGTAATCTATAACCATTTTTTAAAGTTGTGATTTGAGACGTTGACCTACGTTATAGTATCCTTCATGAATAAAAATTCGCACATGAAATTGATCATGAGATGTTAAAGGATGATTATGGCGAATTCCGGGTCCCCAGTGGTCGTTGAGAAAACTGTTGAGGACCAATTCTTGATTACGGAAGTTCATATGAAGGACGATATTAGCCCCGCTGAGAAGTTCGATGGTGAATTCACTGAAAAACAAAAAATAGTATGATATTTTGACTATTGAGCTCACTCATGAGCAGTTCCATGGATTTCAATTTCAGTTCCGGCTTTTAACGGCTCCACAATCTCGAGAGCAGTTGGGATTGTCTGGAATTTTGAAAAGCATTAAAGTAGATATTTTAGATGCTCTAATCGAAGTAAAGATTATTTCAATTTCTGGGAAAATTCTAAAAAATCGGTTTTGCATAAATCAAACCGTTTGAAAACTAGCTATCGTCATATGAACCCGCTCTTTACGTGCACTTTGAAATCAATTATCTCGGTTCCTATGAAAGATGTCGATAAAATTTCAACTAATAAATTATTCACCATGATATCACCAACATTATATCAGTCGATTACTTTTTGATATATCTCATAAGAACCGAGATAATTGAGCTTGAATTTGATGATTTGAATGACATTCTTTGCGGTACTTCAATCACTCCAATGTAATCACCACTAACTGTTAACTTTGAGGCAATTTATCTCGGTTCCTGTGAAAGATATTGATAAAATCGTAACTATAAATTATTTATCATAATATCACCAATATTTTATTAATTGACAGATTTTTCATATCTAGCATAGAAAACAAAATAATTCGGCTCAAAGTTTACATAATTAGTAGTCATAGAGCATTTACGGTATTTTCCAACTCACCGGATTTTTGATGATGTACATGTTGATAACTTTACAAACCTTGGAAAATATTTAGTTCTTAACAATGCAGTTTTTTTTTCTTTTCGCCAAGTTTTTATACTTTTCATCTTGTTTTTGTGCTCCCGTTTTCGAGAACCATATTTACTTTATGTTGAGACACGACAAAGTGTCAATACGTGGAAATGTTTGATCTCCTTTTTTTCCTTAGTCATCATCATCATTCTCAAAGAGGAGGACTATTTCTGAAAAAGTGAACTTTGTTGAGAGGAGGGGAAAAAACTGATTTTTGGACATTTTTGAGATGTTTGCCAGGAGAGAGTCATAAGAGAATCGTATTTTGAGCTTTTGGACTGTATGATAAGAAGGGTTGGAAAACGGAAAAAGGAATGACAATCAGAGTGTGAGCAGGAGGGAAAAAAAACACGTAAAAACGCTTGCGAAATCACGCTTCCATTGAGAAACTTACTGTAGGTGTGAGTTAAAATTTGTATTCAGAAAAATTCAATTTCACCATTGAAATCTGTGTTTTTGGCTTCATGAAAAAAAAATAAATTTTAAGCCAAATTATTTTATTCAAAAAGTTCAGATTCACAAAAAGTAATTTGCCTTGCGGCTTTTCCATTTTTGAGGTTTCTCAAACTTGGCGTCTCGGCTCACAGGCCGATCTATACGCCGCCTACCCTGGCTATCCGCGACAGCCAGCCGGCCCATAAACGGGGGAAAACGACGACGATGATATAGGGTCCCCCTAGCGAGCGGCCGACATTTTCCGGGTTACGCCGCCCGCTATGTTTATAACGTGAGACGAGAGACAAGGCGACATTGGTCGAAAAAAAAGAAATCAGTTATTTGCCAGTTTAAAAAAAAGTGATACATTTAGATTTTTGAAAGTTTGAATACTGTAATATCAGTTAATGAAATATGCAACATCGCACTTTTCTTTTGATTTTGGCATTTTCAGGAGCCTGGAGCTTGGCTCTCAAGTTTCCGGTAACATTGATAATGTTGGAGGTCTATAACAGACATAGATTGAAAACGTTGCATTCACAAAATTTTTTGCCCTTAATTTTTAGCTAAAGTCCTTGGTTTTCAGCTTTTTGGTTTCTGAAAGGCTCCCCTTTTGGTCAGTTTTGTACTAAAAACGTGAAAAAAGGCGTTTTTCAGATATCGGCAACTGGCTGGAAAACTAGGAAATTTTTGAAATTTCTACGAATGCAGTTATCAATCAGGGCCTGTTTTACATCCTCCGAAATTTTTTTTTAAAAATTCCACAAAAAGAATTCAATTGAACAATTGCAAATTTTTATTCACAGTTAGCAGTTTACCAATCAAAAAAAATCAAAAAATCATTTCAAAAAATTAAAAGTAGGCGTTGTAGGAGTGAGTCTCTTGGAAGACTGGAGCCACATAAGTCTCAGTTCCATAGGCACCGTATCCGGTATGTCCGAAGTCGTGGCTGGAGTTCCAGTCGACTCCAAAATCAAATCCGGTGAAGGAGATCTGGTCAACGTGGACGGCCCCCTTGAGTCCGACGGCTTGAACCGATTGGTATGGAAGACGGTGTGGGAAATCAGCGAGGTGCTCTCCGTTAACCGAGATCTAGAACTTTCTAGATTCATAACTTGAAGATCAGAAGATCAGACTCACATGGTAGTATCCCTCATGAACATGGATCTTAAGATCAAAGTGGTCATGATGCTTCAATGGGTTATGGTGATCGATCTCGGATCCCCATTGTCCATTAACAGAGGTGTTCATGGCAACTCTGTGACCATGCTCGAAGCGGAAATTGACGTGAAGGACGATATGTGGTCCGGAGAGGAGCTCAACGGAGAAGTCCTTGTGGTGATGGTGAGTGACGTGTCCGGCAACATGGATCTCGGTTCCAGCGCGGAGCTGTTCGCGGATAGCGTGGGCGCTTGGGACGTCCTAGAAGAACCGATATCATATTTGAAAACCAAAAAAAAAAAACAGGGAAAACCCTAGAACTTACTGGGCTGGTGATCACGTGCATGCTTCGAAGTAGAGACTCGCTGTACTGCGTTCTTCTCCTGCCATCTCGCCTTCCTTATATGCGATTCCTTTTATTTGAACACACTACGTTGCATTAATCATCCGATAAGAGCGATGTTTGACAGATAGATTATGGGCGTTTGTGGAATCGGAGAGGTGACAGAGAGAGAGAAAATGCCATTTTTAGCGTTGATAAGAGTCTCGGAGAAAAAATGCCCATCATCAAAATGTTATTGCTAATCAGTTACTTGTTTATTTCAACAAAATGGTATTCATTCTTGGAAAAAGAGAAGGATGGTCTTTGGTTTTGTGTCGTAACAACTCTTTCACAAATATTCGTTCTTTCCCAATACGGATGGATGGCATCAGATGAGTCATGAGGGGCAATGGTGCGTCTCGATCCATTTTTATCTTTGCAGGCAGAATGATTCATTTTTCAAATAGTATTATAGAAAAGTTTAGGAAAAGGTTTCGAGATGATTCATGACATCTGGAAGATTCTAAGCGCAAATAGGTTAGAGTCAGTGCAGTTGTAATAGAAGTGTCTGTCTATTTGAGCCACATTTTCTCGTTTCTTGCGAAAGATATCGAAAAGTGTTCAACTGATAGAAAATTCATTATAATTCAAAAATTATTTTGTCAGTTGCAAAATTTTAAATACCTTTTACGGCAGCCAAAATAAGTGGGCCGAAGTTAGTATAGTGAAAGGCCCCCAATGGCATCTGGATCTTCTGGAACAAAGAAAAGTTTTGGAACACTTGTTTCACCGCAATTTTGATTTCAAAAAGTAAAAGAACGGTCAATGAAATGTACAAAAACATAATTTGCAGCTGATTTTCGGTCATTTTTCTATTTTCAGAACTCTGGAGCTTGGCTATCGAGTGTCCGATCACTATGGAAATGTTGGCGGGTGTAAGACAGACCTACAATGAAAACTTTTGCATTTACAGAATTTCTGAAAATTCCCAGTTTTTTAACTATTCACCGAATTCTAAAAGATCAAAAAAAATTCTGAAAGATATAAAAATTTCGGTGAGCAATATTTAAAAGCGATTTATTTTTGTAATTACTGTCAAGCCTACTTTTTTCAAATTGTCGTGGAATTTGGTCGATTTCGAACACATTTTCAACAGAAAACCGACAAGTTGCAAGAAACTGAATGAAAACAATAGAAATTGATAAAATACCGCTAAATTTTATTGAAAAATAGAAAAAAATAGATTAGAAAATAGCTACGAAATTACATGCGTCTTTAAAGATGGCGAAACCAGGCGTAAGACCATTTGCTCATCGTAAGATTTTAAGGAAACAACGCGGATTGAAATCAGACTAGACTAATAGCTGAAAAACTAGGCATTTTATAAAAATTTCTGTAGAAAGTTTTCAATCTGGGTCTGTTTAACACTTTCCAAAGTTTTCAAAGTGATCCGACACATGACAGCCGAGCTCCGGACTGCTGAAAATGGTCTGGTCGCCTCTCTGAACCTCTGAAATCCTTTGAAATTCTCTCAAACTCTAAACTTCATTAAAAGCAATCATTACAGTAGCAATGATTTATTACTTCTTCACAAAACTATGATCAAGCAAGCAAAAATGTCGCGGGCAAGCGATGAAAACAGGAGGGAGAATTCGGAAACAACTATCACTGTCAGTGGAGATCCATATAAATTTTGTAACTTTAGACAAAACGAAACAGCTCAATGCACAAAATTTAGGATAATAAGGAAAGAAAAAAGCGAATGCGTGGGATGGTCTACAGTAGTGGGAAGACCATGAAAGCCAGGGGAAAGCAAGTGAGGAATGTGAGTCGAAGATTTTTGTGAATTTTTGATTTTCGTAAGAAACCGGACTATCAATGGGGGGAAAATGAGCATAGGACTATTTTTGAGGGGGGGAAGTAAGTTTAGAGTACTTGGAAGTACGGGGGCTCAATTGGAAAACATGACTTATTAGGATGGACTAGTTTCAGGGGGAAAAAAGGAATTTATTAGGAAGAATTATTATTTCACCATTGTCCTGGATAGAAGGCCATGAGACTTGGATCATTCACGGCTGCTGCGTAAGCACTGACTTGAGCAAATTTCACTTTTTCAACTTCCGCTTCCTGTAGTCGTTTTGATTTTGCCCTTCGATTCTGTAAGTTTGTTTCATTTTTTTGTTCCATTTCCATTTTTCAATATCATCTTTCGTCAACCAGATGGACTCCAGCTGTGATATCGGAAATATTTTCATTGCCAAATTCCGCAATCTTCTAGATCATTTATCATATCATTAAGACCTCAATGAATGAGGGAAAGCAGAGTGTTTGACAGTTTTGACACCAACGCCGACCTTCAGATGTTTTTGGTATGTGAATGTATGTATAAGATATTGTAGCTAAGCGCGAAATAAATGACAGGTATGAATCTCTCTCAAAATAGTAAATCAAGGTTGTGCAGATGGTGATGCTGCCCCTAACGCAATTCCGTCCTAATTTTATGGCCCATCACACAAACGGGGTGACTGATTGGGGGAAGAAAAGAAAAGCCTGTATGAGCAGCTGAATATGTGACAATTAGCTTGCGTCATTAACACCATTGTGTGTGTTCCGCGGTCCGAAGAATTTTTGAAAGATTGGATTTCATCGAAAACCATCGGGCTATCATCCTTGGGCAATATTTACCAATTACGTGATGATGGGGAAGGTCAATTAACCGCGCGCGCGCCATCATCTGGACCCCTTTAAAATGTATCAAGTATGGAGTACTGTATTGCCTCCTCACGAGATAAAAGACAGCTGGCACAACAGTCGGTTGATGAGTGGAAAGTGTCAGTTATTGTTAGTCACTTTTAAGGTATCTATAGATCTCGCAAAAAAATGGATGAGCAAAAAAGTCGGCTCTTTCCTTTCATAGATACCATCTTATTAGGAACACCAGGTGCACAAAATCACGCCTTGGGATCTATAACGTTACAGAAAGGCGTGAAGGTCGTAATATGGCTGTTATCTATGCATCAAGGAACGGCAAACACTATAATTATATGAAATACGCGTGCCGATTGATTTGATTATGATCTATTTTATGATCTACGTTTGTGTGGGGATACTGTCAGATTGACTAACCTGGAACCATATCTTGACTTGCGTCTCCGTTAATTGCAACGACGCGCTGAACTCGGCACGCTCGGCAATCGACAAATACTGTTTGGATTGAAATTTTCGCTCCAGGGAAATAAGTTGCTGCGTGGAAAACGGGGTACGAGGCTTTCGATTGTTTTTATGCTTCCGCAACATGCACTTGGTGAGACCGATTTGGATTTTCGCATCGTCGCTGGCTGTAAATTAGAGTTTCTAGAATTTCCAATTAAGAATTGTTGGGGCGTACTCGGTGAATCCTCTCGTTGGGATGATAGCCATGGAAGGGTGTGATGTTGCATGGACAGTGGCGATGAGGCAGAGGATTCCGGTGAGCTGTCAGAACTCATGACAGGCAGACGGTTACTGAAAGGGGGCTTAGGATTAGATGGGAAAGACGGATGTTACTATACTAATCTTCTAATTGGGAACATGTATTTAACCTAGGTAAGCCTTGAAAAGACACATTAGAGGACAAGGAAAAGGACTAACCCAGTCTGTGAAAAATAAATCATAACCGGGTCAAGTTGCGCTCCAAAGTATGGAGCCATATGATGCAGTCCTGGTAGCATAAGTGGAGTTTTTGGCGTTATTGGAGCAGGAGGTTTCAACAGATTCTCATCTTTGACAGAACTTTTTTGTGGAGTCGTCGTCTCCAGAAGACTTTCCACACTGAACATTCCGGATTGCTTAGGTTTCTCTGCTTTAGACACCATTGTCTATCCTGCTAGAAGAGATAGATTTATAAAATACTAATCAAAAAAGAGATGAGGCAACAAGATTCATTACGCGGAGGATTAAAAGAAAATTGATCATAAAAAAATAATCTGCATTAGAGAAAGAGAACGTAGGAAAGCAACGAATCTAATGCGTAACAACATATGTTACCGTAATAATAATTGAGGCGAGGGGAGGATTTAGTAGGAAAAATAGGATACTCTTATGTAATTAATAGGCTCTTCGAGCTTCAAAAAGAAGCACACCACGACGACAGGAAGTATAAAAAGGGCGGGAAGTGGATGCGCATCGCTTAAGGATGGGATAAATTGCAAAGCAAACAGAAATCAGGCGGGTTTACGGTAGGCTGGAATATCTTCAAGGAGGAGGAGCTCAAGGCAGATGTGTTGACCAATGCGTTTTATTGCGGATTCCTTAATGACATTAGCACCTTGCCCATGTGACATCGATTCCATTTATAGGCGCCAATATCGTCGTCATTAGCTGATTCAGCTGATGGGGAGGTGAATGAAGAAATTCAGAAGGCAAAGACAAAAAGCAACAACAAAGAGAAAAGCAACGATGCCTGGAAAGGAAATTGGAACTAAATGAAGTTGGTATTGTTGAAATTTCCAGCCTTCGCCACTTCTAGACACACAAAACATAATTGTTTTGGGGGTATAAAGGGGTTGTTGCTCACTTTCTCTCTAACTTTCAAACCCTAAGAAAGTAATTATGTCATTATGTGATGAGAGCCAAAACGGGAAGTTTTACGACTTCGCCAATTATCGTCGGGGAATATTATTCTTGAAATGACATTTTTATTGGTGTGGTGCTCTCCGGAGGAAAGCTGCTTATTACTGCTTATTACTATTGGCCTGAGTTAAGATACAAAATTGACAGAATATTACTAAACTATACTCAAAAGTTTGAAAAAGTAGGAAATATTTAAAAATTATAGATCAGAAACCACATCAATTAGGACACGGAAATCAAAAAGTGTAGAGTCGAAGGGTCCTCAGTCTCCCTCTCACTTTTTACTGACTCCGCCTACCAGATTGTTGGCCCCCCGCTCGTCCGAAAACAATTAACTACCGTATGCCACCCTAGACCGCCCACTGGGGTGGTCGTAGAATAGAAGACAGAGGAGGGCGGTCCCTCAATTGTTGTCTTTTCATGCCATCTGATCAACACAACTGATTGCATGTCTATCAAAATTGATCACCATCAATCTCAATGAAGTCCAAGTGCAGTTGTTTCAAGCGGGCTTTGGCTTCTGGAGCATTGAGAGGGAAATGACTAAAAGGGCGTGTTTTAGAAATAATACTATTGTTGACATCATCTCTCGGAAACCCTAATTAAAACACTTTCACGTAACAATGATTTCAAATGATTCGTAAAAATGAAATGATTCGCGAAAAAATCTAAATTGGATGTTTTTATCCGCCGCCCTATCGTCTTTAATTAAAGCTCACTTTTGGAGGCAGAAAAACAAGGATTTTTGAAAACTATCAATCCTACGATTTGATGGAAGAGGGTCTTTTGAAGGTGTCACACGTGTCAGATGACAGAGACACAATGTTGATTTAGATGGCGCCAGTCCTGGGGTGGGTGCAAACGATTAGTTAGAACAACACAGTGCGGACCTCCAACTGTTGCGACAAATTAAAATTGTGGGGCGAAAATTGGGACACACAAGAGGTGTCGATATGTGACAAAGGAAGAAGGAACTCCTGTCTGGAGAAGAGTGTGAGTTTGGGGGAAAGTATAGAGCTTCCGGTTACTGTAGTTTGGCATTGAAAAAAAAACTAAAAATTAATATTTTTGACCCGTTGAAAGTAAAAAAAACAGGGAAAGCTGCTTAGCTACAGTACCGATCAATAAAATATACAAAAATGTATTTTTCAGTCAATTTCCGGCCATTTTGATCATTTTCAGGAGCCTGGAGCTTGGTTGTCAAACTTCCGATCACTTTGAAAATTTTGGAAAGTGCCAAACAGACCTAGATTGAAATTTTTGCGTTCACAGAAATTTCAGAAAATTCAATATTTCGAATCTAGGGTTGTTTTACACTATTTTGAATTTTCAAAATGATAAGACACTCGACTGCAGAGCTCCAAACTTAAGAAAATGGTCAAAATGACCGAAAATCAGCTGAAAATTTTGTTTTTGTAAATCTTATTGACCGGTACTGTACACGTCAAAATTAGGTCCAAAAAATGACAAAATACCAAAATGACTAAAAACGCAAAAATATTTACATCGATAAAATCAAAATCCACTTTTTTCTCATTCATAGCATTGACAAAATCTCAAAAATCCGGTAAGAACATTACCCCGTGTAACTATACTTATGTAATTAGAAACTTTTGATTACTGTAGTGCCATTTCAAAGCTTACCGTTTCATTGAAATGAGCAATCACGATACTCTTGTTGAATTTCAATTTCCTACTCAACCAAAAACATCCTGACTTACAGATTTTTCTGGGACCACAATTGATGACAATTATCCGGTCTCTCTCTTCTGATTAATTTGAAGAAACTAGACTTCCAATTTCCTAGAACTCGAGAGCACATCAACCCTTTTTCCTGCCGAAATCAACCAATCGGAAATTGCCACTTTCTCTTCATCACCTCCTTTTTCGATCTTATTTCGCACACTGCTTAATTTCACTTTTTCCCTCACCATCTTGACCGAAACCCCGTTTCCCCCATTTTTCTCATTTTTCACCATAATTAATGATCTATCGGCATAGAAGAAATGGCGTATAAACGGTCGGAGGGGTACTGATTTTGCATATTCATTGGTGAAGAGGGTGAGCATCCGACAAAAAACCGACGACAACCATTTTTCGCGCGATTAACGCAATCCCGGACGCCGCCTTTGAATTGTGTCGGTGGGCATTTGCATATTGTGCAATTGACAAACAGATTGACATACAGCCATAACTTATTGTTTCGGGAGGGGGGAGCTGTGGTGTAAAAAGTGGGACCGATAGGAGATGAATTGTAAGAAAAATGAGGTCAAAAAGTGAGATCATAAAAAAGAAGAAGGAGTGATGGTGACTCGTGGAAAGTAACAGTTGTTTACCGACAAAGAATGAGTTATGCAGTTTTTAGGGTAGCAAATTGTAATAGAGGGAGAAAGATATAGCTACTGGTATTGATAATCAAATGGTTGGAATTTTCTATTTTGTCTCAAATGGAGATTTTCAGAAATTTTCAGATCGCGAAAACACCATTTCTATGACAGCGTCTACTCTTTCAGACAATTACAGTACCGGTCAATAGTATGTACAAAAACTTATTTTTTTGGTTGATTTTCATTTAATTTTTGACCATTTTCAAGTCTGGAGCTCAGCTGTCAAGTTTTCGAACACTTTAAAACTTTGCAACGTGCCAAACAGACATATATTAAAAAGTTTGAGTTCACAGAACTTTCTGAATGTTCCTAGGTTTTCAGTTATTTACAGATTTCTGAAAGGCATTTGTTTTTCATGTTATTAGTAAAAAGGTAATAAAGAGGCGGTTTTAGTGAATCGGCAATTAGCTGAAAAAAATCCGTAAATGCAGAGTTTCCAATCTAGGTCTGTTTCGCAGTCAACAAAATTTTCAAACTGATAGGATACTTGACAGTCAAGCTTCAGACTATTGAAAATGGTCAGAATCGACTTAAAAGCACGTTTTTCTATACCATGACACCTGTAATAGAAGGACCACGTACCACTCAACTTTGAGCCGATTTATCTCGGTATGTCTTACAGATATGAAAAAGTTGTAAACTGATGAATTGTTTATCGTAATATTTAACACATTTCATCAGTTGAGGAATTGACGGTGTGAGGGCCCTTCAATTGCATAGTACACGATATTTTATTGATCGGTACTGTATATGATTCATCTTTTACAAGCAATTAAGCTAAATCTAAAAGTAGTTAAAGCAGTTCTTGAAAATACCTTATGATAAAAAGGTCAGAATCATATAAAATGTCGAACTACTTTTCAAGCGGAAATAATAAAAAATGTGATTTTTAAAAAATACTGAAAACAATATACGAGTACAACTTTGATTCTGACTTTGCATACGTATGAAGATGTTCCAGATACTCCAAGCGTAAAAGTTAGAGTTTGTGTTTTTTGAAAAAAAAAATGAAAAAATATGACAGGATCTCGGAATCTCTCATAAGAAAAAAGAGGTAGAGGGACCACAAGTACCTGCAAAACCAATTGTTTTGATAAGAAGACACACACCGCTAAGTGGCTGTGGGTATATGTTCTGACAAGAAAGCAATTGATCAAAACGTCAGTTTAAAGTTTGTTTAACGTGGAGAAGACACCATTTCTCTTCTCTTCCAACTACCTACCCGCTTCTTCGTGCCACACACATTGTCTTCGCCGTCCCACTCCGACACGGTGATTTAGTGATTTACAAGTCACCGTGGCTGAGCCTAACCTCGCCAAGTTTAATGGTCGTCTAATGGCTTTTGAATGAGCCCTCCGGAGATGGACCAAGTTTTATGCGCCGTTTCACACTGATTCAGAATGTTCGGGGTCGTGAGGATGGTGATGGTGATGATGATGATGATGATGGCATCTGGATGAGCGGATTTTCAAATTGTGAAGTCGCGAAGAGGACGGCGTATAAACTTAACGATACGTGCTGATGAATTTATGACTTAACTCGTAGCATATGTTGAATTTGATGTTCGATTGAGAAATTGGAAAACGCTTTAGTTGATTAATCAAGGAGAATGAGGATTTTTTGGGAATCTAGCAAAAAATACAGGGTTTGGAGAATAGTAAATCGAAAATTCTATAATACCGTAATCATTTCGATAGAGTTTCTAAAATACTTTTAAAAATTTAATTTATTGAAATTGTTAACTTCCGGTACGTTCATATGTATTATACTGTAAACACCATGATATAATGACCCCCTTGACCAACTTTCATCTTTCAGACAATTCATCTCGGTTCCTGGGAAAGATATCAAAAAGTGGTTAACTGACTGAATTTCAATTATTTAATAACAAATATTATGTCAGTTAACCATTTTTTGATATCTCTTACATAAAATGAGATATAGGGGCTCAAAGGTAAAAGACATCCACAGCGGTGCATTGTAACAGTGATTACAGTAATACAATTATGCACGGACAGGAATTTGGAGGATTTTTTGAATGAATCTTTTCAGATATTTTTTCCAAAAACCAGGATAAATAGGGCTAAATGTAATATTGTACGTGTTTTTTATTACAAACTATGACGTATAATGTATTTTATCTACGAGAATCTTAAAATAATGTCGGTATCACTTATAGAAATCAAAATAATTGAGCTCAAAATTAAAGGTTTGGGCGAACTCATATTAGAGGAACTACGGTATTTTAGACATTTCACTTTTTTCTCAAATTTTTGTTCCAAATCTAACAAGTCAATTTTCATAGAAACAAAAGTTTTGTGAATCTCCTTGACTTATTAATACATGATCCATCGTAATTTTTACATGATCTTGTACTCATCTCCCCCTTCTCTAATTTTCTACCCTACAGTACCCCACGCATCCTTCTTCATTTTCTTGTCACCCCTGCACCACATCCGTCGTTCCACCTATCTAGATTTCCCAGAGATACAGTCTCACAGAAATGATCCATGGTGTGTCACCAATTATATGCACCCCATGCTAATCATGTCCTCCTATTTTGAGTTTCCAACCCAATCCAACAACACGAGATGGTTATCCGAGTTCATGTGGTGACAGATTAGTTCTCAAAGCAAGCGACAGGTGCCTCAGCCTCCTCCTCTATCGCTAGCCTCTAATTGACACCCGCAGTCGAGAGTCACTAAAAGTTTATTCAAGTTGATCACACCGAATAGCACACCTGACTTCTTGGAGTTTTCTTTGCGCCGGCGGGCCAAAAGTGCCGCCGCCGATTAGAAGGTCATTTTGTACAACGTTTGACAAGGGAGAGAGAGAGAGAAGGAAGAGCCGGTGAGCCAATTAGCGGCTGGACGAGCCGCCAATGACAACTGACACTCTCGGGAGTGAAGAAGATCCGGTGAAAAGTGGTGGTGATAAGAGGAGGGAAAGCGACTCACTTGTTAAGAAAACAATCATGTTAATGCTTGTCACCTACACACACCCCGGTGCTAGTCATTTATCATCTGTGAAATGGGTTTTTAAATGTTCGGGATCTTAAAAGCATTCCAGGCTGTACTAAAGGATTGTCGAAAAGATTTGGGGGGGGACGTATTTATGGTTGCGGACTCTGAAAAATAGTATACATTGTCATTTCCTGTATTAGTCAAAAAAGAGAAGACAGGAATTTTTTTTCGAGTTACAGTAAGGAATCGGTCGGCAGCGCAACTTCCGCTACCGTAGCTCAGACGGTAACGTCGCGGAATTATAATTGCTGAACGCCACAAGTTCAGTTCATCGATAGGCTAGTGTCAAAGAAATTTCGAGAAAATATTTTTCTCATGTCACTCCCCTTCAAATAATTATTTTGATGCGATTTTTCAGAAGTCAAAATGAAGGTAAATCATTTCCCAGAGAAAGAACTTCTGAAATGAGTGATGACCATTTTCAAAGCTACTTCCAAAAAATCTAGGATTGCGTTTTTGATTTCTCGAAATTTCTTCCAGTTTCCAAGTCTATAATACTGATCATATGTTGAAAATTCAGGTACATGATGATTTTGTGATTCTTAATTTCTCAACTTCCTCTTATCGTCAGCAATAATCAGCAAAAAATCCATTTAGCACGAGACAACTGTGACTTTTCGCCTCGGAATTTCCATCGTCCTCCCTCCTCTTCTTTCCTGGATATTTGATTTATTTTCTATTTCATCTAATCGTTACACAGCCAATCAATCACGTTAAAACAACAATACAACAAATTTGCCAGTGACGCGTCAGGAGAGCAATCGACATATCTCTCATCAAAGCTCACTGATTGAAGAGGAGGAAGAGAGAGGGAATATTTGGCTGGAAATGATGGGACTTGAAATTAGAAAGGGAGAGAAAACTGGAGAATGACCCCACATATTTCTATTTTTGAAAATTGGGGTCTCGGAATATTCTAAATTTTCCTCAAATAGAGTTTTGGAGTATACTGGAGTTTTGAGACAAGCGTTGTCAAATCCTTTTCTCAAATCAATCATTTTGAATTGAAACATAATTTAGGCACCAGAGATTGTCGTATGCAGGTGAATATAATGAAAATGAGTGACCTGAAACTTTAAACAATTATCAATTCATATACAATACCGGTCAATAAGATATATGTTGGTGTCAATGAGTCCGCTTTTTTTCAAACTGATGACTTCCCTATTATGCGATAACGGTCAATAAAATATTGTTAAAAAACGTATTTTTCAGTAGATAACAATGTGTGCTATCGGTACGGTTTCGGTGAATTTACCGGTAATTTTACCGGTATCTTACCGGTAATTTACCGGTAAAATACCGGTAAATGTTTACCGGTAAAATCACCGGTAATTTACCGGTAAATTTACCAAAAACTACCGGTAATTTCTAGGAAATTTTTCTGTTTTTTTTTTCAAAATTTGGAACCGCGACGTTTCAGAACCGCGACATTTTAGAACTACGACATTTTAGAACTACGGCATTTTGGAACTGCGACATTTTAGAACTACGACGTTTTAGAACTGCGACATTTTAGAACTACGACGTTTTAGAACTGCGACGTTTTAGAACCGCGACATTTTAGAACTGCGGCATTTTTAAACCGCCACGTTTCAAAACCGCCACGTTTTAGAACTGACCATTTCAAAACTGTTGCAAACTGTCAAAAAACTAGTGAAACAGATAACTTACCGGTAATTTACCGGTAAAATACCGGTAAATTTTCGGTAGTTCTCAAATTTACCGGTAGGTTACCGGTAAATTTCGGTAAATGTTTACCGGTAAATTACCGGTAAAATTACCAAGAAAGCCGTTACCGGTAAGTGACAATCGGTAGTCACACACTGGTAGATAATCACCATTTTCAGGAGTCTGGAGCTCAAGTGTCGGACCACTTTGAAAATAGATTGTATTAGAACGGTATTTATGTTGGATGGGGACAGTAGCAATTCTCCTGCTCCGGCGACCGTAGTTTTGCTCATAATGTTTTTGTCCACTTGGCGAGAAGCTTGACGGACCTTGTGAACGTCTGAAACTGAAACTTACGTAGACCAAACGGCAGTCACCAGCAAAAAATACCTGAAAAAGAGAAAAAAGAGTTATCATTATAATTTTTATTGAAATGAGAAAAAAACACGAATTTTGGGAACATCACATCTAACATCAGTCAAACAGTGAAATCTGTAATAGAAAACGTTTTAACCTTCAGAGCAGGAACTTTCAAGTTTGAGCCAATTTATTTCGGTTCTTGTCAAAGATATGAAAAGGCTGTCAACTAATAAATTGGTAACAAAGTATCACAAAACTTTTGCATATTTTATATCTCTCGCAGGAATGGTTATAAATTGGCTAAACGTTGAAAGTTAGAGTGTCATTATATCAGCGTGTTTACCGTAACATAATTATCCAGCTTCTCTCAATGCGGTAAGATCTTTTTCCAATTCACAAACAATATAAAATTTTCTGTCAGTCCATTTTTATGGGAACTCCAGTTTTATGAATTTACTTAAGACATGAAAAACGTTGTGGTCTTAGTTGTCACACTTTTGATATCTTTAGAGCAAAGAAAAATTAGTTAAAACTTGACAGCGTAGACTTCTGTTACAGGTTTTCTATTTTCGACTTCATCTCTGCTCCAGACTGCAAATACTTGGAAATTCTCAAAGTGATTCACAAAATGTCTGATTCTATTTATCCAGTTTTCAAACTGATTTGATTTTACATCATCTCTAATTCATCGTTTGTCTGCAGTCTTTTCTTTTTCTATGAAAAGCTCAAGAAATGTATTTTTCATGGCATGTGCAACTTCTCGCATGTTCAACCCTCCAAATTCAAGTGTTCCTCATTTAGAACCTTAACTGTGAAAAATGAAGGAGAAAAGTTATGGCTTTATTCTCAATTTGTCCTTTTTTATGACCCAATTTTTCTCTGGACTTTATCCTCCATTTTATAACCTACCGTATGCGTTTTGACGCACTCAATTTTCCTTAAAAGCTATCATAAAGAAGAAGAACTCGTAACTTCATAAAAGTACCCCATAAACATAGTTCTCGAGAAAACCAATTCGTCATCTAACTCCTCCTATTTTTCTATATGACCTGTTCAGTGGATACCTGGAAAGAAATTCACGTGGAACTGATCGGGGTGGCTGTTTTGTGTTTTTTTTTCTCTTGTTATTATCAATGACCACATTTTGATCACTCTAAACTTGACCAATTTTTGTTGTCTCTTGCCATTTCATTCAGTTTTACATTCACTTGTTTTGAAGACCCCTATCCCTTAATTGGAGAATTCGTAGTCCTCCAGAAAAGCAATCCTCTGAAAAAACGAGCAACCGGAAGGCTTAATTGTCCTTGTTTTCTCTTTTTTTCCAATTCTTCCTCATGAAACATTTTCCAATTCGATGTTGTGTAATTGGGAAATTTCGAAAATCTAAGGAACAAAGTGTGATGCCCCATTTCAAACTATGCACTATGACTCAAAAAGGGAATATGATCACCTGACTGGCGGGGTTAAGTATTTGCGTATGCCCTTGAGTGGAGTGTACTCTACCAACCCCATACGAAATTTACACTTTTCGAAAGAAGAAACATGCATCTTTTTTACTAACAAGATTTTATCGATGAAGCATCAAAAGTATTTCGTAATATTCCTCGTTTCAATGTTACGTCGACTTTCACTCCCCATCTCTTTTCAAGTTTCTCGCTCATTCTTTCATTCCTAATGTTCCCTTTAGTCTCTATTTTTGGCTCTTTCCACAAAAAAGAATTTCAAACAGAAGGGAAAAATCGGATTTCAAGCTTTAAATTTATTCGTTTCCTCTTCCTTTTTCACAGCACTCCTCTCGTCTTTTCTTCCCCCCGCCACCGCCTGACCGGAGACCCCACGAGGGGAAACAGAGCAAACGCGCCCCACTGAGAACGAGTGTCCTTTCGTCGTTTTGTGTGTGGCTGCCACCCCATCAGATGGATGCCAGCGCATGTTAATCTAATCTCATCCCGTCTTATTCCAGACGTTTCTTTCTGTTTTTTTTTTGCTTTTTCAACATTTTTTCAACGCTGAGAAAGTTTTTTTTTTGGTCTTTCGCAATAAGCCAAAGCATTTTTTGAATTTTTTTCTACCGTTTCCCATCTAAGCGGCGATTGAAAACGTCTCTAACAATTTTTTTTTCAGGCAACCATGGGCTCTTCTAACAAGGACGGCCCCTCGTGTCTTCCAGAAGTACATAAAGAGCCGAATTTAGCCATTTGTGAGTCAAAAATTTTTTTTTTTGAAACTTTTTCCAAGTAAAAATCGATTTTTCAGCTGAATCTACACACTCGTCCGATTGGTATTCTGCAACATCATCTGAAGATTGTTGGCAAGGAGCTTCACAGTCATTTTCCGGCGGCAAATCCAACGGGTAGGCGAAAAATCAACAATTTGGGTCGAAAATAATATTTCTTTGTTTAGAAAACCAATCACACAGAAGGAAAACTCGGCGGCGGGAGAGAAGATGAGTTGTGAGATGAGCGACCCGAAATCTTGTTCATTTGTGCCGGAGAATAACGAAAAAGATAGCATTCATGTAGGAAATTTTGAGCTGAAAAAAGGAAGATCGTATTCTAACCCGGATTTGTTGGTATCAATGAGTCCGCTGGCATACAGAGGCGAACAAGGAAAGCAGGAGATGATCGCAAGCAGACAAGGTAAGATTTAGACAGATGATCATGCAATTTGTTAGCTAGAATAATATCTAAAACCAATTTTTTCGACAAGCTGACTTCACAAATTTATAGTACCGGTCAATAAGATACCGTAAAACCTGTATTAGAAGGGCCTTTCAAGAGGGAATTGAAAAATTGAAAGATCTCTTTCAAAATGTGTGAATTGAAAATGAAAACTTACGTACGTTTTCAGTAAAAAACATTCCGGAAATTCTAAAAATTTCTGTGAAAAAAATATGTTAAAACACTCTTTTTTTGGTCGAAAACAAGCTAAATTTGGGCAAAATTGATAGATTTTTATGGAAATGACTGGATTTTTCGATGACAATGTTTTAAAAATTATTGGAAAAATTAGAAGAGGGGCCCTTGAAATAGAAAGGGTATCCCAAGGTACCTCAGAACAATAGGAGGGCCGGCCCTTCTAATACAGGTTTCGCGAAATGCAACAGCATGATTTTCAGTTGATTTAATCTATTTTCAGGAGTCTGGAGCGAGTTTATCGAGTGTCCGATTACTTTGAAAACCTTATAGGTTGTAAAACTGACCTAGACTGAAAAATGCATTAATAAAACTTTTTAAAATAGCAGTTTTTTAGCTATTTGTCGATTTCTTAAAATCCCCGTTTTGACCCGTTTTTATTCTGTAAACGCGAAAAAATTTCGATGTCTTTCAGAAATCAGCAATTAGGTGAAAAGCTAGGAATCACTGAAAAATTCTGTGAATACGAATTTTTCAATCTGGGTCTGTTTTATACCTTACAACATTTTAAACGTGATTAGAAACGTGACAGCCGAGCTCCAGGTTCCAGATAATGGTCAGAATCAACTGAAAAATACGTTTTTTTACGTCTTATCAACCGAAACTGTAGCTGACTTCTTTATGCGCAAAATGAGCAATTTTCACCTTCAAAAATGCAATTTTCCTTGCAGATCTCAAAGAAGAGACTACAGAAATAGTGGCGGTTGTAGAGACTGTTCAAACTGATGACACTACCACTACAACAGCTGTGATCACAAGCACCACCATGTCCGGAACTGCATCGCAAGACGATTTCATTCTGGTAGAAGCGGAACAGGACGAGCACATTGGCCTGTGCGATGATACCATGCCACTGGTTGATAAGAAGTGAGTCTAGTCATTTTGATTTCTAAATGCTAGCAATATTCAGAGACCTTTCAACAACAAGTGCGACCAGCTCACCAGCTCGTCAAATCACACCACGTGTCGAAAGTGGATTGAGCTTTGAGAGAGTTGTCTCGCTGGTGAGCGTCTTCCCAGCGATGATCAACAAGTTGCTCAATAAACCGTGGTATCCATCGAGATGTGACGAAGTGATTCAGTTTCCAAAGGAAGAGCTTCATAACTATGAAATCGTTCCAACTGAGGTGGACGATGAGCATTTTGTAATCGTCACCGGGATCAGAAGCGCCGAGGGACGACTTCCAGATAGCATTTACCATTTGGTGTTTGCTTATGACGGATTCTTCGAGACGGATTCAACTCGCCCATTCAGCTTATTCCGGGCCACAGACAAGAAGGATCTTATGGATCTTCTCCACTTGTGTGATGAGAAATCTTTTCTATTCACTTCTCTAGACACCACCCGTACCGATATCCGGTCCAAGATTGAAGAGCTGGTGATTCAAATCCGACTGAAACCCCACTACCATATGATCCACGTGGCTATTGCAACCGATCGTTTGGATTTCTTCTCGGATGATATGATCGCTGCGATGAATGCTTCAATGGAGCCGTTTGCAAGGTACTAGCTTCTACTTTTGCTTCTTTTTTTCGAATCCCATACAATTAATGTTTCAGTCAACTGCGATGCTTGTGCCACACTGAAAATTGCTACCCTGTGCATTTGGCGCTGGCAATGGACCGGCAGAAAATTGTGGAGAGACTTCTGGAACTAGATCCAACTTTGTTCTGTGAGACGGACAAGGCTGGAAACAACGTGTGGCATCACGCGTCTAGCAGCTTTTGTGCTCAGGTGAGCTTTTTTAGAGTTTCTAAGAAGTTAAAGAATTAACAAGTTGAACTTTAACAAGGGAATGTCGTTAAGAAAGCTCTTCAGAATTTTCTCTAAATTTGCTCATTTATAGAATCGAGTATGGGCTTTTACGTAATAATAGTCTCTACCTGCAAAACTCGCTGAAACTCGATAAAAATCGATCTGAAATTATAGCGTTTCCACCAGTCTCGTCGCCTCCTTTCTCCTTCCCTTTCCTCACTGCGTTGCGTGCAAGAGTAAAACATGCCTCGGTAGCTTACTGGCTAGCAGGGAGGACCACAAAAGCACACATGCAGGTTCGGGTCCTCCTTCTTTTATTTTTATTTTTCTTATTTTTTCAATCTGAAAAAGTCGTTTTCGAGGGGTTTGGCAAATAAGAAACACTTTTTCGAAAATTTTCTATGATCTGCAATGATTTTCGAATAATAATAAAAAAACAAAATTTTTTTGAAAAAAATCACCATGCATCACTACACACTTTTTTTCATGAATTTTGAAAATTTTTTCAGAAGTGCAAAATTTGGTGNTATCTGTTCAGAAGGGTTTAAAACATGATTCTTACAAAATTTGGTAGCCTGATTTGGTCTGTGAGCCCTGATAATATGATTATTTCTCAAATTTTTAAAAGTCGTAAATATTGATTAAAATCGACTGAAAAATACAAAAAAAAATGAAAATTTCATCTGTGCGGGATTTAAATAAATTTCCACTTCAAAAAGAGCAAAACGGACCAATTTCTGGAGCCAAAAGTCTCTGTTTGTGTGCTATATGATACCAAATTTTATGAGAACGATGTTTTTATCCCTTCTGAACGGTTGAAAAACTTTTTTGCACTTCTGAAAAAATTTTCAAAATTCATGAAAAAAAGTGTGTAGGACTGCATGGTGATTTTTTTCAAAAAAAATTTTGTTTTTTTTCAATTATTCGAAAATCATTGCAGATCATAAAAAATTTTCGAAAAAGTGGTTCTTATTTGCCAAACCCCTCGAAAACGACTTTTTCAGATTGAAAAAATAAGAAAAATAAAAATAAAAGAAGGATGGCCCGAACCTGCATGTGTGCTTTTGTGGTCCTCCCTGCTAGCCACTAGGCTACCGAGGCATGTTTTACTCTTGCACGCAATGCAGAAAAGAAAGGGGAGGAGAAAGGAGGCGACGAGACTGGTGGAAACGCTATAATTTCAGATCGATTTTTATCGAGTTTCAGCGAGTTTTGCAGGTAGAGACTATTATTACGTAAAAGCCCATACTCGATTCTATGAATGAGCAAATTTGCAGAAAATTCTGAAGAGCTTTCTGAACGACATTCCCTTGTAAGATCAATTTAGATTTTTAGGATTAAAATCTTGATTCTTGCACCTTCAAACACTCAAAGCACACTCTTCGTTTCAGATCATTTGGGATAAATGCCCGGAATCAAAACACTTCATCGACGAGCGCAATATGGACGGCCAGAGCCCATTAAACGAGGCTGTAAGCGCCGCCAAACCTCTGGTCGCCACTTTTCTCATCTCGAAAGGCGCCAAATTCACCCGCGGAGATCGGAATGAATTGTTCGTCGCGATGACGTCAAAGAATGCGCAAAGTGTGGTGGAGGTGGTGTTGATGGACAAACCAGAACTTGCGCACGAGCGTGACGCACTCGGAAACAGTGCGATTCATGTTGCATTGTACAAGGAGTCGTTAAATGCGTTGCTCAATAAGAAAGTGGAGTTGGGATTGGATATTGATGTGACCAACAATGCTGGAGAGACGGCCTTGTTGTTGTTTATCACTACTAGGAAGCCCGATCTACTCCCACTTCTGGTCACACTCTATGCTCACGGAGCCAACATGAATGCCACGGATCGTCATGGAAACACTGCTCTTCACAAGTCAGCTGCTCTAGTAGACGCTAGAAGAATCAGTCTTGAGGTTAACGACCAAAACTTGCGAGTTGAACTTATTAGAATGTTTTCAGTGCGTCAAATTCCTCATCTCCGCCGGTGCGGACTCGAACAAAGTGAATCTCCGTGGAGAGTCTCCTAGACATTTGGCAGCGTCACTTCAGAAGTGAGCATATCAATATCAGCTAAACACCAATTATCATTTTCAGCCAAGAAATGCTGACGATCTTGAAAGCTGCTGGTGCTAAACGCTGTCCAAAAGGATACAAAGGCTGTAGAAGCAACTGCAGATTCAACGCAGCATCTTTTGATGAGGAGTACGAAGAGACGATTCAGAACATTCACATCGGAATTGAAACTGATTATGAGAAGACTGAGCTATCGGCTGCCGAGAGATTGAATATTGAGCAGAATCTGGAGAACTCTGGAAAGTGCAAAAAAAACAAAGTCAACTTGATCTCTATGGATGGAGGCGGTATCCGTGGATTGGTCATTATCCAAACTCTTATTGCTATCGAAGAACGTCTGGGAGATGATATCTTTAAGTATTTCGATTGGTCGGCTGGAACGTCAACTGGATCTCTGATTATGGCAGGATTGGCGACTGGAAAGAGTCTCCGGGAAATGCAGCAAACTTATTTGCTTCTCAAAGACAAGGTCTTCGATGGAATCATGCCACCCTATGATACAGTTCAGCTCGAGAAGTTCATTCAAGATCAATTCGGAACTGGAACTGTCTGGGACATCCCGTTCCCACGACTAATGATCAGTGCGGTTAACTCAGAAAAACTTCCAGTGCGATTGGAGATGGCTAGAAACTACAAACCAGCTGTGGACCTTGCTCCGGAGACACCAAGAGAGATGCCACTATGGATGGCGCTTCGTCGGTCAACAGCCGCACCAGTTTTGTTCAAACCTTCCGAGGATAGATACATCGATGGTGGTATAATTTCAAACAACCCAGCGCTGGATCTCATGAGTGAAGTTCACGCCTACAATCGCCAACTCCAGTTAAGCGGACGCAAACAGGAAGCGGTGCAGATGAATGTGGTGGTCTCGTTTGGAACCGGACAGATACCCAGCACAATTATTGAGACGCTGTCGATTGATAGTAACTCACCACTTCAATCCATCAAGACTATCAAAAACTTGGCAGCGATGTTCATTGACCAGGCGACGGCTTCTGAAGGAGCGCCAGTGGCAAGATCGAGACAGTGGGCAGATTCGTTGGAAGTTCCGTTTTTCAGATTTTCGGCTCCATTGTCTAAGGTGAGCTGGAAAATGTGTAGAATAGGAGTTTTACTGGCCCTTGCCGGGCCTTCGCTGGCCTGGCCATTGTTTCTTTTAGAATGAATATGTTTGGACAATCCGAGTTATAATAGATAGAAATGAACCTGAGAAGTACAACAAAATTAAATTGTTTCAAAAATTGTATCTCGTATACGAACTAAATTATAAGGCATAGAGTGGCCTTGCCGTGTTTGTTTTTACTTCCGGTTTGTATCGGCTGTAACTTTTTTCATAAACAAGATACAGGTTTTTAAAATGTATCATTTTAAAGCTTTCGTTAGGCTCTATTATGTCTTGTTTGATCTAAAAATATTAGTTCTCAAAGAAACTATAGCAAGGCCCGCGAAAGCCCGGTAAAGGTCTTACAAGTATTCTGACTGAAGGTTTCCACTGAAAAGAGAATCAATCGCGAATGCGGCGCGTCTCCTAGTATGTACACCTTCAATTTGCGTGTTACCTAGGTAACCAGCGCTCAGTAAAGAAGCGTGAAAATCGAAAATCGCTCGCCCGATAACTCATTTTTAAAAAATAAGAATATCAATTCCAGAACATATTCCTTTCCTCCACTAGCGACTTGGACGTCTGTACCATGATGTGGGACTCCTTCATCTATTGTCGTCAACACCGTGGATACATTGATGAGCTCGTGAGACTTCTCAAATTCGACGACGCCCATCCATACCAAAAATCTCCATTTGCAGAACTTTAATCTGGGAATCCCGGATGCTTTGTAAAAATTGTAATACTTAATTGTGCGATTTTTGTAAATAGTGCTTTTCGGTAGAAATGTATTTTATATTGATGATGATAATCTCGTTCACTTCCTTCCTGGCTGAAGAATCTTGTCCCCCGATGCATTCTCATTATCCATTTTATTTTGAATTTTTTAGCGTTTTCCCTCCTTTCGCTTTAAAATGCCCTCACACTGACCTGAAATCAAAAATCTCTTTTTTTCGAACAACTTCTGACAAAAATTGTATTGAATTTCACTTTGCTTCAAGAAACACTATTGCATTTATGTGTAGAAATTGAATAAAGGACGTTTTTGCGAAAAATCAGATGATGTTCGTTGTTCTCGAAAGAGAGAGAAAGTGTCGAATTTTTCGTTTTCGAAAAAAGACATGTAATACGATAACATCGAGAAATTGAAAGGTGTCTGTGTGTGTGTGGATGTTTCGAGAATAATCGCCTCCCGTGATGTTGAAATGAGGCCATTTGAATGGATCTCCAATTTAATCTGGAGAAATTGAATTTTTTTCCTTTCTTTGAATATTTTTAACACAATTTCTATTTCAAATCTCAGTTCCAATCGTTTATTAAATTTGAGAATTTTTAAATTTAGTGGTCTTCCTAATTTCATAGAGCTTTTTTTTTAAACAGAAAGACCCCAGTAACACAGTAGCAATGGAATATCGCCGTTGGACCTATAGAATCATTTTCTGTCGATTTTTGTGAATTATATGATTTTTGGTGAATTATACGTTTTTCTATTTAATGTGGTGTTGTGTCATTCCAACCAGAGCTATAGTACTGCTCAATAAAATGGCCCTAGAAGCAGAAGAACTAGGAATGTTCTAAATAGTCTATCAATGCAAAATTTGCAATCTATGTCTGTTTAGGCCTTCGAAATTTTCAAAAAGATCGGAAAATTGGCGGCCGAAGTCCAGACTCCTGATAATTGTCAAAATGACTGAAAATCAACTAAGAATACGTTTTTGCATATATTAGTGTACTGAACGCGGTTATAATTTCTACCTTTGATTTCCGGTTTTCATTAGCTTGATGCATAGCTGCAAAAGGTCGAGCCGGTAGACGAATTTTCACGGCCCGGCCCGGCCCGCCTAAAACTGTTAAAAAATTTCCAATGAAAACCTGGAGTTTTTTTTTTGAACTAAAAAAAAAATATTACATTTTGCAACAAAATTAAAAAAGTAAAATGTAGTCAAAAATAGGTAGTTTTGTCTAAATTTTTGAAAAAAAATACAAAAAAAATCAGCGTCTGTACGAACCCCGGGCCAGCCCGTGATTTTGCAACTATGGCTTGATGTGATTCGGGCTCCGACCCTCCCAATATTATATCTCAAATTGTTTGATGGTTCATCTCCTTTAATTTTAGGATTCATATTTTTTCGTGAATCGCGAATCCCCATTTTTTCTCCGAACAATTTTCTCAAGCGGCAAATGATTCGGAGGGTACAACATTCGGTGGTACCGCGCAATACAAAGAAATTTAAGGGTTGAAAACCCGCAATTCATGGGACCAAAACTCAATTTTTCAACTATTTTGAACTCCTGAATTGGGTATTTTGCAGTCCAAAATTTTTTTGGATCCCTCCAAACAATTTACCTCTTCAAATTTGTTTCAACCTTTTTATTTTCTCTGACTCCCAATTTTTCCTCCCATCCCACATGTTGCACTCGATTAATAACAAAAACCAAGAGAGCTCAAGAGCAAATGGCGGTCATTCCCGCGCTGCAAGGACCTTTGAGCGATCGTCCTCACCCAATGCGGGTGATAGGAGTATGTGGTGTCAGGTGGTAGATATGAATTGAGACGAGAAGAAGAAGAAGCTCCACGAAGGGGCAGCTAAGGAGCAGTTTGTGTGCCGGGTGAATTGTGATACGGGGCAACGAGACGGAGATTGGTTGATGAGTAGAGTGAGATGGAGAGAGAGAGAAGGACTTCTATATCTTCTTTATCTTTTTGACGGGAAAGATAGAAGAATCCGGAAACGTAACACACCAACCGTTTCGAAATGTGAAGAAGAAGCGTCTTATCATTTTCCCATGTCTCATTTGTATATATTCCGGTAGTCTTCTTTTTCTCTCATTACTTTCCATGAGAAACACCTGTTCCTTTTTTAATTTTTCCTGGTACCCATCTGTACTTTCACTCCTCCTTAACAATAGCAGCAGCTGTTCAATGCGTTAGAAAACCGGAAACTCTGTCGTTGTGGCCCACAAACCGCCTGGTTGTCCCGTCGACCCCTTCGAGCTTATCTACTGCAAGGTGTCACAAGTTTTGATGAAATTATTTTTGGAACCAACCTTTTTGTTTTTATTATTAATCACGTTGTCTCTAATTTCTTTAATGAGATGTACAGTGCCGGCCATAAACGCGTTTTTCAGTTGATTTTGGCCATTTTTAGGAGTCTAGACCTCGGTTGTCAAACTTCCGATCACTTTGAAAATTTCTGAGGTTATAAGAAAACAGACCTGAATTGAGAACATCACAAAAAATTGTTGAATTGCCCTAGTTTTTCAGGTATTCGCTAATTTCCAACTGACACCTGTTTTTCTCACGGTTCAGTAAAAAAGGAGCTTAAATAGGGTGTCCTTCAGAAATCAACTAATAGCTGAAAAACTAGGAACTTTCGAAAAATTCTGTAAAGGCAAATTTTTCAATCTAGATCTGTTTCACAACCTTCGAAATTTTTCCGAGTGATAGGAAATTTGACAGCCGAGCTCTGGAATCCTAAAGTGGTCAAAATCGACTGAAAAATGAATTGTTCATATTTATATGACCGGCACTGTATTATTCAAATAGCGAATACTGTTTTTGGAACTTAAACCTTTGAATTTTGGAAACTTTGTTTCGACGAAAACCTCAAGTAGGTTTTCTTCCTCATTTCATTTTTCGAAAAAAAAGGGAACCAAACCATCAGCAATACGCCCTCGTTGTTTTCATTTTGTTGTTTTGAGCCACTACATATTCTTCCAATATTTATGACACACTAACCATTTAAATAACCAAATTATCTCGTCACCCCTAAAACACTCAAACAAGATGTTTCTGACCAACCACATGATTTTTCAACACATGTCCTTCCTCTGCTAAAGATTCTTGGTTCTTGGTTCTAAACGGCACACACTCACTCATACACACACAACCGGCCCCTTTTTCTTTTCCCATTTTTTTCACCGCTCCTCAATTTTCAACAAGTTCCGAACACAGACTTCCCCCATATTTACTCATTGTGGTCCGTGAATTTTTCTACTGTCTTCGTCTTCTTTGCCCGCTGAGAATCTTCTTCCGAAACTAAAAGCCAACGGGGACGTCACTTCTGATTTGCGCCAACACAAATTGACATGTTGTTTGTATGTACATAATCGAACCGATTCTATAAGCAGAGCGTATGTTTATAACGTGTATTTTGGCGCCTTCAGCCTTCTGCCCCTGATATTTTCACCTTTTTCAAGACTGTTATTTTTTTCAGGAAAAGACATATAACTGGTAAAAAGGAGGGATAGAAATTTTGCTACATCTGTAGAATCAGAAAGTGATGTAAAATGATTGACGGCGTCGAGGAATCCGATGCACCATTATCTCCAAAAAGCCCGTTTGCCAGGAGGAACGGCAGGAGGTGAGCAATCTTATGATTAAAAAATTGGATTGCTAGAAAATTTTGGAAAATAATAATATCCGTTTTCGGAATTCCGAGTATCAGGTTACACTGAATAATTTAGCTTAATGTTAGCACAAACATTCGTCATTATTACGGGACAATCGATATATAAATTTGAACTACTGTAGGGACAAAAATGAGATTACTGTACTTAATGACATACGAAGAAATCTGTGCATGAATACGCCCCTCCGGTTTAAACGAAGATTCTTCAAGAAATATACAAAATCCATTCGAGAAAAAAAGGAATTTGATTGAAATATTTCCTAAAAAAGAGTTTTGGGTCAAAATTAAAGACTTATGCTGAAATGTCATGTTTTACTTCCAATGGAAGATTCCAAAAAATAGGGCCACATTCAAAATTTGATTCTCCTTTTTTTTTTCAAAAAGCCTTTTTCATTTTATATGGATTTTTTCTTTCCCATAGGACCTTTATTTGAACCGAACGACTTTTTTAGCAACGAACTTATTTTGACATAAGGATCTTTATTTTGAGAATCCCATTTTTCAAACCTTTCTTCGCAATTTATCTCTGCAAGTTTTTTTTTTCAAAAAATCAATCCACTTGCTGCAATCAGATCTTGCTCGTAAATCCCATAAATCTAATCTGCGGGACCCTGATCATTTCTCTCCTCCATTTTTTTTGCATCTATCCTTCTGCAATCAATCGTAATCTCTCTTTATCTTTATCAAATCAAATGTTTCATCACTTATCGCCTCTTGTCTATGGTCCCGGCGGTGGTGAAGGAGTGCAGATAGCGTAGGATGTCGTGAGCGTGGTATTACACACCATTCGCCGACCAAAAGAACTTGAGGCAACCGAGAGGTCTTTCCCCGTATCTATTCTACCTCAATATTTCATGTAATTGATTGAATGACTTTATTTTGGATGACGGGAGTCCCTGACTGACTTTGAGTTGGGACACTGGATGGGATGGATACCAAGCGGCAAGGGTGCGAAAAATTAATTATTTTTGATCTTGAGAGTTGATTTGAAAAATTCAGAATGCGTAGGCAAATTGCTTTGGTAAAAATTGAACTTTTAAGAAATCTTTTACACGCCTAACGCTTTTCATTCTTCTGTTAGCTATGGTTATAAAGCTTGATTACTGTAGATGCGCCTTATCATCAAAACTTTTAGAAAAAAGTAACTGATGCTATTTTTGGCTTTTAGCTATGGATATTAGAAAAATTCCATATCACAATTTGACAACTACCGTGTTTCCTTTGATAGAATCTCACCCTAACCATCAACTTTGAGCTCATTTATCTTGATTGCTGGGAAAGATATCAAAAGCGTGTCCTCTGATCAATTGTTTATCAAAATATCACCAATTTTTTAAAATGTGACAAATTTTTGATATCTTTTACAGTTTTCGAGATAATTGAGCCTAACGTTTTTTTACTGTTTGGGTGGGCTTTTATCGAAGGAACTAACTATATTAATTCCTCCAAAAAATTTTGAAAACTTCTAAAAATTATTTTCAGCCTTCGCATCCAACGTCTTGTTGATTGTCAGCACTTCCACTACACAACAGTCGAGCTGGGACCTGTCAAAGTTGTCATAATAGCAATAAACACCGATGAGAATGCAACGGAGCGGATAAAAATGCGTGTTGAGAGTGAATCAAATTCATGGTGAGTCTTTTGGTCGTCTTTCTGTTTTCAATTTGTTCATCCCCTGCTTTTTCTCATGTCTTTTCTCATGCCTTTTTTTCAAAAACAACCACGCGCTAAAAAACTACACAGAAGTTCTCCAGGGATTTGAAATGAAGTCAGGGCAGAGCTGAGCAAAAAAGAAACAAGACAGAACTTGAAAGGTTTTTCATCATTGATTCATTCAGGCTTGTCGAACGTTCTCGAGAGGATTGGGCGGTCTTCGACAGACAGCTGCATCGTTGTGTATTCGAACGAAGGCACTCGCGTCTTGACGAGCTGTTTCCTCTTATCCATCTGGAATCGGCGAAATTCGAGGTATGCAGCAGAAGGAGGGGCCTAAAATCATACGGCTTTTTTGAGTCTGATGACATTTGATGTATTTTTCAGGAAGTGCTTGTCAAGTATACGGAACGATTATCCGAGCTCACTGGCAGTATTATAACGTGCTACCCGGTTCTGAAATTTTTGGAGGTGAGATTTTTCATAGTTTATAAGCTAGAAGTATTTGGGCTGTTTTCAAGACACTCGTATCGTAAAACCTGTAATAGAAGAGCTCTAACATACCGTAAGCACTCTAATATAAGGCCACCATTCACTTGCCTTTTGAAATCAATTATCCTGGTTCCTATGAAAGATATCAAAAATGTGTCAACAGGTAAAATGGTGACAATAAGTTTGACAGAATTTATCAGTTGACAGATTTTTGTTATCTTTCAAAAAAGCTGAGAAAATTGAGTTCAATATGCAGGTATGTGATGGCCTTCTATTAGAGTGATTACGGTAATTAAATCATTTTTTCTTGACACCCTTGCAAGATATCAAAAATAAATCAACTGATAAAATGTTTATGATATTATGATAAACAGTTTATTAGTTGACAATTTATTTATATTTTTGACAGGAACCGAGATAAAATGTCCCAAAGTTGGTGGCTCTTCTGGGTTTTGTTTTCTGATTTAAAACCAACCTTTGGAACTTTCCTTTGTATTTCTTCCGCCACCCTTACATAACTGACTATTTTGAAATATTCTAAATACTGGAATATTCCATATTTCTTCCTGGATTCCCCAGAAACTTCCTCGTGTAACATTTGCGCTTGGCAGCTGCGCCAAATCTGTTCAATTTGTGCGCATCTGTTCCATTCAACACCATTTAAAAACAATTTTCCAAAAAACCGTTTTTTTCTTCGTCCAGATTGACAGTCGAGGCGGCCATTTCGAGCCAGCTGAGGAGACTTCCATCAACGTTCCAGCAATTGCGGCAGCTGTTGTGACCAAGGATTTCGAACCGACGGACAACTCACAGCTGCGATTGAGGGTATGCTGTTCTCTCCCTAAAATGGGAAGGGGATCATCTCAAGACAGACGACGGGGTAAACAAAAATAGGCGATTTGTAGGTCGGTGATATCGTTTCTATTACGGAAATGTCAACAGCGAGTCCAAACGAGCAAACATTTTGGAAAGCGAAACTGACGATATCCAACCAGAAGATTGTCGATCCACAGAATGGACATCTAGGATTTGAGGTGAGATTTTTGCTTTTTTTTAAATAAGAACCTAAAAACTTGATATTTGTATGGATAAGCTTCAGTTCCCAGTTTTCCAGTTATTTGCCGATTTCCAAAAGACACCTGATTTTTTCTCCTTCTCAGTACAAAAAGAGTCAAAGAAGGGTGTCTTAGAAATCTTTATATATGTAGCTGAAAAACTAGGAAGTTTCGAATAGTTCTGTAAATGCGAAGTTATTCATTTAAGTCTGTTTTACAACCTTTAGAATTTTCAAAATGGTCGGAAACGTAGATAGCCTAGTTCCAGAATCCTGAAAATGTTCAAAATAGCGGAAACTCAAGAAAAAATACGTTATTGGATAGTTTTTTGAACAGTGCTATCTCAGAAGGCTTGCTCTAAACTTTTTTGGTCGTATTTACCCCAAAATGTTTTTGTAGAATATTATTTTTCAAGTATTGAGAAAAATAAAATTTTAAAAAAATCTGACAACGACTTTTCGCTCAAACTTCCTTCGAAAACATCACATCTAGATGAGAACCCTATTTTTTGAACGTTGGTCTTTTATTTAAAAAATACTACCCATACCCCCAACAACTTTTTATCACAATTTCAATCTTTGTCATATTCGCTAAAAACTTTGGTCTTCAAATCTCTCATTTTTCTTAGTTTTTGTGATGCTTTCAAAAAGTTAGCCAAAATGTTGTCCAATTTCCCCTTTTTCTGAAAAAAAAAACCAATTACAAAGCAGTTCCGGTGTTGAGCAGCCCATCTTTTTTTCAGATTGGTTATTTCCCACGCGACTGCGTGATGCTAATCGATGACAAACGTTTGCCAAACCCTTTGAACACGGAACCAAAGCCAGCACCTCGAAATGCCAGAAGATACATGACGACAATGTTCCGAAATCGAAGACGGGAGCCGATTTTTGGGTTGGAGCTCACTGAGCTATTCATGAGGACAGGAAAAAGGGTTCCGGTGATTGTGGAACGGTGCTGTGCCGCTATTGAGGATCAAGGAATCGTTACGGGTATTTATAGACAATGCGGAATTCAGTCAAATATTCAGAGACTCAGGTAAGTCAATAAGATCTTCAAATACGTATTTTAGTGGTTTTTTGACCATTTTGTTCGTTTTCAGGAATCTGGGGCTCAAATGTCAAGTTTCCGATCACTTTGAAAACTTTTGAGAATGTGTAACAGAGCCAAATTGAAATTTTCGCGTTTATAATTTTTTAAAGAATCCCTAGTTATAAATTATTTGCCGATTTTTGAAAGATGCTGTTTTCACTACAAAAAAAACGGGCCAAAAAGGGTGTTTTTCAGAAATCGGAATAAAAATCTGTAAATGTAAAATTTTCAATCTAGGTCTTTTTTACCGTTTCTGGAATTTTCAAACTGATCCGAAACCTGACAGTCGAGCTCTGGACTCCTGAAAATTGTTAAAATCAACGGAACTGTATGTAGGCGGTTACACTGTAAATTTTTATTCCAGGGCAAAATTCGACAGTGGCGCCGAGCCAGATCTCCACGAGTTCGGACAACGAGATATCTATTCAGTGTCATCGCTATTAAAGCAATACTTCCGTCAACTTCCAAACCCATTGTTCACTTATCAAGCATATCCAGCACTAATCGAGACATTTGAAAAGGAGGAGAGTGTTGAGGAAAAGGTTGAATCCTTGAGATTCCTGTTGGAAGCAATGCCAGAAGCTCACTATAAAACTGCAAAATTCCTGATGGAGCATTTGTCGAGACTATGCAAATCGAAGTCTTTGACTGACATGACTTCGAAAAATTTGGCAATTGTATGGTCTCCTAATTTGTTTAGGTAAGTTTAACATACAACAAACAGTATTCTGAATATCAGGACTACTATCGTACATTCGAAAAATTAGGATTACTGTAGCATTCGTAATATCAAGATTACTGTAAAATCGAAATGCTAGGATTTTACTGTATTACTCTGGATATTAGGACTACTGTAGTATTCTTATAATAAGATTTATGTAGTATTCAAAATATTAGCATTAGTGTAGTATTCGAAATATTAGGATTACTGTAGTACTCTGGATATTAGGACTACTGTAGTATTCTTATAATTAGATTTATGTAGTATTCAGAATATTAGGATTACTGCAATATTCTGAGTATTATGATTACTGTAGTAGTTTAAATATGAGGGTAACTGTAGTATTTGAAATATTAGGATCACTGTAGTATTTTAAATTTTAGAATTACTGTAATATTCGAAATTTTAAGATTACTGTGGTATTCAAAACATTCAGATTACGGTAGTATTTGAAATATTAGGATTACTTTAGTATTTTAGATATCAGGATTACTTACTATTTGAAATATTAGGATTACTGTAGTATTCTGGATATTAGGACTATTGTAGTATTCTTATAATAAGATTTATGTAGTATTCAAAATATCAGGATTACTGCAATATTCTGAGTATTATGATTACTGCAGTAGTTTAAATATGAGGGTAACTGTAGTAATTGAAATATTAGGATCACTGTAGTATTTTAAGTTTTAGGATTACTGCAATATTCGAAATTTCAGGATTACTGTAATATTCGAAATGTTAGGATCACTATAGTATTTTAGATATCAGCATCACTGTAATGTTTTAGATTTCAGGAGTACTGTAGTATCTGAAATAACAGAATTACTGTGGTATTCAAAATATTTTGATTACTGTAGTAACCGAAATATTAGGATTACTGTAATATTTTAGATATCAGTATTACTTACTATTCGAAATTTTAGTATTGCTGTAACATTATGAATATTAGGATGACTCTGGCATTTGAATTATTAGGGTTACTGTAGCATGTCTTTTCAGACCGCCACCAACCCTCAATGGGGCTGATGCTCATCTTCTTAGTGGTCTCAATGTGCACACTGCGATTTGTGATTTCTGTATTGAGAACTCGGATTCTCTATTCATTTGTGATATTGATGAGGGTAAGCTATTCATACTATATACATTTTCATATGTATTGACCTAATCAACATGCATTATTCATCTATTCACACAAAAATCCTATTGTTGTAGAACAAAGCAAGTGCACTTCTATCGAAAATAGCTTCACCACAATCTCCAAATCAGCGACAATGTCTGACATGAGATCAGAGTCCGATTCGAGATGGCCACGATTCTTCAGAGGGAAATCTGTGGAAGGTTTCTGGAAATTCAACAGAAAGCAACAAACTTCTACTGGTGAGCTGTGCGGATCGCCACCTTCGGAGGTCAAGTGGAGGAGGTAGAGAAATGATGGCTGATCGGAAAATTTTTAAATTATGCATTTTTCAGCAGGAGCACAAGATCCCATTCGACAGATGCCACATTCCAATCGTCTCGGGCAGATTCGTTCATGCAGTTGATGCATACTGGCATGGATCAGATTCGCGAGGGAATGCGGATTTTTAGAGCTCGTGCCAGGAGCATGCGACCGACGTCACGGCCGCCACCATCGCCTAGAACTCGTAGAGCCAGATTTTCCAATGGAGGTGGAGCGAATAATGTGCAGAGAGTCAATGAGAGGGAGAGGGATATCCAAATTGTGCGTAATTATTTTCCGGGATTTGAAAAATCAGGATTACTCTAGTATTACAAATATTAGGATTAATGTATTATTTCAATTAGGATTACTGTTGTATTCTTGAACTAGGATCATTGTAGTAATAGAAATATCAGGGTTACTGTAGTATTCTGAATAATAGTTTTACTGTAACATTAGAAATACTATGATTACTGTAATGTTGTAAATAAGAAGATTGCAGTATGGTAAACATCTGGATTACTGTAGTTTTTTGAATATTAGGATTACTGTAGTATTCAATGTATTACAATTACTGTAGTATTCGAAATATTCGGTTTATATATTAGGAGTGTTAGGATCACGTATAACGAGTATTAGGGGTACTGTAGCAATCTGAATATCATGATTGCTGTAGTGTTCGAAGTATTAGGGTTACTATATTCATCTGAATTCTTAGATGATTTAGTTTTAAAGTTAGCTCCAATCCCGTTGTTTCTGATTTTCTTTAAATTAAAAGATAAATAGTGATTCCAAGAAGTTGAAAATGGCAATAACTAGCTTAAAATGCACTCCAGCATCCTTACTTTAGAATTTTTCTCAGAGAATCGTCTAGGTTGTTTACCGACTACTTGACCTGAACCGGTCATTACCTCTTCACACCCCATCTCGCTCTAACTCAAATTATTCAGGAACTTCCATTGGCCACTGCCGAATCTTCAATCACACCGGAACCACGTAGCACAATGGACTCGAACAACATCATGACCCGCACAGTCAGCGTGAACGATTCTGACGACGCGAGTTTTGAGGAGAACGGTCTCAAAGAGATTCGAGAGCGGAAAGTGATGTTTAAGGCGGCGACGCAAGGTTAATGGGTGGTCCAGAGAGCTTGTGATCTGAAAATTGTTTTTTTTTAATTTGTATTTCCAGAACACGTTGCCCCAATCCATGAAAGATCAAGCCCTGTCGAAGAGTGGTCTAGTGATTCCCGAGAGAGTCTTCACCTTGAGATGTCCCGTTATGATAATGTGTCCCCAAGCGGTACTATCACTAGAAGTGAGTTTAGATTTGAATTCTCAACTGACATTTATTCAAATTGTGAACTATTGAGTATTTCAATAACTCTCTTACCAACTCTTTGCTCTCTCCACCCCCACCTCGTCCATTAATCAAACAGAGCCAATTTTACAGGTCAACGCGAGCCCATTAGCAATCTATCGCCAGCCGCACAATTGCTCTTTTTCGAATCGTCTCGAGCCAGTCAACTCTTTTCTGCCTAACTAAATCAATTGTTGCCAGGATCTAAATTCAAATTAGGTCTCATTTTATGCCGTTTTTGACCCCTTCTCTGTCCAGTCCATCCATCCATTCACTCTTTACGATTGTCTCCCCATAATTTTCGACGACTTCCTTCCCTCGTCTCTGTCGTCGTCATCCCTTTCTTTCGTTTTCTTAGAAACCCGTGTTGCCCTCTCCCATCGGCTGTCTTCTTCTTCTTTCATCTCCCATATATTTGTCCTCGTTTTCTTATTTCTCTTCGTTTTTCTCCACAATTCCTTACAAAACTCATTCTATTTTGCTTCTTGGTCCTCCTTTTCTTTCTTTTTCTGTCTATCTATAAATTATTAATAAACTAAAATTCGAGTTTCGAAAAGACAGGAAACTTTCAAAATTCTTCAAATCATCTGAGGGTCAAACATTCCGCTCTAAACGCATTACCGTTGTTATTTAACTTGATTTACACGCTGAAACAGGTGTAATATTCCAGTAGAGGAGCTGTAAAGTTTAATCATGTGGTTCCTCTGTGCAGAAAACATTCATTGAGCTGAGAAAAAGTGTGCCAGTGACGCGTTTTTTCGTTTTTTTTTCTCTCTCTTTGCTCAAGATGAGGGAGCCAGAGCAAGTGTTTTCGATTTTTTTTCTTGAAGACTTGTGAGGATGAAAACTTTGGCGGCAAATTCATCTTGATAGATATATATCATCTTTGTGCTCGCGAGAAGGTTAAGCTGACTGAAATGTTATGCTTCGCTTTTCTCACATAGTTGGATAACAACATTTTCGTGCTACAAATCCGTTTAAGCAAAAACAAAAAGGCTTCTGATTCACTACCTAATTAGCTTAACTTTCAGAATTTTTGTTCTAGACTGAAAACTATTTCCCAAGTTTTTCCATTATCGATTTTGTTGAATTCCTTGTACCATATGTCACATTAATATGTGCAATGTAGGAATTGAATGGAAGCCCGGTGACTGCTAAAACTTTGTCTATTTTCGAGCACTTCCTTGTTTGAAGAAGCATGAACAACATTTCTTAGAAACCAGCTAACTTTAAGACGGGTTGACTTTATACGAATTTATCAAAAACGGATCAGAATATGATAATTATTTTCTTTTTGAATAACAAACACAACAGCTCTCTCTCTAACACAAATTGATATCAGGTGACCATATAAATGCCATATACGTTGATATTTCGTGAACAAAGCTTTAGGTTTGAGTTTTGAATAATAATAATAATACGATTTCAAAGTCAAGAAATCAAAATTCAGCCAGCCAATCGACTTTGATTCAGGCTGAAAACACTAGTTAGATTTCTACTATTCCCAAAATCATCCCTAAACTTTCTCGAAAAACTGAGAAGATTTGAAAATTCTAAAACTGTTCTCTGCAATCACTCAAACTAGAATTCAGGTTATCCTGTACTAGTTTTGTGTCAGGTGTTGTCATCTTTTTGTGCGAGGTACTACACCTACCTTCGCCTCGAGGACAAAAATGGTCGACGGATTTCTCAACGACCCAACAATTGTGACTACGATTGCCAAACAACGGTTTTTGTCCCCGATTTTGTTTATTTTAATCTACCGAATTTAGTTAGAAAATTCAAAACGGTTATTCTTGAAGAGTTCAAAAATATTTTCATTGTTTTTTTTTGTCTCAGAAGCTCAAATAAGCCGCAGAAAAATTTTCTAAGAATCTATACTACACTCTGATACTCTCAAAATTAAAAAAAAACGATATTGTCCTAAGTTGCCTTGAACTCGAACAATCAATTTTAAAATCCGGTTTTTCGTTTTACTTACTTTTTAAAACTTTGTATTTCTGGTTGTGATTATTTGAAAATTAGTCATTTTTCAATTTTTCGCCATAGTTCACAAGATAGCCTACATCTCTCGTGTCAGCGCCTTCACATTTTTGATTTCACGAATCTTTGAAAAACATGTCCTTTTGACCACTTAACCAGTGACATGTCTGCCGAATGCCTGTCAAAAACGATCGATTCCACTTTCCGGTTTTTCCTTCTCATTTTCGGTTTTTTTTTTTCAAACTTGAAATTGATTTTTGAGACTTTTCCTATCTCAAATCATTCTGTCAAAAACTGTAGTTCTAAGGTTAATAAAATTGAGATTTTTTTAACATAAAAATCAAAAGAGTTGAAATTCATGAAATGAAATTCATGAAATTAGGGTCATTAGAAATTTCTAGAAACTTAGAAGACCATAAACCTAATTTTCTTTAGAGAGACTTCGAATATTTTCTTTCAAATTTTCAAAATCGTTAAAAACTTTCTGACCGGTCCGGTCAATTAAAAAAAATTATTTTTGGGTCCCGGTTCAATAACTCTTCTATCTCCGGTGTTTTTTCCCACGACCTAGTATCGTGGTACATAAAATATAGGAACTTTTTCCATTTTTTCCCCCGTTCGCTCTCCAAAAAATTATCAAAATCCGTCTTTTCGGGTCCAGTTCATTTTCTCAACTTTTCTCAAAAAAGTGCCCAAATTCAGTTCCGGATTTTTTAATTCTTCCGATTTTTTTTTCTGTTCCAAAATTTCTATCTTTTCGCACTTCCCAATTCCCAACAATTCCATGTCCTTCCATCTTCTCTCCGTCGCTGTCAATCTCATTAATCTTAGGCCTCGGAGGCCCAGTTGAAAGGGGACATACGCTGTCCAGATGTTTCGTTTTCATTCTTAACCAAAGGGTCAACAATATTCGGGCATCGATGTTGTTTGGAGTGGAGTGGGGCCACGGAATAACTAAATATTTACCGATTTGGTGCGAAATTGCATTTCAGAGTCTCTTTCCCTTAAAAACCACTTTCTTTTCTTTCTTTTTCTATTATTTTCCAGCGAAAATCCCCAAATTTCTTGCCTGCTAAGACAAAGACAGTACTCTCCGGCAAGTGATGAGAAAGAGGGGACCTAGAAAAACATTACGCGCAATGACCCGACCTCCAATGTGCGCGCAGAAAAGAGGGGAAGAGGGAATGGTCCCGCATATTGTGTGTTCCCGATCAATAACTATCGGGACTCCCCCCCTTCACTCGAGACTACACAGTGATGACCTACCAATTACCCGCCACAGATATTATTGTTTTTCTTGTGTTCTCTATTCCTCTTGTTCTCTCGCAATCTATGTCATTCGGAGGGCGAGTTTTGTGTTCAGTACGGGGTTGATCCTCGTCTCTTCCTTCTACTTTTTTCTCTCTGTCGGAGTGTGTATGTGCTTCGGTTCGCTTTTTTTTCTGTCCCTCCATTTTCAATTTCTGTTTCTTTAAGCTTCTCTTTCTCTCTCTCTCTATCTCTACTTCTCTCTTTTCCCTCTCTCTTTGGCCAGCGCCCATATATGTCATCACAAAAAAAAGAGTAGGAGCGAGCGCCAGCCAAAAAAAAAAGTGTACGAGTTGGATTTTTTTGATTCTGTAGAACAATTTTTTCCAATTTTTCGAGGTAAAATTTGCCAAAAACGGGGAATTTTTTAAATGCCAAAATTTGGTACTAATCGAGCAAGGTCAAATATTACTGTTGAAAAATGTCTGAAAACTGTCATAGTCCTGCCGTTTTTAGCCTTATAATGAGTCGAATTGCAGCCACTATCTCAAAATTCTCTTCTCTCAGAATCAAATTATAGTGTTCAGAGAAAAAAGGCAAGTGCACAAAAATAACGAGTTCTCACATTTCATATCGTGTTATATTTCATAGGGGCTTCTCAGTTTCCTGTTCCCATGAAAATAAATTTCCAGAAAAAAAAAAGGAAAAAACTCACATTTCGAATCAAATCGATTTCCCATCCTTCACTTTTTCAATACACTTCCCATTCCGACTATTTGCTTTAACCTTATCTATAAAACGGCGGGCCGTTTCTCTCTCATTTTTACTCTTTTCCTTTATTCACTTGCCGTTTATGTTTTGAATTCAAAACTTCAAAACTAATTAAAAAAACGGATTTTAGGAATTACAGCAATGTCATTCCCAACGAGTTCAGCAGCAGAAGAAGAAGATGGTTTTCCGGAGCCCGGCGTCGCTTCATGGTACGACGCGCAGCCCGGTAAACGATTGCTCAGAAAGCCAAACTATCGGATGGGCACTGCTGATGTTTATGAACAACACAAGAATCAAGAAGAGGACATGTTGACAACAGAGCGACTGAAGAAAGGATATCAGGTGAGTAGCAATAGCAGGAGAGACCACAAAGGCGAGAAACTAGGAGAGAAATGTTGAATATGCAGAGTGCAGAGTAACTATGGAGGTTGGGGGTGGTGATTAGAGACCTCTCTGTGTGTTGGAGCACGCGGATATATATATATATATATATATATATATTCATTGGGGTGGGGGAGAAAAGAAAAGCACAAGAAGAAAAAAAAGAAGAAGAAGAAGAAGAAGAAGAAGAGAGTATACGAAATCACGTGTGAGATAAACAACCTGAGTTTCTGTTTCTTGCAGGTGCCCGTTACTCACTACGAACTCCAGTCGCTCATTTTCAACGCTTCTGAAAACAAACTTCTCCGCCTCGACCGGGCGCCACGGCGGACGTATTGTATGATTTCATCGGTAAGCTTTTGACTATTTCCAGTAGATATCAACGAAGACCTTTTTCTTCAGATTGTTCATAGAAGAGGGGAATACCATATGAACTTCGACAGTAATCGCAAGGTGGCCAAAGGGGAGATGCCGCGGTTCGCCAAAATACGCTTCAAGCGAATTCTGGAGGATCGTGTCAAATTCTTCTCAGCATTGTTTCGTGGGACACCTTTGCAATATCTGCAGAAGAAGGTGCCATACTATCGGCGGAAGGAGCTGCTGCTACTGGAGTTTTATGATTATCAGTGAGTTTTACACAAAAAATGCGGGCGCTTATCCTAGATTTCGATTTTTTAGAATCCGCTACGATCGTGCGATCTGGTGTGTCAAGCTGGTCAGCATCCTTGGCTTTAATTGCTCCGCCAAAGCACAGAAAAAGGCCCTTCTCGACTTGGCAACACTCGAATGGAGTCAAGCGTGCGGAAAAGTCACTTACTACCTGTTGCTAGCTCTAAGGAAAACCTACAAAAAAAGTCGGGCGGCGTTCAGAGAATCCGTGAAAATGTGGTACTATATGACTCGGTTCATGATGTACATGTTCCAGGTAAGTGATTGTTTTGTGGTCATAATATATGCTAAAGCGTATTTGTAGTTGATTTTTGGTCATTTTCAAGAATCTAGAGTTTGGCTGTCAAGTCACTCTCAAATCGTCAAAAAAGGTAAAACGGAGCTAAATTGATAACTTTGCAATAAGACAATTTTTGAAAATTCCTAGTTTTCGAACTATATGGCGATTCCAGAAAGACCCCCCCCCCTCTTTCGGCCCGTCTTTTCACTAAAAAAGAGGTTTCTTTCAGATCTCGGCCAATAGCAGGAAAAACTAGAAAATTTCTAAAAATTGTGTGAATGCAAAATTTTCAATCTAGATCTGTTTTACACCTTTCAAAATTTCCAAAGTGATTGGGAACTGTTCAGCTGAGCTCCAGAGTCCGGAACATTGTCGAAATAGCCAAAATCTACAGCTAAATAGGTTATTGACCGCTAAATACAATTCTTTCAGGATGGAGTCGTCGATAAACACGAGTTCTTAAACGACTTGACCGAAATGTTCAATGTATTTTTTATTCGAGGATCTCTTGCGAATGCGAAAATTTTGGAGTGAGAAATTTCCGAACCACATTTAATTTCAATCATGTAAACCTTGCAGACTATTCATGGAGTACTACATATTCTTCCTAGACGATCTCAGTTCCAGCTTGATATTGGCTCGCAGAGCATCAAGTTTGTTATGTAAGGCGCTTGGATTGCTCAGTGAAATCAACGAGGCTTACACGAAGACTCAAGTCTACAAAAACGAGAACAAACATGAGTTTATGGGACATCAGGATGTGTAAGTCATACTTGGAAACTTACACAGAACGTATTTCATTTAACTTCAGATGGACAATAGACGCTCAACCAAAGTTCGACTTTGAAGATTATAATAGGGACCATAAGGAGTTCATTGATCCTGATGATTTTTTCCGATTCGTTGACGAACTACCCGATGCTGCCTACTTTGAAGATTACGAAGATAAGACTGCTGAGCAGGTTGCTGAAGAAGAGCTACAAACAATGGAAGCACCGCGACGAGCTCGAAACTATATCTACAGTGCACTGAAAAGCGTTAAAACTCCAGTAAACGATCAGATACCTGTCGACTTGGGCGATGAACTTTACATTCCATCAGATGTGGAATCTCTAACGAGTCCGGAACCAGAAGAGGATCCAGAAGAGGGACCGGAAGAAGACCCACGATCACAATCGGTACCATCACCAACATTCCCTGCAGGTCCAGTATCTATGGAAGAGGCAATTCCAGCTTATTGGCGAGCACGTGGGCCAGTACTCCAGACAGTACCCCAACCAGCACCCCAACCAGTACCCAAGCCAGTACAACAAACAGTACCCAAGCCAGTACCACGACCACCTCCGAGGAACCTCAATATAAAGTCCGAGCAAGTCGATCCAGAGTACGAGAAGAATTTTGGAAATCCGGTCAAATCTAAGAACTTTAATATTAACATCAAAGCGGAACCAATGGACTATGATGAGTATTCCACGGAACCACCTCAACCACTCCAACCACCACAAACGTTCCAACAACGACCCAAATCACCAGAGAAGGAAAAAGCACCGGAACCAGCTGCTGAACCACCTCGATGGACGCTGGAAGAGCTCCCGAAAAATTTCCTCTCGAAAAATTTGGAAGTTCCTGCTCCGTGGACTCGACCGCGGGAGAACCCCATTGAGCGGAAGAGAGCCTACAATCTGTTGTGTGCCAAACGATTCCCAGTTAAGGAGGATGTCTTCGAACCATTTAAAGATCCAGACTCTCCAGATGGATCCAGGCCGGCGTCACCAATTGAGCCGATTCCCGTCAAGAAGCTTCATAAGACACCGCCCAAAAAGGTGATGACTGACGATGATGAGTTTGGTCATATACCGGCTCAAAAACGGAAGATCAATCCAAAACTGGCAAATGGAAAATATTCGGAAACACTGTTTGTGTACTACTTGATAAATGGTGGAGTTGCTTTTGATCCAAAACACGACGGCGATGAGATGGACTTCTCGAATCCAACGCCTCCAGAAGCACCACCACCACCGCCGCCAGTGGAGTTTGAGACCTCGCCAAGTGCATCACCAGCTCCAGACACTGACAAAGAGGATGAAGATGGTAAATCCAAGGAAGGAGGCGACAAAGCTGCTGAGAAATCGACTGATAAGCCTGCTGAAGAAAAGGAAGCTTCAGAAAAAGAGAAAACTGGCGAGAAGAAGGATGGTGATAAGCCAACAGAGGAGAAAAGTAAGAAGGGCGAGAAGGCGGATGGTAAAAAAGCTGTTGACGAGCATCTCAATGATCTAATCATACCGATGGATGTGGAGGCAGAGGCTGCAACAAAAAGAAATAGTGCAACTAATTCCAAAGATGATGAAGCTGAGGACGCCAATAAAGTCGCTGGTGATGCACCAGTAGTGGAAGCAACACATGCTGCTGGAACATCAGAAAAGAAACCAGAAGCTGAAGTCACTCCAATTGAAACCAACGACGTCGAAATGGAATCAGTTGATCCTGCAACCAACAAAGAATCGACGAGTGATTCAACAGCAGAAAAATCATCAGATAGTCAGGAACCAATGGAAGTGGACGATCCACAGAAAAAATTGCCAAGTCCTGCGGCTGATAAAGCCGGAGATGACGCTTCCAAGAAGACTAAAGAAGGCAAAAAGCCAGATACTCCAGCAATTGAATTGGTTGATTTGGAAGCCCTTGATGATATTCCACTCCCAACGGATGACTTAATGTTACCCGAAGAGGATGAAATTCAAGTAATCGAGAAGCCCAAACATCCAGACGCTGACTTCTGTGAAGTGGTTGAAGTTGTGGAGAAGGACAAAGACAAGACACCGGAGAAAGCAACAGAAGGAGAGAAGGAAGCGGAGAAAGATGCTGAGAAGTTGCCAGAACCTGCTCCAGTTGTCGAATCAGTTCCAGAGCCAGTGAAAACTCCCGAAAAGCCAAAGACTCCAGAACCGCCACGTCTCTACACAGCAGAAGAGATTGAACAATTGAAGAAAGATAAGCGGAGACAGAGAATGCTTGATCGATTGACCGACGCCTTCAAAATCCAAATGGAATCTGACAAAAAATACGAGGAAAACAACATACATCCATCGTTCAAAGTTTACGATCAAAGTCGAAGCTTCCGCAGGCCGCTGCACTTGTTATCGTCGATGGTTCAATATTTGGCATTCAGGACTCCAGAGAGTTTTGTCTGGAATAATCTTGAGGTTAGTTTGAAAAATTCTAAGCAAAAAAAAATCGATAAAAATTTCATTTTTAGGTCCCACGTCCCGACAAGTGCCACAAAATTCTCCCACAGCTTTGCGGTTCTCCACTTGACCACTTACCTTGTGAACTTCACGAACTGCCAGTTATGGAAGGTGAGTATTACATTCGAAAAATAAGGAAAATCAGATTAAGAAGGTAATTGAAAGCCATAACTCAAAGACAATGTTGCGTGCAAAGACGCAGACAAGAAAAAACATCATTCACGCTCTAATGCTAATATGCTAATTTCATAATTTTTTCCAGGCAATGACGGGCATGTCGAACATCTACGGCTTCGCCACCATGAAATCGTACGCAGAAGTCAAGCAGCTGACGAAAATTGGCTACCAGGTGGAGCGGATGTCTTACAATACGGAAGAATCATTGACGCTTGTGTTGATGTTATTGGACTGATGGACTGTATCAATGTCGAGAGGCCAAATTCCATTTTCAAGGTGTCCGAAAGGCTGTTCAATTTCCGTGAAAAGTTTGCCAAGGAGGAAGCTCTTTTGAGGATCAAGCTAATGTTTAAGTGGTGTATCAGTGAGGAGCGAGAAGGATCCTTCCGTCCGGTCTATTGTGCAAGAATGTTGGAATATGGATTGAACAGGAGTGATGATGGTTTGATTGGAGGATGGCAGATAATGGATCTCTTCTTCAATTTCATGGCAACCGAAGGACCGAAACCTGGAATGGCGAATTATCAAGCTAAATTCGATGCTTGTGCTGGAATTATGATTGAGATGATTCGCCATAAACTTTTCACTGTTGCCGACATCCTTAGGGAGCTCGAGAAAGATCTGGATATTGATTACACGCTACCATTGATGGCAAGACAGAGGAAACAAAAGATGCCGAAGATTTCGAAAAAAGAGAAGACTCCTGAAGAGCCAGACAACACCAAGCTCATCCACTTCACCACGGAACACACTCCAAAACGATTGTTCATGGGAAGAAAGATGGATTTGCTGGAGAGAATGATCATCATGTTGCCACAGTTTGGTAATAACAAGGATAGCGATGAATACAAGATCAGAAACCAACTACTGTTTGGATTGCGACCATCTGAGAATATCTACTTCAGAAGAGCAAAAACCATCTGTCAAGGCATTTGCAAGGAGTTTGATTCCAAGTCATACATTGAATTTAACGACTATGTGACGGCTCACAAAAAGCTCAATCAATCTCGGTTGGATGATATTCTCCGTCAGTTCCGTGCCCAAACCTACCACGATCAGCATGTGATTCTTGAGAAAATTGTGATTCATTTGACTGAAAACATTGGAAGCTTCTTGGAGAAGAAGAATGGACACTTGCCAGCTCCAGAAGTTGTCAACATCATCTGCGAAATGTACGAGTACAGTATGGACATCACATCTATCTTTGACTTCTTTGAAGTTTTGCATCCATACCTAAAGGCTGTTGACGAAAAGGTTGCCTCATTCGAAATGGATCTTGTCCCGGATATGTACCACACTGAGATTGCCTACATCTTTGTCTCGTTCTTCATGAAGCACTACCAACGTTTCTTGTTACACAAACGAAACAATCATATTGTAAATCAGCTGTACTATAGTGTCAGGAAGATGATGATGGACAAAACTCGTTTCATCACTTGCTGGGGTCGCGTAATTGCAATTTTCGTCAACCACATCCGTCCGGTTCTCATTGACGGATGTTTCCGGATTATTCATATAGAAGGAAACGAGCGGGAATTCGCAAGGGCTCACCCCAACAAGAGGCCATTCAACTTGGAGTGTAGCTATTTCAATGAGGAGTTTGCCGGTTCCAAATTGTCGCTGAGAGGTGCAACAATGAGATACGACTCGTTCGCCGATATGAAATGGATCGTGGACAATCTGAAGGTTACAGTGAAGAGGAAGAATTCGAAACCACGGACACCAAATCGATACTCATTTGTCATCAGAGCTTTCATGGAAGCACGAAAGCATGGCCAAAACTTTGATCGTATCAATGAGTTGGCCAATTACTGTGCAAATGTGACGGCTAACGATCCGCCTCTCTCTGAATACTGGATAGGAGCCATCAAAGGGCTCTGTTGCCTATGTATTGATGATTCGTCGCAACTATTCAAGGAAATGGCAAAGAAGATTGATGTAAGTTTCATTTCCATTATTTCATTTAAAACATCTGTTGTTCTTTTCAGATTTCCGACTGCTCTACTCACTACTCACTATCCACATTCATCACGTGTCTGGCTGGGAAAGCGGCATTCTACATTCCACGACTCCTTCACAAGCTCACCGAGGAAGTTTTCTCACAGATGCTCCATAACGATGGTCGTCTGACATCCCACAAGACTAAAGATGTGAAGCGAAAATCTGCTAACAAGACCACAGAAACCCGAACATTGAGTGAAGCTGAGCCGGGAGTCTGCCTCTCTCTTCTGATCATTGCTGGATTATGTTGTCCTGGAGATGAACCATTCGGACTTTCCGTTCACTATCGAGGAATTGAAAAAAAGAAGAAACGATTCCGTCAAACTGCTGATGAGCGGATAATGCACATGTTCCACTGGTTGGAAATGGATAAGTCGATGTTCCGAACTTTGGCGTCGATTTCTAAACTGCTGGAAGCTCTACAGTCCCGTTGTCGAGATGCAAATTTGGTTCTTCCACAATCCTTTCAATTGAAGCATCCAATTGTGGATCCAAATCATCCTCCACCCCACGAAAAGGCACCATATCGCCCTCAATTCTTGTTCAATATTGCTAAAGCTGTGTTCTTCACAATTTGCGAGCAAGACTGGGTTACTATTCGGATGTATCAATTTGTTCGAATCAATAAGATGGAGCCGTTCAATCAGGAGAAGTTGAAAACAAATTGCTTGGGACAACAGTTGCTCCGAATCTCATTGCGCCGCAAAACCGAACGATCCAATGTGCACAGCCTTTTTGAAGCTCACAAAATCTCCAAAAAAGCCACTGTAGACAAGGTTCTATCGTTCATGAATCTCTGGAACTTCCGTGCAACTTTATTCGACCTCATGCTCATGATCAAGGAGATTAGTCCAGATGGAAACACCAGGCACGCACAACAAGGTGCCATTGCTGCAGACGCATTGATGTCGGAAATTGGAAAATGCTGTCGTGATATGTTCCTGGCTGCTTACAAAGCTGACGCCAAAATGCCAAATGTGAAGAAGCTGATGGACTTCCGATTCGGAGATATTAGCAAGTACTGGCTCTTGGCTCCACTTGTCAGAATGTGTCCAAAACCAATCAACATCCCACCACAGTATGCTAACACTCAAGTTCAAACTGTTGCTGCCAAGTTCTTGAGAGAGGCTTCTGCTCTGATGGATACGCCACCAACAACGACTCCAAAGGAACGTCTTTTGCAATGCTCCTGGGCCATGTCCAAGCTTCCATTCATCAACATGATACTGACATGTCTGGCTTGTGAGAAGACTCAAAGTGGAAAAGACACTTTTCTCAACTCGGTCTACCAACAACTCCAACGAGAAGTATTCCGTGACCACAACAAGCGTTCCAACTGGACTAACCGTCCAGAACATCGGGATTGCACCGTCCTTCGTGTCAATTTGATCGCCTACATGTACAAGGAGATTTTGAAGCCAACGCATGTAGAGGTTTGGGGACTTCTTCTCTACCAGCTCATGTTCCACGGAATCATTAATCCATCCAGAGAACGGTAAGCTTTAAATTTCTCACTGCAAAATTTTATAACATTTTTTTTTCACAGATATGTCTTTGAAAATTGCTACGACATGCTTCAACATATGGTTTTATGGACGCTGGTCAACGGCGACAACATGAACAGTCACGATCGCTATGGATCCATCCGAGTTCGTTGGCCAAACTACGCAGGTTTGATGAAGAAGATTCGGAAAGAAATTCAAGATCGCCACGTACATCCATCTCGCACATGCCTCCTTCGATTCTTGCCGATTGGAAAGCTTCAAACTAGTACAATCTCTTACAAGAAGTACCATAAGAGAACTATCAGACCATCAGCAACAAAGTCTAAGAAGTTCATGTCTAATGAAGGAATCAGATCTGGAAAGTACGTTTATCTTCCGGAAGAAAAGGTCAAAACCAACGCCTACGATCATATGAAGAATATTCCTGATGGTATTCAGAAGGGAGGATGGAAGTTCCGAATGTTCCAGACAACTCGTCTTGACAAGGTTGCAAAAAGTGCTCTACACCAACTTCGAGCCAAGATTCCTCATACACATATTGGTGAATTCAAGAGGCCTTGTAACATTATGCTGGACAACATGTCGGAGGACTTTTATTTGAGACCACCAGAGGTTGAAATTACAAAGACTGTCGAACCAGTTGCAGACGACGAGGAGACAGCCGCTGTAAAGAAGCCAGAAGAAGAAACTGCCGAGAAGAAGAAGGACGAGGCGAAAAAGGCTGATGAAAAGACAACCAAAGCAGATGACGAGAAGAAAAAGGATGAAACGGCGGATGCCAAAAAAGATAATGAGAAGCAGAAGGAGGAAAAGGACAAGCCCGAAGATAGCGCCAAGGCAAAAACTGATGATGTCACAGCTAAGGACACCGAAAAGGACACTGCGGCACCAACCGATGCAGCTAAAGCGGCGGCTGCGCCAGTCGCTGCTGCTCCAGACGCCAATAAAGAAATGGATACATCTACTCCGAAGCGTAAGTGATTATTAATATTGAGAAAAAAATATTTTCAAATTTTTCAGCTGCTCCAGTAACCCGCGAAACATCAACGACACGTGGAAGAGGTGGTGGAAGGAAACGAAACTCTGGTGGACGTGCTGCAGGAGGTTCCCGAGCCAAACGCACCAACTCTCGTGCCAACGCCAACGCTGAAACTGCCGCTGCTGCCGAGACATCTTCAACAACCAAGGCTGGTCCATCTGGTGGTGGTTCAAGTAACTATCATGCTGCAATGCGTGCCAATCAGCCCCCAATGAGTAATGGATCCAGTGATGAGACCAAAGCCAACATTCGCAATTTGTTGAATCGCAAACAGGAGAAACGGAATAGTCGTGAGTTTATACTAAAATTGTTTAAGGCAAAAAACCAAAAAAAAAAGGGGAAAATGATATCTATAAACAAACCATTTTTTCAGTCGCCGACGCCAACGCAGCTGCCGCAGTAGCTGCTGCAGCCGCTGCCGCTGCCGCCGCCGCTGGGAATATTGCTCCGGCTCTTGCTCCAATTGTACAACCTGGAATTCCTTCCGCTGGTGCGTCATCAACGATGCCTGGGGTACCACCACAACAACAGCCACATCCTGGTATGCAGCACCAATCTGGCATGCAGCATCAAGGAATGGGTGCTGGAATGGGTGGAATGAATCCAACAATGCATGCTCCACCACCATACAGCTCGTCTTCAATGAATCGTGAGTTTTCTTTTCCAAAGGAACATTTTTAAAAATTGAATTTACAGCTTTTGCCAACCAGCCACACTTTGCTGCTCCAAACCAAGTGCCAATCACCAACATGGCTCATCGATCGACTGCCGCTGTCACTCCTGAAGAGCGTAAACGTATCATGGAAGAGCAAATGCATCAAAAGCTTGCTCAGCAACAGCTACTCATTGAAAACCAGAACCGCCAACGCGAGGCTCGTGAGCGTGAAGCTAGAGAGCACCAGGAACGTCTTCACAAGATTCGTGAGGAGCAGATGCAAAAAGAGGCTAAGATTCGTGAGGAGCAGATGCAACTTGAACGTCAACGTGCTATCGAGGAAAATAATAGGATAATGGAGGAACAACGAATTCTTCGAGAGAAGGAGGAGGCTCGTCGTCGAATGGAGGAAGAGCAAAGGCGGCGAGAAGAAGAAGCTCGTTTGGCTTACCATGTTGAGCAGGAACGAATTCGTAAGGAGCAGGAACGCCAAGCTATACTCGAAGCCGAACGTTTGAAACGGGAAGAGGAGCGTGAACGCGAACGTCAACGTCTGGAACAAGAACGACTCCAGCGTGAGATGGAGGAGAAAGCTCGTCGGGAAAAGGAGGAACAGGCTCGCATAGAACGAGAACGGCTTGAGCGTGAGCGTGTAGCTCGTGAAGCCCTCGCTGCTCAACAAGCTCAACAAGCTCAACAAGCTCAACAAGCTCAACAAGCTCAACAACAACGTCATCGTGCGATGCTGGAGCAGCAGCAAAGGCAGCAAATGATAAACCAGCAGCAACAGCAGCAAGCTCCATATGGCCAACAACCACCACAAGGACAGCCACCGAGCTATCAGCAGAGCTCCTATCAAAACCCATCTGGTTATCAACAAGGACAACAATCCGGTCAGAACCAACCACCCAACTACCAACAGACGAGCCATACGAATCCAGCTATCCAGCAAACCCAACAACCACCAGCGTACCAGCAAGATAATGCTCAGATGCACATGCAGAATCGACAACAGCAGCCTGGCCAACAGTATGGAAACCAACCTCAACAGCAACAGTCGCAACAAGCTCAACAGGGTCAATATCCTCAGCAATATCCTCAGCAGTTGAGTCAGAACCAGCAGATGAATCAGCAAAATCAGCAGAGGAATCCATTCGGTGCTCAACCTGAGATGCAAATCGGTGGACCCAAGGTGCTCATGCAAGCCAAGCCAGACGAGGCCCACGCTCAGCAGTATCAGCATACTCAAGCTCAGTTGGCATTGTCTCAGATGGAGAAAGAGAAGCAGTACTTAAAAGCGAAGAACCTTCAAGCTGGTCAAGCCGCCGGTCAACAACAACCACGTTTTGGTGAGAACCCTCAACAAAATGCACCTGGTTTCAATGGGAACCTACCATATCCCCAACAACAGCAGCAGCAGCCCCAGCAACCCGGTAAGTTGATTATTTTTGTCAGAATAGAGGCTTGCAACGCTTGATAGTAAAAATTCTAGGAACATCTCAAATTCCAAACACGACGCCAACAAGACCAGCTAATCCCATGCAAGGCCAACAGCAGCAGGCTGGTATGCAAAACTATCAAAACCAGCCAGTACTTGGACAACCTGGACCAATGCAACCTGGCGGACAAGCTGGGCAACAGCAACAGAATCAGTTCCAACGCCAGGGAATGCACACAACTCCTACCAAGAATGATATGGCAATGCGGCAAGGGCAAATGGGAGGCCAAATGGGTCAACAACAAGGACAAATGGGACAACAGATGCAAAATCGACCTGCTCAAGGATTGAACCAACAGAGCCAAGGCTTCCAACAGCAAGGTGGTCAGCAATCTGCTCAAGCATCCTTTAACCAGCCACAGAACCAATTTTCTGGTGGTCAACAACAACAACAAATGGGTCAGAACCAAGGTCAAAACCTTCAACAAGGACAGAATCAGTTTGGACGTCAAGCTGCGCCAAATCAAGAGAACTTCCAACAACAACCAGGATTCAATCAGAACGCTGCAGGACAAAACTATCAGCGTCCTGAGCAACAGCAGCAGAGCCAGAATCAGTGGAATCAACTGAACCAACAGATGCGTCCTCAACAACCTCAGCAGCCTTCTCAACAGCAGCAGAACCTTCCATTCGGACGTACTGAGCAAAGTCAACAGTTCCAGCAGCAGCAGCAGCAGCCACAACATCAGCAGCAAAATAAGCCAGCCATGGGACAACAGGGATTCAATTACCAAGGACAGCAGCAGGGACAAGGATTTGATCAATCCTCTCAGCAAACTCAACAGCATCCGAATCCCCACCAGCAACAAGGTCATATGCAGCAGACTCATCAGCAAAATGCTTCACAGCAGCAGCAGCAGTACAACCAAGCTCAGCAGCAATCTCAACAGCAGGGCAACCAGTTCCCTGGATTCTCTGGTAGTTCCAATCAAGCCCGAGCATCTAACATTTTGAATCAATCAATGGAAGATGCTGGTTTGAATCAAGGATTCTCATCTGGCAATAGTTAGTTTTTAAATTTCAGAATTATTATTAAAAATTGTAAATAATTTTTAGCTTCGAATCAACAAGCTAGCTCCACAAACCAACAAGGCAACTACGGTATGCAGCAGGGCCAACAAAACCCAATGCATGGCCAGATGCACCATCAGCAAGGCCAGCAAAACCAGAACCAGCAACAAAGGCCAGGAATGGGTCAGCAAGGTATGGGCCAGCAAGGTATGGGCCAGCAAGGAGGCATGGGACAGTCTGGAAGGGGACAACCTGGAATGGGTGGCCAATCCGCTATGGGTCAGCACCAACACGGCATGGGACGGCCGACAATGGGACAGCCAGGAATGCAGCAGTCTGGAATGCAACAGCAACACGGAATGCAGCAACAACAACCTGGAGCTCAACAATCCGGACTACAACAGGCTGGTATGCAACAGCAGCATGGTGGTATAGGAATGGGTGGCATGCAACAACAAGGTCGGAATAACTATGGCTCCATGGGTCAGCAGGGTCAGCAATCCGGGCAACAACAAGCTCAACAACATCAGCAGATGTCTCAGCAAGCCCAGCCACGACAAATGCCTGGAGGAGGAGTCCAACTTCCACCGTATTCCATGGGACAGCAACAGCAAACCCAACAGCAGCAGCCCAACCAACAGCAAATGGACCATCTCCGCCGACAGCAGCAGATGCAGCAAATGGCTCGGCAACAAGCTATGCAACAACAACAGCAAGGTGGAGTTCAGCAAGGTCAACCACAGATGCAGGGTTACGGTAACCAGGGCCAACAGCAGCAACAGCAGTTCCCACAAATGCAACAACATCGTGGACAAGGGCAACAGGGTCATGGAATGGGAGGAGCTGGCCAGCAACACCAACAAGTTCCGCAACAACAGCAAAACCAATACTTTCAACCTCAACAGCAGCAGGATCAGAGGTAGGATTTTTGTGAGATTACTGTAAGATTACTGTAGGAATGTAGCCAAAGTAAGACGATCCAAAATGTTGCTACAGGTCAATAAGATATACAAAACTGTGTTTTTGAAAACATTTTCAAGAGTCTGGAGCACCGCTGTCAAGCATCCGATCAGCTTGAAAATTTTGAAAAGTGTAAAACAGGTCTAGATCGAAAACATTGCGTTTACAGAATTTTTCGAAAGTACCTATCGTTTCAGTTATTTGCTGACTTCTGAAAAAGGCCGGCTTTTCATTTGGTCTTGTACTGAAAACGTCACAAAACAGGTTTATTTCAGAAATTGGCAAATGTCTGAAAAACTGAGAATTTCCGAAAAATTCTGTGAATGCAAAGTTTTCAATCTAGGTCTCTTTTAGATCCTTCAAAGTTTTCACAGTGATCGGAAACTTGAAAACGGAGCTCTAGATCTTTTCAGGTTCTGTACTTGCAATATTAGTCACCTTTTATATCATTAGAACCGATTTTCAACGCTCTCAAAGTTTCCAGAATGCAACAACAGCCTGGTGGTCAGCAGCAGCAGCAGCAGGGTCAATCTGGCCAACAACAAAATAACCAACACTACAACAACATGGGACAGTTCCCGAATCAGCAACAGTACTAACACACCCTGCAATATTACTTCATTTTGTCATTAACTAAAAATTCCCGATTGTAAATTTTCCCCTTATATTTTACAAATTGTCATATAACTTCGAACCTGTCAAATTTCTATCTTCTGTCACTTGAGCCCTCTTTTAACTTGATATTTCCCAAAACGGATATTGTTTAGTTTATTTTAACATTATTTTTGGCGTACAACTTGATTTGCAAAATGAAGTATATTTTTTGCAAAATTTCTCTTTTTTTTGTTATTTTCCAGGTACCAGAGATGAGCATCTTGTGGACCAGATACTGGTCACCTATTTTGTAAAAAAAACACAACAAGAACAGAAAAATTGGGATGTCTGTTTCGAAATCTTGTTTTTGATCACTAGAAAGAAGGGTGAGCAATATTCTGATTAGCATATAAATGGGGGAATGTGTTTTCTTGGTAGACACGTTTTTAATTTTTGGAGCAATTGCTCAGATTTTATTGTAGCTTTGGATAATGGCGGGGCTTGTAGAATTTGAATTCGCTAGAGACCGCGAATAACGAGCGTCTGTCTCTTTCTGTCCATTATTCTTCTCTTGTTGTGTCACCAAATTTTGGGACACGATTTTTTCGTGGGGAGACATTTTTTCTCGTTTTCCTATGCTTTGAAACATCATCTCAGCGTCCCCGCGCCGGAACTCATTCGCTCACGCTGCTCGCACTCGCTTCCATCACATGCCAAATATCCTTTTTTCTTCTCTCCTTTCTTTCCGTTTAAGAAAAAAACGCGGCGTAGCTCAGAAAAGAGCTCCGCCCACTCCTAGAGAGCTCCCAAAATTTTTATCTCTGGTGCTCACTGTCGCGCATCTACTCTGAAAAGGAGAAAGAGGAGAAGAGCCAGGGGCATTCATTCATTCGCATCTCATCAGGACGTTTTCATCCATCACTCGGGGCGCTCCAATGTCATTTCCAAATCCGCCGGCTTATGATCGTAAGTGAAAAATTTAATTAAAAAAGGAAGTTTTGGTGCAAAATTCAACAAGTACAACAATTCGGGAGCACTAGGAGGTACAAAGTGATTTAGCGGCACAAAATCCATTATTTGATGGTTGAAAATTAAAATTTTTCACGCATTTTGTACCCCCTTTTTTGATTAGGGATTTTGTACACCACTAACCCCAAAAATTGATATACCCTCAGAATTATTTTCCGGAAGTTTTGCATGTCGTATTTTAGGATCTCAAATGCTAACACACATCATAAGGGATTACCAAGAAAGTTATGAGATCTGGATGAGTCATAATAACATTTTTTTTAATTTCCAAATATCCAGCAGTTAGATTACTGTACCATTTCCTGAATGAACAAAACTGACGCTAAATGTAAGTTCTTGGGACTTAGACGTTGTAAATCGAATTCTGTGCCCGAATCAAAAAAAAAATGGAATAACAATGATTGGGTTTTCAAAATAACAACGTGGCAATTTTTAGAGGCTCTTGGGAAAGGAAGCATTAATAGACTCTAACATATTAGACAATAACATATTAGTGGACTATGATACAGTAATCTTTTAGTGGACTAGAGTACAGCATTCTCTTAATGATTTATGCATTGAGGAAATTAAACTTTTAGAGTTTGAGATTTCGAAATTACAAATCTAGAGTTCCAGGGAAAATTGAATTCTCTTGAAAAAAAACGAATTCAATTTCTTTTCTTTCCAAAAAAAAACAGAGAAATAAAATTGCAGAAGTGGTCCCACCGGCCTACAATCCGGATTACGCGCCCACCCAACCAGTCTACCACACCAACAACCATACAACCGCTCCACCTTACAACTTTCATGATAACGGAGGATTCGAGAACGTCGCAGATGTTCACTCTCCAGGTACTCTATAAAACCTGTAATAGAAGGGCTCCCTAACTTAGTTTTGAGCCATTTTATCTCAATTCTTGTCAAAGACATTAGAACGTTGTCAATAAACTAATTTATCATAATACCAGAAACATTTCATTAGTTGACACATTTTTGATATCTTGCACATCAGCCAAGAAAAATGAGCTCAAAGTTAACAGTATGAGGTTCTATTACAGGTTTTTATTTATTTATTTATTTCAACGAAGTTTTACTGTAACTTCTTTCAAACTTTCGTCGGTCCAAAAATTGTTTTTCAGTCTACACAACCATCGCATCTGGACCAATGCCATGCTCAACAATCATTATCCGGCTTGAGCCCCATGCAACCAAACTGCAGTGTCCATATTGTCGAACGGACGTGAGTTGTGAATATTCAACATATGAAATTAGGTTGCCCGAGGGTCCGCAGACATTTTTTCCTCTCATTATCTGGTTGAAAAATGAAAGATAGAGGAACAGAGTAAACAGAAAAACTCATCAAAAATTGGTCCGAGTTTTTATAATGAGCTTTCTGAAGAACGCATTCCGATGATGTTTGTTTTGGGTTCATAAGGATGATTCTAGAGAATTGAGTTTGGTGTTTTTCCTTTTGAGAATTGAGTTCAGTCTAAGCTTGGCTTCGGGGAACCTGACTAAAAAAATGTTTAATTTTTTTCTGTGAAGAGTACGTAATCAGAATTTCTCGAATTGTTTGATGGCTGGGATGATGTGTAATTGAGAAATATAGGAACTGAAATTCCAATTTATCTGAAATGTCGTATTTCCTTTAATAGAAGCCTACCTTTTTTAATTATAGAACACAACCCAAATCTTCAATTTTGAGCTCAATTATCTCGGTTGTTATGAAAGATATCAAAAATATATCAACATAGGAAATATTGGTGATATTAAGATAAATAATTTATCAGTTGACCAAATTTTGGTATTTGTTATAGGAACTCAGATAATTGAGCACGAAGTCAATGCTTGTTCAAAAAGAGGGAAAGTATCGTGTTCGTCTGTCAACTGATAAAATGTTCATCATAATATCATCAACATTTTAATAGTTGTCAAACTTTTGATATTTTTGATAGGAACAGAGATAACTGAGCTCAAAGTGCACGTACAAAGTAAATATTAACGCATTTACGGAATTTTCCAACTCAGAAAAAAGGCTCCGCGACGTTTCGAAAGACGGCGTTTCGAAAGTGTGACGTTTCGCAAGTGTGACGTTTCGCAAGTGTGACGTTTCGAAAGTGACAGCTTTGCACTTTTATGCATGGAAGAAAAAGCAAAAACTTGTATTTGAGTATTTAAATGGTTTTTGGAATATAGTTTTGTATATTTGAAGCTTTCAAAGCATTAATTGCCGTACTTTCGAAACGTCGTACTTTCGAAACGTCATACTTGCGAAACGTCACACTTTCGAAACGTCGTCTTTCGAATCGTCGCGGAGCCAAAAAAGGGAGTTGGAGAACAGACACTTTGTAACTCTTTGAAGAGCTTCTTGGCCAAATTAGGCAATTTTTTAGGGAACAACTGTCTACGGTCTTAAAAATTAAATTATGTTCAAAGGACTACATTTTTCTAAACCACGTATATCTGAAAATATAATTATTTTTAAATATGTTCCTTTATTGCTCATGCTTCTTCTAGGTTGTCACTCGCACAAAGTCAGTCTATGGTTTGTTGACCTGGATATTCTTCGCGGCTCTTTTCCTTTTTGGGTGAGTAACACTTTCGTTTTGAACACTAATTCTCCTCCACACGTCCAATTAAAAAAGTCTAGCCCCATTCATGTCTGTCCCATGTTTTTCGTGCTCAGCGAGCTGTGCAACTCCTGTCCGGCGGTTAACTACTTTTTCTCTATTTTTTTCTTTTTTTCAGATGTTGGTGCTGTTGTTTTGTGCCATTCTGTCTCCGCTCGTGCAAAGACATCATTCACACGTGTCCCAACTGCCGAGCCATGATTGGCATCCATCGACGGATCTAATTTGAAATGTTTTTGAATGAAAAAAAGTTCTCTTTTCTTGAAAAATGGTTCATTTATCATACACGTGACTTAATTGAATATGAACGAGTTGTTATTCAAGTCAGGAAGATAGGGAAGTTGACGAAAAATGAGAAAAAATAGAGAGATGTGAGATGGACGCGGGGATAGAAGACGTGAAAAATACGTGGGAAGAAGAGAAAAGAGATGTGAAGATATGATTGTCAATGAGCGGATGCATAATAGCTGCCTGCAAAAGTTGAGCATAAAAAGTTTTTCTTTTGACGAATGATGCGTGAGTCGCTCAACCGCATAAAAAACATTTACTTGCAAAACTAGGGCTCTAGATGCACCCGATCAGAGGGATATTCACGAAATCAACTTTTTTTTAGAATATTTAGAATATGGGAGAAGATATTGCAATTTGTTTTGATAAACGTTGTGTAGAGAATTGGTCGCTATTGAGTGGGTGTGTTTGGTTGATTATGGAGCTTGATCCCATGCTTGTTTCATGTATACGAACCAATAAATAAAATTGTAGAATGTGAAGACTACTGTAATTTTGAAAATAAGAGAATTTTCTAAAAACCTGGAGGGTCCTACCTGGAAACATCAGCCTAGATGTGTTATCCAGTCGTTCACAGTAGAGGATGTTTTTGGACTTTCGCTGGTTATCATTCTTGCAGATGCTGGGTTGTTGCCAACGTGCAGAGCTGAAATTTTAGAATAAAAATCTTTAAACCAAAAAATCAAGAACTTACTTTTTAGTTATCCTTGTTGTAGACTTGGTCGCCGGTTTTCCTTCATTTCGCATCAGGAAGCCTATAGTGGCAAGTTCAAAGAGAGAAGCGAAAACGAAGCATATGCCGCTGAAAGGAAAGCTGTGAAAATTTGGGGGGGGGGGGGGGGTGGAGGTTATGAATAATTGTAGAGGTGTGGAAAATGAGGTAGAAGAATAGAGGGGCGGGGAGAAAAAGGAAACAAACTAACCTCACATCCAGACGTCGATGGCTTTGATATACGACACTCTTGGTAAATTTCGGATTATGTTACCAAACTGGAAGGTAAGGGCCAGTAGGGCATTGACACCTGAAAATAACAGAAAAGGAGAATATATATATATATATATATATGTGAATATTTGAGAAAAAGAAGGTTAGGAGTAAAGGTCATAGTAAACACAGAATAAGAAGTGAGGTTTCGTGGATACTATATGCTTGCCACGGAGCTTAAAAATGTGATCTACTTGCAGAGCTCAATACATCGAAAAAAAGATCTTGAGTTTTCAAATATTAGGTTAGCAGTATGCACCGTTCTGATCCACGACATGTTGGCAATGTTCTGATAACTTGTGGATACAATACCTTCAAAAGCCAGCCAGCCGCGAATCAAAGTATTCATTTTTCCCTGTTTTTCACATAAATGGTGCAAATTTTCGTATTCTCTAGATGAGGTTGTATCTCTCCGAATATTTAATAATCTCATAGAGCTCAGTCGGGACTATAAGTAGGTGAGGGAGAACGGTCCCACTGAAGCTGCTCAGGTCTGACTTGACTGCAGGTAAAAAATGAAAAAAACCTCATGTTCACGGAAAGTCACGCCGTATCTGAGCCGCTTTGGCTGGACGGTTCTCCTTTACCCCCGTTAAAGCCCTGATTCAGCTCTATCAGATCATTGGTTATTCAAAAATATACGACGTTATCTGGAGCTTAAGGACTTTAACACACTTGATGCCTGAAAAAATGGAATGGAGGGAATTTTTTGACTTGCCACTAGCTGGCTTTTGGAGGGATGGTACCCTCAAGTTACCTGAACATTGCCAACATGTTGTGGATCACGACGGTGCATATTACTAATTCTGGATTATTCTTGTGTTTGTGTTATTTACTAATAGAAAAATGGACAGTTACTTTCCTGCCAACCTAATATTTCGAAAATAATTTCAAAAAATTTATTTTTGTATGTCAGGAACTGCTTGAAATTGTATGAAAACTTCACTCATGGATGAAAAAAGATATTTGGCGGTCAAACAGTTATAAGGATGTTTTTTATAAACAGTTTTTCAAATTTTAGAAACCCGGAGAGAAAACTGGCAGGTCTAGAATAGCATGATAAGTCTGAAAGTAAGCATATTGCATGTTATATGAACCTACAAACCTCTTAAAATCAGCAGACAACATTATATAATACATTATATAACATTGTATATTATATACATCATATGTAACTGCCCTGTACATTTACTTTGCGCTCAATTATCTTGGTTCCTCCAAATGCTATCAAAAATTTGCCAATTGATAAAATTTTTATCACAATATCACCAACATTTATTCAATTGACAAATTTTTGATATCTCTCATAGGAACCAAGATACCGTAAACATTCTAATAGAACGCCACCCGGACCGTCTTTTTTGAGCCTATTCATCACATTTCTTTTGAAAGATGTCAAAAAGTTGTCAATTGACAAAATGTTCATCATGATATCAGCAACATTTTATCAGTTAACTACTTTTTGATCTCTCTAACAGAAAATGAGAAACATAGGCTCAAATCTGACGAATCAGATGACGTTCTATTGAAGTCTTTACTTTTTGTAATTGAGCTCGAAGTTCACTTATAGACTTGGCTTTTATCAGAGCCCTTACGATACTTTAAAATTGTCCAATAAATTTCTGCGATCTTCGTCTAAAAATTCGCAACTGAAAAATTCTGATCCAACAAAAAGTAGTATATCTTTTTCGCTGGCTTATGCGGTCTTAACTGGGATTAATTTTAGAAACATCTGCTCGACTCCTTTTGCGTTCTTTTCCCTTTTTTGTTATAAACATTTCTTAGGAAAAATGAGAAACAGGAAACGGAAAAAAATCCAGAAAAAAAAAACAAATGGTAAGATTACTGGAGATTAGTGAAACGGCTCCTTTTCTTTCCCCCGCAAACCATTACTTTTACTATAACCGAATTCTAATTTTCCCTTCACTCCAAGTTTTTCAGTATCAAAGGATGCGGAGGGAGGAGGGGGATTGATGGTGACGCACAAAATCTGATCAGGCGTCTTTGAAATTGAATTACGGGATGGGAAGATTTGCAACGCGGGTTGGAAAACGTAGGATGCTACACTGACCTATCATTGTGCGAGCTGGTATTGCCTTGGGACCCAAATAAAACGGAATCCAGGAAATGAAGACTGTCATATACGTTGGAATGTATCCCTGGAGCAGGTACCATCCAGATCGCCGGCGGAACAAAAAGTTGACATTTAGCTCACTCCAATAACCAGCAGCGTAGAGCTGAAAAAGCTAGCTTTGATGTGTAAAAGATGAAGAACCGGTTCATAAGACATACAAAGTCGAGGTTTTTATTAAATTTTGTCATTTTTCAGGGGTCTAGAGCTCCGCTGTGTCCGATAACTATGAAAATTTTGGAGGTTATAAAACACATCAAGACTGGAATCTTTGCATATGAATTGTTTTTGGAAAAAACCTAGTTTTTCAGCTATTCGCCGATTCTTGAAGGACATCCTTCTGTAGATGTTAATGCACTAAAAACGGCGAGTCCTTCAGAAATCGGCGAATAGCTGAAAAACTGAATACTTGAAAAAATTCTGTAAATGCAACGTCTTGAATATAGGTCTGTTTTATAACCTTCAAAATTTTCAGATTGATCTAGCTCTAGACTCCTGAAAATTGTCTAAATCAACGGAAAAACACGTGTTTTCAAATATTTATGGCCAGCTCTGTACCATACCTGAAACTTATTGGAAGTGCTGAAATTGGTCATTGTGAAATCCGGCAACTCGATGGGTTTGAAGATGGTTAATGGTGGATCGCCCCATCGCATGAAAACTTCGTCCTGTAAAGATGGCAGATTCAAAATAAATACTTCGCTATGAGAATTAAAAAAACTAGTCACAAAAAAAGAAAAGTGGTTATAATTGGATGGCAACCTTGTTGTAGTTGAATGATTCGAAAGTCAAAGAACACTCGATACTGTCCATGGGGAATTTGGTGAGATCCATGACACACGGTCCGGTACTTTTGATGCGCCAATTCGACCAGACGGATCCTGGAAAAAGGTGAGTACACACATACACTCTACTACACAATTATTCACGCTCATTGTTTCTGTTCTCCCTGGTGATCAATTATTCATTGTGCTACCTTTTGTCTTGATCTTTTCGCTAGCTTGTAACAAAAACCCTACAGGAAGAAGCTAGAACGGAAACACTGTATCCTATATCATTCCCCATTTCCTTCCGACACAATTTTTTTCTTTTTTTTTGTTGGCTTTCCGATTCTCATCAAGTTTCAGGAAGCTTTGTGACGACTACAACGGCCAACTACCCAATCCTACAAATTCCAAAATTTCCAAGACTTTCAAATTTAATTTGTAGTCCTCCCCTCCCCCTCCTTCCCTCGCTTCACCCAAAAATTTTGCATAAGCGAATCAGCATAAGTCACTACACACTTAACGAGCAACGCTTCAAAACGTACCATTCGGGAAAACCATCAAGAAGACGTTGGTGAATGGAGAGCTGTGAAGCTGTGCCTTTTTGGAATTGATGAAGCATGTATTGGGCGTCCAGATGTTTTGCATGACAGCCCAATCAAAGGATAAATTGCCCTATACACGGAAACTGAGGAGGAGATCATTTGAGTGACAAATTACCTGACACGGATTGAGAATGTCGTATGCTAGGCCGGGGTCCGTCCAGTATTCGTTCATGTACAAGTCTGGAAAAAAAGCGTGAAGGTGTTGTTTGTTGCCAAAAGAAGACAAAAATTGTAAACACACCTATTTCGAAATCCTGTGTTAGCTCAGAAACCGATGATACTTCTTGAACCCACATCTCGATTCGAACGTCTACTTGAGGAGATGGTAGTTTGTGTTTGTTGTAGTATAGGGCACTTTCGAAAAGGAGATGGTCGATGATTTCAGTGTCATTTGCGCAGCTGGAAATATAATGTACAGAACCGAGCAAGGAGATATACAAAAAAAAAGTGTTGTTGAGTTGATTTTCGGGGCATTCTAATTACATTCAGAAGTCGGCTGTAACGTATCCAATCTTTTGAAAACTTTGGAGGGTGTAAAAGAGACCTAAGTTGAAGAACACCCCTTTTTTCCTGATTTTGGACTGAAAACAATAAAAAAGGGATGTCTGTCAGATATTGGCGAATAGCTGAAAAACTAGGAACTTTTTTAAACTTTTGTAAATGCAAAGTTTTTAATTTGGGTCTGTTTTACAACTTCCAAGATTTTCAAGATTATCGAAAACTTGACGGCGGACTCTAGTCTTTCAAAAATTGTCGTAATGCCAAATAGCAACTAAAAACACATTTCTGTGAATTTATTGATCGTTACTGTAGATGCAACTCACCCTTTATCCAACAAGTACGATACCGTAGGACTGATCTCCGCCGTGAGCGCATGTACCGTTTCCCGCGTAGCATACAGTAACAAAAACAGCGTGGAGAGCATGGCAATACTGAAAATTGTCCCCGGTCATACAAAAATCACGGAACATAATTCGAAGGGTACAAAGTGATTTATGGGTTAAAAATCCACAATTCCAGGGTACAAATCTCAGATTTTCAGGTTGTTGTACCTTTGAATTGGGGATTTTTAACCCTTAAATTGCTTGTAGCCAAATGACTCCAAAACTTTCGTACCCTTCGAATATTTTGCCATAAATCACCAAGAATCTGTTTAGTTTTCAATCAGAACGCCGTTTGTCATCCCGACTCCCCTTCTATCTTTGCAGGATCCGGACCACTATGTGCTCATTTCCCATGGGACCTTGGGTAAGATAAATGATGAGAAGAAGCGACAAGGAGACTGAATTTTCTACTGCGCGAGAGAAGAAGTCGTTTGGAAAAATTTCCTTTTTATGGACTTCAGCGAAAAAAAAATGGAAATTGAATGGGAAAAGAAAAGGAAAACGGCCGTTGCAAAGGAAGAAAAAGGAGTAGAAGCAAATTGAAAACGACAACGCTCTTTTTTCTAAGCCAGGAAAAGAATTGAAATTGACTTTAAAAAACACGAATAGGTTAACTCACGTGCGGGGTCGCCGTCGCTGTCAAGTCGTCACCTATGGATCCTGGCGATCTTGGTATTGTGTGCGACGAGTGATGGTGGCATCAATATTCGACGTAGACGACGTCGCCGCTGTCGTGCATGCCCTGAGGCGACCGACTCGAAGACGCCGAACTGAAGCACCGCCCCATTGTTGTTGGAAGGGGGTGTGTGCTTCTTGCGACTCCTCCGTCACCGCCGTCGCCGGCAACGAAGAAGACTCGCACCCCTCCCTATTGCCTCTACTTCTGAAGCATGAAAAAGGATGAAAAACTCAATTCTTATCTCTCTTTTTTTTTGAACTGAACATCTGACAAAGGAGTGAGGGTCCCTCTCTAGTAGCACATAAAAAGAAAAAACGGATTTGAACGAAGAAGAAAAAAATGTTGAAAAAAAATATGATGAAAAACGAAGGGAGTCCTCGGCTGATTGCTTTGTGTCCACGCGCTGTCTTCTATGGATTTTAGAATACTAGAGAAAAAATATGGGAAACAAACGAATAGAATCTGCTTACATTTAGTTGTCAAGGGACCAAGCCAACCAACCAAAACAGGAATACGGAGAAACAATTGGCAAGAAGGGAACTAGGAGCAACTGAAAGAGAAAAGACTGGGCCTGTGCCATTGCATAGCAATAAGGAGACTAAGTGAGAGCCAGTTTCGGCCATGGAGAACCAGAGAGTGAATTGGTGCAGGAGGCGAACCACACGAAGCGTACGCTCCATACACACGCATAGAAGACTGACAGAGGAGGAAAAAGAAGGAAAATGAAAGAAAAAGTTGCGAAAGTCTAAACAGAGAAAATTGGCAAATTGCCTCTAACTGAATGGACTTCTTGGCTAGATCCACGTGATGTCCAATTCTGGAGGAATTAAAAAATGTGACTAAAGAGAGAATTCCAAGAAAATGGGAAGTTTTGGACTCATGGGGGATAATTGAACCTATTCATCGAGATTGGCTAAAATTAAGAAAAAGAGCAGGAGGAAATGAGTCAACAGAATTATGAGCAATGCACCAGTCATAAGCCATAATTAGATGTGAAGTTGGGTCTGTGAAAAACGAGAAATTGAGAATACAACAATAATCTGCAATTTGAATTTTGAACCTTGGCGGAAAAAGATACCTTCAATAGAAGCCCACTCTATACAAACTCAATTATCTCGATTCCTGTGAGCGGAATCAAAATTTTGCAAACTGATAAAATATTGGTGATATTATGACAAACAATTTAAAAGTTGACAAGTTTTTGATACCTTTCACAGGAAACGAGATAATTGAGCTCGAAGTTGGAAGTTTTGGTGGGCTTCTTGGAAAGCTCAAATATCTCAATTCATATGATAGATATGAAAAATCTGTCAACTAATAAAATGTTGGTATTATTATGATAAACATTTTATCAGTTAACAAATTTTTGTAATCTTTCACAAGAATCGAGATATTGAAGTCAAAAGTAACAATTTGAGTGAACGTTTAAATTTTTAAATGAAATTAAAAAAAATAATAATTTTTCACATGAAAATTCAAAAAATTGGTGTTCCTAGTAAATTCTAAAGCAAAAAGTTCAAATTTTCAAAACAAAATTAAGATGCAAACAATATTTAGGTATATATGATTCCAAAAAAGACTGAACCATTCGATTCCAACAAAACACACTTTTTTAGAAATTTTATTGGTTTCTGAAAACATTTAATACAAAAAAGTAGCGCTTTCTGGCTTAAAAACTAGATCTGAGAAAAATTTCTCAGTGTGATTACTTCAAGAAAAATTATGTGTATTTCTTTGTGGAAAGTTCTGGAATTCCTAACGTTTTAGGTCCTTTGAGAAATTCCCATTTTCACAAAAGCATTAGCAAATCTGGAATTGCCTTATGATCATTTTTTCGATATTTTTCCTACCCTAGTCGTACAAATATGTCTAAACTGAACAGAGCAATTATGCAATAGGGCCTAATAAATCAGGTGACGATTATATACATTTGATTTTGTGGATTATATACATTTGATTTTTGAACAGTGTTCTGTAGACTGAAGACAAAAAGTGCATTGAAAATGCATTATTTTTTTTCTTGTCTCATTTTTTGTTCTTTTTCAATTTATGTTTTTTCAAATTTGGAAACAAAAAAGTGAGTAATTTGATCTATCTGGTTTGAAACAGATACCCATTGTTCTAGAGAAGTTGCACTTTATTCTTTTTTTTTCTTTTTTTTTTCAAATTCCTACTCATTAGTGCGGTCAATTTCTTAAACTTCATGTACTATGATGTATCATTTCCACGCGCTCTCAGTCTTCTTCTTATCAGATGTCTCTCTCCCTGCCTTTTCCCCGTTTATCAGTCTCATTTGTTCCTTCTCTCCCTTTTTGTCCCAGCCTAATACTCCATAGTTTTGCTCTCACATTCAGTTTTCCCTTTTTCCAGGAAAACGGCACCGTCGTTCCAACTAGTAATTTTAAAAGACATTTGACAAAAAAAGTGTGTGGTTGGTTGAGCAAAAAAAACGACTAGATGTGTTGTTGGCAGCACTTTTCGTTTTTTTTCCTCGTCTTTTTTCTGCCGAATAGCGCTTTGCACTTTTCACTGCGTCTCTCCAGTTATATTGCCCACTTTTTCTGATTAATCTTTTCGTTTTTTGTTCTGTCGTTTCGAGAGGAAGAAGACAGATGGTTTTGCCAAAGTTTTCAGAGATAGGAAAGGCCAAAAAATGTGTTTCTGGAGAAGATTGAACGATTTGTGCTTTGGGAGAAAAGCAGAAAAGAAGCCAAAAAGCTTTTTTGTCGTTTTTGTTTAAATGTCTGAGTGCTCAAAAAGTTATTTTGTCCCTTTTAGTGGTTCTTTGAGCAGTTCGAAACTTCAATTTCACCTTGTGACTCTAATATGTTTGTTGCTTGAAAAAAATTTCCAGAAAACCAAATGAGTTCCGTGGAATACGACATTCTTGAAAATCCAGAGCCCAGCAGCCATCTTTGGAAACAATGGAAGCATTTGGTGGATACGGAGGGCTGGACCTCAGATGATAACTCGGTAACAGCACTGACCCCATCATTGGATTCGACTCGTAGTGTTTGGGCGGTTTCCAAAACTCGTAAGTCTTCATAATTTCATAATTTTGCTAATTTTTATTTCATAATTTTGCAAACGTACAGATCAAAATAGCGTATGTGCTTTGATAGAAGCTTACCCAAACAGTCGGCTTTGAGCTTAACTATCTCGCTTTCTGTGAAAGATATTCGAAATTCGTCAACTGATAAAATATTAATGATGTTATGATAAATATTTTATCAGTTGACAAATTTTTCATATCTTGAACAGAAATCGAGATAATTGAACTCAAAGTTGACGCTTTGAGTATGCTTTTAGAGCAAATACGGTAATCCGTTGAATGCTTTAACTGTTCACTTGAAGCTCACAAGGGAAGGTTTTTCAGACAACGGTTGAGAATTTGCTCAAAACTTGTATACTTATAGTTTAAGACATGCTCTATACGATGACGAAAAAATTTTTAGCCCGTTCTCACTCGCAGGCCGAAAAACTTTGTCTGAAAATTTTGCCCGATTTCTCCACGCAGCCGATTTCGGCTTCTCCCTCCCTCCTCTACCAAATCCGCGTGAGAAGAAAATGTCGGTTGGGTGGTGTTGTGGTAAGAGATGGCTCATTAGGAGTAACTATGGTGGTTCGAACCCCACTGTGGTAAAACTTTTTTCTTTGTTTTTTTAGTCGGGCTGTCAAATTTTGTCAGAAGTTGGGCTGTCAAATTTTGTCAGAGTGATATTTTTATCGTTTCTGAGTAATTGGGACATTTTTTCGAACTTTTCAAAAAATTTTCAAAAAATAATTTTCAAAGTATGGGGGAGATTTTTTTCCCCATGGAGATTTTTTTCAAAAATTTTTTTAAAAAATGTTTTTTCTTGAAAATGTTCAAAAACTGTCCCAGAAGATAGGAAAATGTTTAAAAATTAGTTTCGCACTTAAAAAAACCCTATAAAACTAATTTTTAGCCTCGAAATATGCATGTTTTTGGTTAAAATTTAGTACTGAAAACACTTTCAGAGGCCATATTTTGACTCTTTCTGAGAACGGGCTAAAAATTCTTTTGAGTTCAAATTCAGCACGTTCGAAAGTACCTTTGTACAAATTTTGAGCAAATTCTCAACCGTTGTCTGAAAAGCCTTCCCTTGTCAATTAGCTCGATTCTTGTAAAAGATATCAAAATTTTGTCAACTGATAAATTATTTATCATAACATCACCAACAATTTATTTGTTGACAAATTTTCTATATCTTTCACGGGAAACGAGATAATTGAAATCAATGTTGACAGATTGGATGGGGCTTCTGTTAGCGGAATACGGTAGTTTCAGCTTCATAAACGTTTCAGCAGAGAAAGATTTTGTTGGATGCGTGATTTGGAATCAGTATGACAAAATTTGCTTCCTCGGATTTTTCCTATTGGCTCCGGAGCATCGTGGAAAAGGCGTGGGATCAGTGATTTGGGATCTTGCTATGGCTCTCATGCCAAGTGATCATGTTTTGGGGCTCAGAGGAGGTAATCATGCAAAATGTAAAAATTTTTTAGCCTATTCCGTTAATTTCAGTTCCAAGCATGGTGGATAAATACAGAAAGAAAGCGACGCCAGTCGTTGGAGCCACACTGGAGAACTACAAAATGAAAGTGGCAGAGTATCACGCTTCCATGGAGAAACTGACTGGAGATGTGAGTTGAAATTTGAAGGCAGCGTCAATCAGAAAAAATGTATATTCCCATTAGAATCTCCGTATTGATTTATCATAAAATTTAAAACCACAAAAAGTAATTTGCCTTGCGGCTTTTCCTTTGTTGGCATTTCTCAAACTTGGCGTCTCAGCTCACAGGCCGATCTATACGCCGCCTACCCTGGCTATCCGCGACAGCCAGCCGGCCCAAAAACGGTGGAAAACGACGACGATGATATAGGGTCCCCCTAGCGAGCGGCCGACATTTCCCGGGTTACACCGCCCGCTATTTTTATAACGTGAGACAAGAGAGAAGGCGATATAGGAGGAGACGCAGCGTAAAAGGGGACATTATAGCTGAAAAACGACGATAACGACCGTTTAAGACAAAGAAAAATTGTTCTCAAGGGTAAATTAGAGTGAACAACATGATATGATAATTATTTTAAAAAATCGAAGGATTTTCAAGAATAAGAGCAAAGAACATGTTAACTGTTGAAGAAGCAGCGTAAAGGAAAGATGAATAGCTAGAGAATGGCTGTCTGGATGGTTTGGGAAGCACGAAAACTGTTGTCGAAGGGTAATCGTAGCTGAAAAACGCGGTTTTATATTTGCTTTCACCTGGAAATGACCAGGAAATTGAGAAAAAGTAAAATTTTTTTGAGAATATTTTCAAAATTGTTGTTAAAAATGTGATAATCGATTAATTATTATGACAGTTTGAGAAAGAATAATATATTTCAATTTTTGAAAGTTCGAATACTATGCAGTACCGACCAATGAGTTATACACAAAATGTTTTCCAGTGGATTTCGGCCATTAAACAAAATATCCGATTTTTGTAAGACACCACTTTTTCATGTTTTCAGTACGATACAAGCCAAAAAAAGGTGTCTATCAGAATTCGGAAAATCGCTGAAAAGCTGGAAAATTTCGAAAAAATTCTGTGAATGCAAGATCTAGATGTAGATCCATTTAGATGTATTTTACACCCTCCAAAGGTTTCAAAGTGATCGGAAACTTGACCGCCGAGATTCAGACTTCTGAAAATGGTAAAAATCAACTAAAAATACGTATCTGCATATTTTATTGACCGTTACTGTTAAAGGAGCCCAAACATAAAGAAAAAACGTTTTCCTGATATTTAGCCTAGAGAACCACCATGAGGGGTTGAACTCGAAACAGGCAGCTCAGGGGTACAGCGCCGCTACCGGCTGAGCTACGAGGGCGCGAAGGCGGCTGCCGACATATGCGCGGCGCGATTTTGTCCTCCAAATGGTTCCCCAAAACTTATTCTGTCTCGCCTCCTTAAACAAAAATTTTTAGCTTTGCGGCACTTTACGCTCTGTCACAACCTTCGATTACTCATATCACCCTCCTTTTAGAATTTCAAACTCGTAAACCATTTGACACCTTCCGAATGGGAACAATTGGTTAAATACGATGTTGATGTGAACGGAAGACAACGTCGCGAATTTTTGGAGCTCTACTACAAACTCGACTGCGTTTTCGGAATCGTTTTGTTTGATGGCCATCATAAAATCATTGCTCACATTTCAGCAGTCAAGACATCTCATAAAGGTTCGCCTCTCAATGTCAATCACAAAAACTTCCGTTCGCTTTTCAGAAGAGAACGTCTTCAAAGTGGCGCCTCTGTACGCTGACTCACCCAGCATTGCCATGTCAGCGCTTCGAGTTTTCTCGGGAGTGATGTACGAATTGCATCCGGATGCGGACGTCATCTTCCATCTGCTTGACATTGGAAGCGGGCCGTTCCTTCAGTCCTTTTTCCAAAGCCTCGAAATCATACCGGCAGTGAGTGGAGTCACTCTGTTCAGCGGTGACTATCCGCATAAGGGTGATTTGTCAAAGGTGTTCATTGCTCATAACAACTCATGCCATTATGACTATTAATTAATTTTTGAAATTCCATTTTTTGGTAAGGCAATTTAAAACTTTTGCCTATGATTTTATTTCCGTGTTAGTGCAGCTAGACCAAAAAAGAATTAATCTAAACCACAGAGTTGTCTCATTTTTTCATTCTCAATAAATCATAAGAACAAACATTTCTCTGTCTTCTCCGCCAAATGCAATCATATGGTTTTGTTGAAGAAGCTTTTTTCATACAGTTATTTTCATGGGAAATGGGGGAATGAATAGAAAAAAGACTATTATAAATAATATGTGTTGTTAGTTCTGGGCGTTTTCTACAGTGACTACTGTCAAAAAATACATTAAACATGAATATATTTGATTTCTCATTTTTTATCTTTAAAAAAACCTCAAAAAGTGGCCAAAGCAAACAGAGAGCTACTTCAATTGTGCTATTTTTGTTTTCAAATCAAAATTGTTTGCATTAAAATTGAAAAGTTACTATTATTTATTTATAAGCAGTAGCTTTTGCAGCAAATTCTGTGTTTTTGTACCTACATTTTTTTTAATTCGTGGTGTTATAAGTTTGCAGTTTTTATGATCAAGACTTTAGAAAAAAAATTCTCTCCTGACCAATTTTTGGGGGATGTAGATATAATTTATGTTTTGTCTATAGATACCGGATACTGGTTAGGAAATCAAACAACTCGATATTTTAGCCGCCTAGAAGATAAAATGATATCATTTGTGATCAGCTAAATCTCTTGAATAATTTTTTCTCTATTTTTTTAGAACAATATTTCTTATAATTCTCTCAAGACAATATTCGTTAAGAAGTTAGGAGACTATTCCTAAAATCCAGCATTCTAGTTTCTAGACGTCATGACCTAGAAATACAATTTTGACGTTTTCCTCGGTTACACATTATCTACAGTACCGGTCAATAAAATACACAAAACTAAATTTATAAGTGGATTTTGGCTATTTTGACTATTTTCAAAGGTTTGGAGCTCAGGGGTCAAATTTCCGATCTCTTTGAAAACTTTGGAGGCTGTGAAAGAAATCTAGATGGAGAATTTTTTTCACCTATTTTTTTGAAAATTCCTATTCTTTTTCACATTTTTGACAAAAAACGGAAAAAAGGGGTTTTTTTTCAGAAATTGAGACATATCTGAAAAACTAGGAATTCTGGAAGAATTTTGTGAATGCGAAGTTTCTCATCTAGGTCTGTTTTACATCCTCCAAACCTTTGAAAGTGATCGAAAACTTGACAGCTGAGTCAGACTCCTGAAAATAGTCAGAATGATGGAAAATCAATTCAAAAATTTTCTTTTTGTAAAATGTATCGAAGTTTTGACTGGAAATCGGACCACGTGGAATGGCCTAAAAATCCAATTAGCAAGTCAAAACTTCGATATTTTGTAATATTTCAAAAAGGAACATAATCAGTATTTCACTAAAAACCGCACTGCTTCAAAAGCTAAATTAGCAAGCCTGTTCAAAAAAAGAATACCGCATTCGTTTCTATCATTCAAGGTTATTACTAACTTTCTTCCCTCTTCTCATTTCTCGATTTGTTTGATTTGCAATCATTCATGCATTTAAATTGGGATGTCACGGACGCATCAGTCGACGAAATAGAAGAAAACGAGTAGACTTAGTTACTGCTGCTGCCTTATCACTAATTCCTTTTTTGTACTACCTATTAGTTCCCGGAACCTTTTCATCTGAAGAAAAAATGTTTTCTTACCCCCCCCCCCCCTAATCATAACATTTCGCCTTTTTTTCCTATTCGCCAATCCAGTTCTCTCTCTCTCCCGCGCTCCCTCTCCGCCAACACCTCTGCTTTTTCTTTTTCACGTTTTCTCTTCAACCTCCCCTCGCTTATTCATGTGTCCGACTGTAAAACTAACGTTGTTTTATTCTTATTTTAATGTAACACCCACAATCAACCCATCACCGAAAAAAAAGAAGAGACCCTTCAATCATCATTGATAAGAATGAAGGACAGAAGAGTCCATCATCCTATCATGTACATATCCTTTTTCTTGTCCTCCTTCTCTACTCCACCCATCAAGACCCGTATATGTCCTGTAAGCCGTCATAATCATATCTCTCTTTTGTGCGGGATGGCGGCAAAAAGGCGTCCGATTCGTTTTGTGTTGTCAATCCACCACCATCCTTTCAATCACTGTTTTACGATTATTCTATCATTCATCTCGCTCGCCTCCCGCGAAAACACATATGATCCAAAAATTTCTTTTCTCTATAGATATCGCCGTTTTTAGTTTAGTTCTTGTTGTTAGTTCGTCAGCGAACATTTGTTGAAAATTACGTTTATAGGCTGAATTTGGATTTTTGATAGTTCAGATTTTTTTCATTTTCTACTCAAAATTGATATTCCTCATGCTGAATAACGCATTTAGCGCATTCAGCGTATTTTCCGTATTTTCTGTATCACGTGAATAATTTGAAGCTTTATGGTTTTTCAAAAATTCTTCCCCCGAATTTCAAAACACAGTAACGGTCAACGAGAGACGCAGAAACTTATTTTCAGTTGGTTTTTGGTTGTTTCACCATTTTTAGGAGTCTGGAGTTTGCATAATAAGTGTCCAAACGCTTTGAAAATTTTGGAGAATGTACAACATACTTAGACTAAAATTTTGCATTTGCAGATTTTTTTTTTAAATTTCTAGTTTTTCAGCTATTTGCGGATTTCTGAAACAACAGTTTTTTCACGTTTTTAGTATTTTTAGTTGATTTTCTCTTATTTCGACCATTTTGGTCCCGTCTTTTTTACTGAACACGTAAAAAACAGATGTCTTTCAGAAATCGGCAAATAGCTGAAAAACTAAGAATATTCAAAAATTTTGTGACTGCAAAATTTTCAATCTAGGTCTGTTTTACCTTTTCCAGAGTTTTGAACAATCGGAAACTTGACTGCCGAGCAGAAGACTTCAGAAAAAGGTTAAAATTTGATGAGAAACAAGTTTTTTGTATACCGTACAGTATTTTAGTTTAAAGGGTAAACTTAAATTTTTGATGATTACGATTTTTTGTATCTAGCAAAGTATGAAATTCAATCTACATTTTGACCAAAAATGACGAGATCAACATTAATTCGAAGCCCTCTGATTTCTCAGAATCATGATATTACTCATAAAATTTTCAATATTTTCTATCCGACCCATTGACTTTTATTTCAAAAATCCTAGAGGAAAATTTCTGAATCAACAATAATCCATTCTCCAATCGCCGCCCTTTGTTGTCTACATGCTCAGTTCCATGCCGTTTGTCCACAAAAAGCCTGTTTTTACTTGTAGTATACAATTCGATTGTTGGCGTTTTTGAGAAGGAGAAGGAGAAGACGAAATACAGATATATTATATTACTCATACGCGAAAGAAAACAACTATACAAATCATTTTTTTTTGGATAGGCGGTGGCCCATTTTCGGTTATTTTTTTGGTTAGCATAGTTCTATGGCGCCCCACTTTACACAAACAAAACTTGTGAACAAATTGGTTGGAGCTCTCTTAGAAGGCAAACACCGATTTTCTGTGTTCTGGTAGTTTATTTTTGCCTCCATCCATTATTTTTTTTTCCTTTTTTTAAGTCATAATTTCTAAATAAATTCGATTCGACAAGCCAAAGGTATACACATCCCCTACCTATTATACTATTCTCTTCGTCTCCCTTCCAAACCTTTTTTCCAGAGACAATCTGTACGAGTAGCTGGATTGGGACACTCCCGTTTCATTCTTCTTTCATATTCCTCCCCTTCCACCAAGGGCAACAACAGATTTCCCCCATAAACTTCGTATGCAATCACTCATTCTCTTTCTTCCTACGTTTTTCTTTGAAACATTAAGAAGACACCCATTCCCTTCCTTGTGTTTTTAGCAATGAAAAAAATTTTAAGACAAACATTTTGTCCTTATCTCTAAAAAATGTCTTGGTCGTTTTTCTTCAAGTCTCTTAAGGTAAACTTTGTGATAAATACATTTCTTGTCCCTCCTCTTAACGTCTTATCGTCTTTTAGTTCTTCTCGACACTCCATTTTTTGTGTTTAGAATTTTTTCTAGAACGTTTCAGGTACTTTTTCAGCAAACTTGGTAGAAAGAATATGGATTCTGAAACCGATACTGATACGATATCATTTTCGGAAGTTTCCAGGGAAAATTATAAGGTAATTTTTTTTATTAAGTCGAAGTACCTAGAAATATCTACAGTAAGATTTACAAAAACGTGTTTGTCAGTTGGTTTTGACTTTTTTCTAGTGTGTGGAGCTCGGCTGTCAAGTTTCGGATCCTTTTGAAAACTTTTGAGGATCTAAAACAGATCTAAAGTAAAACATTTGCATTCATAAAATGTTTTGAAATATCCTAGTTTTTCAGCTATCCGCCGATTTCTGAAACACACCCATTTTTCGCGCTGAAAACGTAAAAAAAGATCTCTCAGGAATCGGCGAATAGTTCAAAAACTAGGAACTTTCGATTAATTCTGTAAATCCAATGTTTGCAATCTAGATCTGCTTTATACCCTTAAAAGTTATCAAAGTGATCCGACACTTGATAGCCAAGCTTCAAGCTTTTGAAAATAACCAAAATCGACTGACTGGTACTGTATGTTCAAAAATTTAAACAACTAGCTGATTTCCAGAGCCCTGAAAGTTCGGATTGTGAAGGATATGCTACACCATTGGCTTCCAGTCTAACCGATATCCCGCAGAGCCTCACAATCGACGTGCCAGAAGATACAATGGATTCTGGAGAGCGAACACCTGTGAGCACCCAGGCGATTTCCCCACCGGTAGTCAAACAGATCATCTATCTGCAGAAACCCAAAATTCTTGTCATGACGCAACGGGAAATTGTGGACGAGAGCAGCGAGGAGGAGTTCTATGATGTTGATGATGTTCAGATTCGTGACGTGGCACAGCAGTTGTTGAATGGAGTGGATGACGTCATTGATGAACGACCAGATACACCAATTGTGGAAGAGGAGTCTGAAACACACATGGAAACTGAAGACATGCTTACTGAGGAGGAAGAGGAGAGACTGACACCAATTTTGGTCAAGGTGATTTCTGATTCTGAAGCTCTGAATGATACAGACCAAGGTCCAGAAAATCAAGCAGACGTACTCCAAGATTCAGAAAATCAAGAAGCAGATCAAGAAGAGCATGAAAAACCCCAAGGAAATCAGCAGAAAACACTAGAAGATCCGGAATTCCTTGATGAATTGGAAATTGAAATTGAGATGGAATCTGAAGAGGAACAAAATCAATTTTTGGAAGTGTTAACATCAGATGTCGATCAGGGAAACGTTATGGATGTTTTGGAGCCTATTGAAGCTTCAGCTATAGTTTTGGAAATGGAACCTGAGCTTCTTTCTGCTACTGAAGTCGAAGCCGATATTTCCGAAATTGTTGAAGCTGCAGCTGATCCAGCTTCAACTAAAGTTGACTCAGTGAGAAGCGCTTCAGAAGTCGAAGCTGTGCTACTACCCCCTGTAAAAATTGCAGCCGATATTCCTGAAAAAGTGAATCTTTCTTCTGATGTTCCGGAGCTTGTGACCGATCAGAAAGAATCCCCTGAGCTTCCTATCCATACCAAACTTCCCGAACACCACGAAGCGGAAATTCTCAAGACCGATAATGCACCAATTGTTCACACATCATTTGAGACTTGTGACAACAGCAATTCCGAAACTGCAAACAATGTTATCACCACCAGCGCCGAGTGTGTTCATAATAGCCAAACAGTGCCTGAGAAACAAGTTGGAGTTTTGGTGGAAAAGTTCGAGGAGCTAGCGAAAGGCGTCAGAGATTCACTGGGACAAGCTGAAAATGTTAAGAAGTGCTTCCAAGCTCTGGTTTTAACAGATTTGAAGTTGGAAGATAACTTGGAAGTCCAGCAGACTTTCCAAACTCCAGAAGTTGAAGACGTCGAGAATGTTGTCCAGGAAATTCAGGAGCCAAGCTCTCCAGTTTCATTAGTCCCTGATAGACCGGAACTTTGCCTTGAAGAAATGCCAGATTCGTTCTCTGAAATTGTAGTTGCTCAAACACCAACAGCCTCCGAACAGCCGCCTACTATCAACCAGGAAATAGAAGCAGTCGTTATTCTGAACGAGGTGAAAACGTCGTCTCCATCTGATGATGACGTTCTCTCAACACATAAACCAGTGAAAGTCGATTTTGATGGTTACTCATCTGGAAGAGAAGAAAGCCTGTCCTCATCGACGTCATCAGAAAGTTTCGAGTTTGCCGAGCCGGTTTTTACAGTTCTCGACGAACACAAGCAAGCATTACGGAACTCCATTATCGAGAGGTATCCATCTAACGAGACTGATGAAGATGATTCGGATAGCGTCGATGAATACGACGACGGACTGCTTGCAGTTCAACAGATATCTGCAGAAGTTGAACAGTTGGTCGCCGCTTGCAATTCGTTTGGGTGAGTGTAATGGAGAACAGGACCTTATTTTTTTTGACCATCAAGTTGTGTCTCTTATGAGATGGGATATATGGGTGTGGTTGATGACAACTGTGACTGATAGGGGATTTTTTCTGGCCAAAAACGGGGAAGGACAGGGGAATCTCATGAACGAAATGGCAAATATTGATAATGGGATAGGTTGATAGAATGATAAGGTCATACATTTTTCTCTGAAGGAGTACTGTATCAACCACTCCCTTGTTGGTATTTTCCCCCACGTTCAACTAAATGTACAGTAAACCCAACAAATTTTTAATTAAACTGTTCTTAATTCACTCCCGTTAAGAGGGACACAGAGGCCAGATAAATATAAAACGGGCAACGCCTTCCTTCTGAGTCATGGTCAGTCCTCAAAATAGTACTATTTCTTCAGACGAGACGAAGAACAACAGATGAGTGCCTATCTCGTTGGTAAAAAGATGGCCGCCGAGAAAAAGAGGAAAAGTGCGATGGACATGGCGGCGGTGACCTCCACCAACACTTGGTCGTCGTCGTGTCATCATGACCAAACCGTTCAGGTATGGTTATGATTTTTTTCGTTTACTTTTTGTTTTTGAACGTTTAGGTCTTGTCAGAATGACTGCCGCAGGTTTTTTCTTTAAAGAATCAATGTATTCGAAAAGCATCAATTACTGTGAACATTCTTATAAAATGCGCTTGAGACTGTCAATTTTGAGGTTAATTATCTCGATTCCTGGGAGAGATATGAAAACTTTGTCAACTGATAAATTGTTTTTTTTTTTCGAAATCGGCAACATTTTATCAGTTGACAAATGTTTCGTATCTTTCACAGGAATCGAGATAAATTGGCTTAAATTAGAAAATGAGGGGAGGCATTTAATTACAGTGTTTATGGTATAAGTTGATTCTTAATTGGAAGATTAGCCAATCAAAGAGTCGAAGCTCACATTTTGCTTACGATGTTGTTATTTCTACATAAATTCTGAGGGAAAGTAGATATTGTAATCATACCAGACGGATTTTAGGCAAAGATTACTTGAGAGAGTTGAGATAATAAAATTATGAAGTCACAATATTAAACTTCTGGATAGAATATCGTTGTTGCTCTAATAGTCCACCATGAAGTGCACTTTGAGCTTAATTACTTAGATCTAGCTTAATTGTTTAGATCCATTTTTTGACGTCATCTGTATTAATTGAGATAATTGAGCTTGAACGTACCAGTATGGCGAACCTTTTGATTACAGGTTTTACGGATTTCCAAACTTGAAAAATATTGATTGAACTCTAATTTGACGCAAACAAAAAACAAGGCAAAATAAAGCAAAATAGTGCTTGTCGAAAAAATTTAACAAAGTTTTTATAACAATAAATATTTGCATATTGCACTTGAAAGCAAAATTCAGAGAAAAACAAACATCAAGGGAATTTCTTCTTCTCTGATTTTTTTTTCTTCTCTGCCCATGATAGTGATACGGTCCCGCTTTCCCTGATAAATCACTTCCACTTAATTAAACCAACTTGCCTTCGCATCTTCCTTCTCATCAGTTTAGTAAACTTCTTAGTTTTGGTGGTTACGCCCTGATACTTCTTTTTCATTTGGATTTATTTTGATTTGCCTCTGTTTTTCATTTTTCAAGAAATTCAATATCTCGGCATTTTCAAGTGTTTCGCTTTTGAAATTAAAAAATCGCAAGCTGAGATTGTATATGCCACTGTTTCTTGTTTATTGCCATCCTCCCCCGCAAGGTTTATGATTGTCATAAACCGATAAAATACTGTTTCAAAAATCGTTTCGTTTGGTATGTGAAAAGCTATTCCTCCTTTGACACAGTAAGCAAGTTTTCTCTTCAGAACCATATGATTCTTTTTACAAATCAAACAAATAAGAAGAAGCAGTTCTGCTAATCCATGTCAATAATTATAGAAAAGAGAACAAAACTGTTCCCCTCGCGGAGTTTAGTTTTCTTTTAATCATTCAACATTATGTGTACATTTCTCGGGTAACCCTTTCCCATTTCCACCTAGTTTTTTCACTTTTTCTTGTCCTTTTCTTTTCAAAATTTTGCCTCTTTTCAACTTCAATTAGTTCTGAACTACTGAATTGAGAGAAGTGGTTTCGAAATGAGAAAAAAATCATTTTGATTTTTGAGACCTTACAGAAGAAAATGAAAGGTTTTATTTTCATTTTATTTTATTTTACGATCACCGGCCGGACGCGGCGACTTAATTTCGTTTCGAATTTCTCAATCCCCGGTGGTGACAACCCTAAATAGTCATGCTTCGGAATTCATCTCGTCGTCGCCCCAGGACACAACACCTTCGAAATTTTCCTCCACTAATAAACAGCGAAGGCCACTTGTTCACGAATATTTTGTTTTTCGCGCGCTTTTTTTTCTCACTATTTGAACTATTTTCTGCTGCATTTTCGTGTGTGACTCGAACTGAGCAAGTGGGTATACATATATGTAGGCTTATGAGTTTCTGAGCGCGTCTGTGTTCCCATAGCACATTTTCGATTGCGATTTTTTTTTCTTTCGGCGAAATTTGTTTTCCACTAGTCTTGGTAGTTTATTTGTCTGTTAGTGTTCGACAGTTTTATATAGTACGGTGACATTTGTGACTACTGTATTTTCAGATCTTTTAAGTTTCATACACATATTCCTATAATAGAAGACCACCCTATACGATAACTTTGAGCTCAATTATCTCTGTTGCTATGAGAGATATCAAAAAGCCGTCAATTGATAAAATATTGGTGATAATATGATAAATAATTGATCTGTCGAAATCGTTTTCTATCTTTCATAAGAACCGAGATAATTAAGCTCAAAGTGCAGAGGGGTTTATATTAAAGTGAATACGTTAGCATTTTTTAAATGTTTTGCATTCCGTAAGATTTTATTTTTTGTGAAGTTTGAAATTCAAGGCTAAAATTGAGAAGTTTGTTTCCTCCTACTGAAAAATTCGTCGAATTAAAGCTACAAAAACAACAATTTTTGATCTACCATTCAACCTGGTACAGTAAACCTGCAAGCATTTTAAACTTTAACATATTTATCTTGGTTCCTAACAGAGATATCAAGTAATTATCAATTAACAAAATATTTATCAAAATATCAATGACATTTTATTGTTAATTGAATTTCTAGACAGGAAGCGAGATAATTTGAGAATAGGTGCCCTTTCAATATTCACCGAAAACACCCTGATACATTCAACTCCAAACCTCCAGCTTTGAACTTTTATATCTCAGTTCCTATTGAAAATATCAAAAAGTCTTCAACTGATAAAAGATTTATCATAATTTAACCAGTATCTTATCAGTTTACCACTTTTTTGATAACTCTCACAGAAACCTAGATAAATCGGCTCAAAGTTAACAGTTAGTGATGTCGATCTATTATAGTGTCTACCTTTGTTTTACGGTATCTACTTTCTGATATTATATCTATTTTCAAGAACAAAACGATTTTGTTTGAAGTGACAGCTTAGAAACTAACAAGAACTTTCTGTACTGATTTGTATGTAGGAGTATTTTTTTCCTTTACAAAAAAGTTTTTATTCACATTTTTTCCTAGTTGCCTCACACAAAACGTTTTATTCCTTCAGTTGTGTCCAGTAGTTTGTAACAAACTGTACAGTCACATTCTTCAAGCCTCTACGCTTCATACTTCTCGCTTCTTGTAATAACTAGCCATCGGAATCACTATACACTTCTTCTCCGAACAGTAGTATGATCAGAAAAACAGTTTTCCGGACGCATTTCTCACTTTTCACCCCTTTTTCTTTCTGCCAACCAGCCGGTGTGTCATTATCCGCCACCCACGGGTTTCGTTCACCTTTAAATGAAACTAATTCCTATTATCTACACACATTTCTTTCTTTTTTCTTTTTCCAATCAATGTTCCGCGACAAGCGAGTAGTTTCTGTCTTCCTTTTCCCCCTTGAACACCCAACACAACGATTATGCAAATTTTTGAGTCTTTGGTTTTCAAACCTCCCGCCATTCTCTCCAACATCTAAAAAAGTTCTTGTTTTTGTCACATCTATCCTCTCTTTTTTTTTGACTTTTTTCCTAAAGTGAAAAGAATAAAAAAATCGCATAAAAACGTCAAGTTGAATAAGTTTGATGAATGGGTTTTCTTTCCTTTCTGACATAGCGGAAAACTGTAACAAGCCAAAAAAAACCTGGGGAGAAGGAAGCAGAAGCTATTGTTTGATTTTCTCATCATGACTTTTTTTTGCCTGCTACCTCATGTTGAGACCCCGCCACCGCGCAACAGTAGCAATGTACATTTTTGTAGGTTATAATATTCGAATTAGTTGTTTGGTGTAGATACCCCGCCCTATTGCCAGTGTCGTTATGTAACCATGTTGATATCTGTATGGTGTCAGTGGTAGTTCAAAAACTTTTGACCTTCTATTCTCAGTGAACTATCTTTTTTACCCTCTGGTCTCCCCCAAATGATCCGTGACGCATATTTTTTTTTCTAAGACGGATCATGGTGTGTTCTCCGTTCTCCTTATCCTTATTCGCATTTTCTTGTTTTTCCTCCACTCATCATTATCATGTCATCCTCCAGGTCTAATTGACAGTTTTCTGAAGCATTCCTTTTTTCGTGGTCGGCTAACGCTGGTGAAATTATTTCAAGGAATTTTCCAGCTGATAAGAAACTCACCCACTGTTGACTGATAAATTTTTTATTAGTTTATTAGTTTCGCCACCTCCTCCGACACTTTTTTTTTCAAAATTTCAAAGCGTTATTGAACATATGTTTCTTTCCGTTTGACCTGTTTTTGAGCACCTGCCCTTGTCAATCGGGGGGCGGGGCGCCAGATGGTTTATGTTAAATTTGAAAATTGACATCGGGTAAATATTAAAATTTTGAATTCTTTTCTAGACGGACAACGATTCGCTCATTCTGGTCGACCGACACCTTCCGGAAGTGATGGAGAGTCTTCAAGTGGAAATTGATAAACTTCAGGCCGACCTGGATAAGGTTAAGAATGGCGAGAAGGTGAGTAATAGGATGATTCATTGATTTAATAAATTTTTTAATTTTCAGGAACTCCTGAAAATCAATGCCAAGCTGAAGGAGGACCTTGAAGAGTCTCAACAAACTATTGATGGAATCGAAGTTGAAGCTGAGCAGGTAGACTTTAATTTTTTATAATTTTTTGAAAATCTTTAATGATAAGGAAATGGTAGCCAGGCGCCAGCGCCGGAAGCTGTTCTAAAACTTATGGTCTAAAACCAATTATTTACCTAATGATATCACTTTCAGCAATACACTGAACTCACTGGTGAAATTGATGAGCTTTGCGAAATTGTGCAAAAGAAAGATCAGGAGCTGGCAATGCTCAAGGAGAGGATTGCCAATTTGTCAATGAACGAGGCTAATTTGAGGGATGATGTGGACACTCAAAGAATGATTGGACAACGGCAAAAGGAGATTATTGAGAGCTTGAGGTACAGTAGCTGTCATTTTTTGACCATTTTCAAGGGTCTGGAGCTCGGGTGTCAAATTTCCAATCACTTTGAAAATTTCGGAGGGTGTGGAATAGACCTGGATTGAAAACTTTGCGTTTACATAATTTTTTAAAAATTCCTAGTTTTTCTGCTATCTGCCGATTTCCAAAAGATACCTGTTTTTTTGACGATTTTAGCACAAAAACAGGCCGAAAAAGCGTCTGCCAAAAATCGGCAAATAACTGAAAAACTAGAAACTTTAAAAAATTCCGTTTATGCAATTCCTCAAATCTAGGTCTGTTTTAAACCCTCTAATGTTTTTAAGAAGGTCCGACACTTGACAGCCGAGCTTCAGCCTCCTGAAAATGATCGAAATCAAATGAAAAATACGCTTTTGTATATCTTAGCTCTTCTCTTGCTCATAGGTTATATCGTTTTTTCTCAGAGAGGAGTTGGATACCATCACTAAGAAACTGAGTGATGTGACTAAACTCCGAGATAAGGCGATTGAAGAAGTCACAGTGCTCAAGATGAAAAACATGGAACGTGACCGATTCCTATCCAGAGAGGCTCAGATGTCCATGGAGATTGAGGATTTGCAGCGCGAGTTGAACAAACAAAAACTGATCTTGAATCAGACGAGTATGGCAAAACTGGCAGATACCGTAAGACATGAAAAGTCCTATACAAACTAAAAAAAGACTTTCAGTTCGATAGAAAAGTTCTCCACCTTGAGAACGAGCTGCGGGAGAGAGATATGCTTATTTGTAAGCAAAATCAGATCATCAACAGTCATCGAAAGTCGCCGACCGGATCCGTTATGACCAGTCGCAAAATGCAACGTAAGCGGATTTGTATTTATACGTATTTTTATTACCCATAACGACCTTTTTTTTTCCAGCACGTGCCTCGGTTCTTGCCGCTTCAGGGAATTCTCCAAGCGCCGGAAGTAGTTCAGAATCCTTCCAACAGGGATTGGACGCTGAATCCAAAGAAGCTCTATTCAACTTTATCATGAGGTAAGAGTGTTTTGTTTAGAATTTCGAAACCAAAAATGAACCTTAAGAGGTTTCAGCAATGATCGTCACAACCAGTTGGCCAATATCTATAATATCGGAAGGATTTTGGATTTGACACCACAGGAGGAGCGTACGCTAGAGAGGCATCTGACAAAGGATCGATATGTTGTCTGATTTTTTTTCTAATTTATAAGAATCCCCGAATTGTATATATTTTCTTTTCTTTTTCGAAATCTCCCAAACCTCAATAACGCCATATTGGTGTTATTCCCCACTCGATATTTTCTGTAGATTAGAGCTTTAGGTCTTGAGAAAAGTCCTACCAATCTTTTCTGTCTTTTTTTGTACCCGGTATAATTAAGTTCTATTTTTCACTCCCAAATTATACCCCAAAGTTACCGAACCTTTCCTAAAAGAAACTTCACATTCCTTTTCCCCTTAAAAGCATACACTTGAACTACTTTAGTTTATTATTTGTTGTCTCAATGAAAAAAATGCTACGGAAAAGCACTATAAGAAAAAGGACGGACTGGCTAAGAAACAATGAATAAAAAGAAAAGAATAGAGAAAGACAATTTTACAGCGTTTGACGGTTTTACAACGGATCATTCGACCACTCGGCAGCGTCTTCCTCCTCTATCACTACCTTTGGTGACAATGAGGACAGCTTTTTTTTGAATTCGCTAGATAGTGTATCATTTGGTGTCAGTTCGGTACGCGGACTTTGGAGAGGGAATGCTGAAAAAATTGTTTTTCGGGTCATAAAGTTTTGTTTTAACGACACTTACTAGCTGATGTGCTCGCTGTTGGCACTTGAGGTGGCACCAAAGAGTATTCAGGGAGCGCTGATAACATACAGGGAAAGGTCCGGGTTGCGGCGTCCCGCATGGGTAGAACGTACCTGGAATCAAAAGTTAGAGTACGGTATTTTGTGGCAGGTCACAAGCTTGTTATCTTTTTCATTGTTCGGCTTGATAGTAATAAAAAAAAAGTATCAAGAAGAGTATGATTGGATTAAATGTCTACTATACGATTTTGAGAAAAAATAGTACTTATTTTTTTCAACTTATAACAATAATACTCACCAGACTAGGTATAGTGGATGGGCGAAAGATATCATCAATGGTAAAATCACGAAGGCAAGTTCCAGAATGAGCACAGCGCACTGAAAAACTTTTTTGAACTTTTTGGAGATTAATTAGTTGGATTTGGAATCAAAAATATTACAGTGGGGCATTTGAAGTTTGAAAATCTGCCGATATGCTTTAAAATAATAACTTGAAGATATCTACAAAAAATTGTATTTTTCAGTTAACTTTTGGCGATTTTTACCGTTTTCAGAAGTCCGGCGGGCGGCAATCAAGCTTCTGATTAATTTGAAAATTATGGAGGGCGTTAACCAGACCTAGATAAAAAATTCTCATTTACAGGATTTTTCGAAAATTCCTTGTTTTTTATCTAATTGCCAATTTCTGAAAGACATTGTTTTTTTTCATTTTTTAAGTAGAAAACAAGCCAAAAAGATGTCCTTTCAAAATCGGCAACTAGCTGAAAAATTAGGAATTTTCAAAAAATTCTGTAAATCCATAGTTTTGAATCTAGGTTTGTTTGAAAGCCTCCTAAATTGTCGAAGTGGTCGGAAATTTGATAGCCGAGCTCCAGACTTCTGATAGCGGTCAAATGGGCAAAAATTAACTGAAAAAATATGTTGTTGTATACTACTCTTGTCCGAAACCGCATCACGTGGAAAGGATATCTCCTTGAATTTTTTCAAAAAGCGCGAGAGCGAATGCTACCGTACTTTGATTCTATTTTGACTAGCATTCCCTTATTTTCCAAGTTTTTCAATGACTTAAACAATGAAAATTGTCAAAAAAAACTTCGAAATTTGTCAACCATTTTCAAAAATAGGAAAACAAAATGAACTTTAAAAACGGTGGTTTGCTCTTGCGGGTTTAAATGCTCCAATAATGGGACCCTCGCTTTCAGCAATTATTTATTGCTGATAAAAGTATATTTTTGTGATTACTATACAGATATAAAAAAATAAAAATTTTGAAACTTTTTCACTCAAAATTTTTCTAGCAGTTCACCATCTTTAATTTCCACTCACCTCATCACAAGTTTCTCTCAAAACGTGTCTATACAAAACAACACATCCCGACACGAACAATGAAGTTTGCCAAACCAACGTCTCGTACTGTATGATCTCTTTTAGAGAGAAAATTGTGAACGCTATCCAGCTTTTTCTGAAATCTCAATTTTCAATGCTTGAGGTTTTCTTTCATCTCACTTGTTTCTCTGCAACAGCGATGCAAGGACGATGAACACTAAGCCAAAAGCATGGAGAAGAATGAGGATGGTCAGTAGAGTGAAAGTTAAGAATGACTGAGAAACGGCAAGCAGAATAGAGCATTTGTTCATGGGCTCATTTTCAAGATCCTGGTCAAAAGCGGTGAAGAGCAAGGACAAGGCTACGCTGGCTGCGGCGATCAATGTTTGCCACACTGAACAAGTCAGATACCATTTCATCGGTGACTTGTCTACTGGTTTTCTGGAATTTCTTCTTATTTTTTAGTAATAATGAATCTAGAAAATATGAAAAACTTACAACTTCAAAAAATTGGATTGAATGCCAAGTAAGAAATATGTGGCAGCACAGTGAATGTAGCAGAATATTAATGGAAACTCCTGGAGCTTGCATGACACTGTGGTCACTTGGCTAAGACATGGTTGTTGCATCACTAGGAAAAGGAAGAAATTCCGAGCAAGTTGAAATCCGGATAGGATGGCAAAGTTGATAGATATGGAAGCCTAGAAGGGGTATTCGCCTTAGGCTTAATTTGATTAGATATGCAAAATCGTATATTTCTGTTGATTTCCGGCCATTTCGGTCATTTTTCCGGATACTAAAACCCGACTGTCAAGTTTCTGGTAACTTTCAAAAATTTGGAGCGTGTAAAACAAACTCAGATCAAAAACTTTGAATTTGCAGAATTCTACGGAAATCCCCAGTTCTTCGGCTTTTTTCCGATTTCAGACAGTCACCCCTTTTTGGCCTATTGTTTTACTGAAAATGTGAAAAAAACACGTGTTTTTTTCGAAATTGAAAATTATGTCGGTTTTATAACCTCCGAAATTCCCAAAGCTATCGGAAGCTAGACAGCCATGCTCTAGACTCCTGGAAATGGCCAAAAATCGACTAAAATTGACCGGTACTGTAAGTTGAAATACTCACCAACAGCCTTCTTTGGGGATGAGGCATTGGGGACGCTTTATGACATATTACAGTAATAACTGTGTTCATTACTAAGCCGCCAACTGATAAAATAATCTCCACGAGTGTGAAAAACCATTGTGATGGTTCTATAAACGGTTCGACACATGTATCCGGATTTTGTGTTGTTATCATTAGACCTGAATTAGTAAAAATCTAAAGTGAAAACAACGCAATGAAAATTTTCTGGGACAAGAATCTGCTGCAAAAACGAAAAGCTAAAATAAGGCATTGTTGTGTCTGGAGGACGAGAAGGAGGAGCAGTATGTCGTATCTTTGTTTCCGGAGAATCTATTAAGAAATGCAGACACGCTATCTCTGTTTCTTTCCCGAAGAAAATCCGGAGAACTCTTCCTTTTCCTCTTCGTGCACACATAAGCCACAACAACAACAGAACAGAAAAATAAATTGGTGAAAACTTCAATATATGAAGACTAGTGGGAAAATGTTTTTTTTTTTGAAAAAAAAACACACACACTATCTGGAAAAAACTAGTAAGAGATGCATATTTTGGAGAAAATTGGATTGTCGGTTTTTGGAAAAAAAAAACTCTCAGCTCCTCGAAAAAGATGTTGTTGTATGTGAGAGTTAAAAAGGAGGGAAGAGGATATTCAGTAACAATTGAAAGAAAATTCGATTCATTCTTTGAATTTGTGGAATAATATAACGGTTTCATGAACTAAATAAACTTTGAATCAACAATGAGAAGACAGTGAACAACTAGAAATTGGTTTTTCAGGTGATATTGATCGTGAGGTTCAATTTTTTAAAATTTCAGTTTGAATATTAAACAACTTTTAGCAAAGAAAAATACGATTGAAATGACTTACAAGGGAACCTCACTATTTTGTAATCCCAAAATTTGATGAAAATAATTGCATGTTCTGAAACGCCCTATATGTTGAGAAATTATTTTAAAATTGCTGTTTTGGGCTGAAAATGCGATTTCCGGTACTGAAACCGAGCGGCTTCTTTTTATAAGTGTCTATATATGCTATTCTCAACCTATCCTTAAAAACCTTATAAAAATCTGGATATACGCGGTGCCGAAATTCTCTTGTTACGTACATAAACTTGAAAACATTATCACTAAAAAGTTTATGTCAAAAATCTCTTATTACATCTCATTTGAAGTTACATTCTTCAATTTTTCTTCATTTTACTGTTTTCAATGCATTTTGAATTGACTTATTTGTCACCAAAATGCTTATAATGACTCAGTGGATCTATTTTCCGTCTTATTTTCGGCGTCGTATCTTTTTCTGGAGTTTGCATAAAAAAGTGTTTTCAGACTCGCGTTTTATTTTTGCCCCACCTCTCGCGCGCACAATCGTCATTCTCTGCGTCTCACACTCTCTCGTTCTCCACCGTCCCTCTCCTCCCCGTTCATTAGTACCCCTCACAGTGGCCCGCTTGGTTTGCATGGTCCGTTTGCTCTGCTCTCACTGTTCATTCTCCTCCTTTCGCACGCTCTCTCATCTCATCCCTCTTTTAGTAACGGTCCGCTTGCCAGTTTTCATTTTTAATGCGATTTCTGTTGGATTTTCGATATTTTTCCAAGAACGCAATCGATTTCGACTATTTTCGTTCGCTCCTTGCTTTATAGAAATTTTTTACCAGGCCTCACATTTTTAAAACCAGCTGATTTGGAGTAAAAATGGCCTGTCGTTTTCTGAAGAATCATTTTATTGGAGCTGTTGTGAAAAAGCTATTTTTAAGTGTCTCAATTTTTTAATAGCTAGAAAAACTTTTACAAGCAGAAAAGCTATCTCGAGTTTTCGCAAAATTCAAAAAGATCTCCTTTCTTATTTTTTGTCCAAACATTGCGATCCGCCGAGAACATTTTTTCCAGGAAAATAGTTGATTTCATTTTTTCTCGACTTTTCTTTCTTTCAGCTATCTCAACCTCTCTTTTCACTTTTGGTCTGTTCAAAAATTTCTCGCTTATTAAGATCCAATGTTTCCTTTTTTCAGAAAATGAAGACTTTCTAAACCTAATTTTTTAGGTAATTCGAATATAATAAGCGCAGCAGCTAAAACAACTACATAAGCGGAGATCTCAAAATGACTAAGGCAATAGAGAATCCGAGTGATACGGAATCAATCGATGAGAGCGATCAGTTGTCACAAGATGGGAGTGAACGTCAAAAAGAAGCTAATCAGCAGGTATTTATTTTTGCTTTAAAATGATGCGAAGCTCATCCAGAGAGTTGAGGTAAGGAAAGTGTTGGAAAATAGTTTTCACAATTTTTGAAATCTATATTTTGATGATCATACTTGTTCTTTTTCAGAAAACTCAAGTCCCGGAACAAGTGAGCGAAGAGGAATACTGGAATCGTTGGATCAATTGGGGACGCGAGGAAAATGAAACTACGACTCCAGAGAAACAACAAGTTCCAAATGATCTGACCCCAGAGCTTCATTCCTCAACATCCTCTGTCGTCCAGGCTCCTTCGGCACACCAGCAACCAGTTCAAATCCCTTGTCAGATCTCAAAACCTGGATCTAATCTCTCAGGAAAATCAACCTCCAATCTCCTGAACATACCGGAGAAAACTTTGGTGGATGAGTCGATAAAAAATTCGATTCAAGGACAGATGAGTGGTGGGAACGCGCCTCTTGCAATTTCATTAACAACACAAAAGGGAGCAGAGATGCAGTTGAGTCAGCCAGCCTTTCATCCACAGAAAGTACAGCAACCAGTAGTGTCGCAGCAGCCGGTTGTTCAGAAGCCAATCCAGCAGCAACATGAAAAGCCGCGACCAGTGTCAATTGAATTACAAAAGGTAGACTTTCCGCCTCCAAGTACGACTACTGCTCTTGGAACGGCGACAACTACTTCTGAAGTCACACGTCCACGAGCATCTCCGGCTCCTGAGAATCTGAAAGTTTCTGCGCCAGCTCCAATCGCTCCAACAACCACCACTGCTAATACCTCAGCTTCATCAGTTGTGACAAGACGATCCACCGAGACCATCACCATGTCTGAAGAAAATCGTCGATCTAGAATAATGCAAGACGTTGCATCAACACTTCCATCTCCCGGTGCTTCACTTTGTGGATCGAATTCTACTTCGGCTTCGCCAACCACTACAGCACAAACTTATGTGAAAGATCTATCAGTGGTCGCTCGTGTGAAGCTGTCTCAGGCTCAGCCGACAATGCCTCCAAAGAATACGTCGGAGCCGATCCTCTCACCGGAAGTTCTTCAGCCAACCCCATTGCCAAGTGCTGCATCTGCACCGAAGCCAGTGTCGCAGCCAATTCCAGCTCACAGACCACTGGAAAATCCATCTCCACCAGTTTTTCAAACCCGGCTGGCCGAGAAGAAACAAGCTAACCCACTTGTTCAGAGCTTCAAAGTCCCTCCCTTAAACATCACCAAGTCAGGCATGTACACATATCTGAACAGCTATCCAAATTACGGGAATGGTTACCAACCGTATGGTTATGGAATGAATTTTAATCCATGTAAATTCGCATTTAATTTTTTTGAAAATTCTAAAGCAATTTGTTTTCAGGTCACTCAGGAATACAAGGATACAATACATACGCCAGTGGGATGGGACCACTGGCTCTGACGAACCAAACAGTCAATTCATCGCCAGAAATAGTTCTTTCGGAGAATCGCTTCTCAGGGTCAGCTCAACCACAGGACGAGTCCGCTATCAACCAATTTCTTGAATCACAACATTGCCAAGCAGCGTTTTGCATGAATCCAGCACAAACTGCTTCAGTGCTCTTTCCATATGCTCCCTCCTCTGCCTACAATAATCTGTCTGGGTGAGTTTTTTTTGTTTATTGCAACAACCTCGATATCTTTGAAAGGCCTCAAAGAAGTAAAAAAAAAGTGTCAAAAATTATTTGGGTTTCTGGTTATAATTTTGACAGGTGACAACTGTTTGATGCCAATTGAGGTTTTTCAAAAAAATTTCGATGAAAAATAAATTGAAATCTGTTTCAGATCTGAAAAATGCGACGCCCTGATTGCTGAATGCAAGAAGAACACAAAACTGGCGAACAAGATCATTGATCTTGTGAAAACGTATTTTCTGTTACTGGACGTGAAAGGCGATTACCAACAAGAGATCCAAAGCCGTCAAAAAGATCTGGAATCTATCATCCAATTTTTAAGACAATGATTTGAATTCGTAAACGGTCTTCTATACTGGTATATATTTTGATTACTTTCCCCAATTTTGTTCTCAACACAGTAATAAAATTAATCTCGTAGTTTACACCTTTTAAACAGCCCTGTGAAAATGAGTGCAAAAACTTTTCAGGTGAAAGTTTGTAGTTTGAGGCTTTCAATTTGCCTCTATTCCTGTGGGGCTTTTGCTCCACATTCAGAAAGTGAAATGTTCTCCTGGCCAGCTCTCCCTTCTAGATTTTCCACTTTATCGATATGTGTATTTAGAAAAATTTAATTATTTAGTCATCCGCTTCCACACAGCCTCCCATTTCTCTCAGAAGACTTTTGTTCCAGTGACATTCTTCTTGTTACTGGTTTTTTGTCATTTACTTTCCCGCCTCCCGTCACTTCACATTGAGCTCAAATTGTGAATATGCTAAAGACCATCCCAGTCCTCCTTCTTGTTCAAAAAATTTCCCACCGACCTTCCAGTGAGGCATGATACGTTTTATAATGATACTGTTTTTTATTTTTAATTAATACAATAATATGAATGAAATGTTGAGAATGAAAACGTGGCAGTTTGTTATTAACACCAGAGGTTTGCCAACTATGCTATGTTGGAGATTCTTTCTGCTAGAATCGATGATTTGGAGCATTGGTACGTTGGAACACTGGTGCTTTTGCATTTCGCAGACATTTTAGATCATTCTGCTGTTTGTTTAGTCGTATTTTTACGCAGTACTGGATTTGCCATAGAAGCAAGACTTGTTATTTGGGTTGACTTGAAAATATTATTCAAGAAAATCGTCTCTCAATTGGCTCGACTCTTTTTCGCTGAAGCGTTGCTTCAAAGTAAGGAAATGTTACAGTGGAAATTTCTTGAGGAGAGAATCTATTGGAATCTGTGGGAATTTCAGTATTACTTTTGGCTTTCTCGTTTTTTGAAATCTAATTAAATTTATTTTCCCTAACCTGTTCATAGACACTTGCAATTCGAATTTACATTGTTGAATAAGACCAATTTTGCGAATGTTATCGATACTCAGAAAGCAACGTCGCAGCTTGTATGATGTAGCTTTTTCTCGTCGTTTTAAAATTTTATTTTGGTCTATACAATACAAAATATTCTGCATTGTATAGAAAAAGCTCCGACGCCACAAACTACAGTCACCGTGCCATTTCCGAAACTGCTCACCAGTTTTTCAATCCGCGGAATCTCGTTGAAGGGAAATTTAAATTTGGTTGGAAGATCGTTAATACAGGAGTTTTAAAGATTTTGCAGGTATAGGAGAATTGACTTTGATACAGTTTGTTCCACATCTAACATTAATCATAAAAAATCTAACTTAATAGCGGTTCAGCGGCAGAAATCGACAGCAACTTACCGTAACCACTCTTATATAATGCCACCCGGACTGTCCACTTTGAACCTATACAGTGCGTTCAATAAGGATAGGACCCCCCCCCCTCGATTCCGAGGGTTCCAGCAAAAGTAGATGATATCAAAAATCTGTGAAAAATTTTCATGTCTCTAGCACTTTTGGTACTAGAGTTATACCAAATGTCATTTTTGCAACCGTTCAATAAGGATAGGACCACCCCGGAAAATGAAAAATCTCCAGTTTTTCATTGCACTTAGTAAATTGTACGACAAAGTGGTTTTGACTTATAAAACCAAGTTGTTTTTACGAAAACCAGATACTCCGAACTTCGAGTCCAGTTTTGAAAATTTCAGGTTTGTCTAAATTACAAACAATCGCTCAAAACGTTATTACAACAAAACGTAGATAATTCAGATTACTACAAGAGTATTTCCTGAAAATTTGAGCTCAAAATGTTACCCAGAACTAGAGTTATTCACGATTGTTCTCAAAAACCCTAAAAATGTCAAAAATTTCTGAATATAAAATTTTCTAAAACTTGAAGAGAGGAAGCAATTTTTGAGTAAACTGCCGAAACATTCTGTGTTGAGACCATTTTAACAGTTTCCAACGGGACAAAGTTCAATTTTGTACCCTAAAAAACTGGAGATTTTCCATTTTCCGGGGTGGTCCTATCCTTATTGAACGGTTGCAAAAGTGACATTTCGGTATAACTCAAGTACCAAAAGCGCTAGAGACATGAAAATTTGTAGGTTATTTTGTATTCTGCATCTAATGACAGTCACAGATTTTTGATATCATTTCTACTTTTCCTGGAACCCTCGGAATCGAGGGGGGTCCTATCCTTATTGAAATGTATATCTCACTTCTTTTGAAAGATATCAAACAATTGTCAACTCATAAAATATTAATCATGATATCAGCAACAGTTTTTTTAGTGAACCACTTTTTGATATCTTTCACAGAAGATGAGGTACATGGGCTCAAATTTGACGTTTCGGGAGGCGCTCTATTAGAGTGGTTAGGTAGGTTTGGACGGCATAAGTGGGCGTTTCAAATTTGGTTTGAAGACTGTGAAGCTGGTGTAGAACGTTTTTCTTTCTTTCACACATTGGCAGTGAGGAGCAACAACCTAAAAACCAATTTTTAGCGTATAATCTCTGGACCGTCCCGGACCCCTTCCCCCTTCCCCTTACCCGCGTCTCGTACTCTCTCGTCCTTCGCGTTTGTTCTACCTGTGCGCGCTCAAAATGGTCCGTTTTCTGCTTGGGTTCTCTGCGTCTCATGCTCTCTCATGCCCCCCCCCCCTCTCTCTTATCCTCATTGTCCTCAATTGGCCCAGTTCAGTCTGACGACCGCTCCTTTTTTTCTCTTTCTTCTCTTTTTTAGTAGACCATTTTGTTCATCTGTTTAGAAATTCAACACTTTGAATACCTTCCCTAGATTAATAATAATAATTCGAAATTAGATCTGAGAGGTAAAATGTGAGTGATCTGATAAAGTTTCAACTAATGTGATCTATGTAAAGTACGTTAAGTTTTTTGCTTCTAAAGAGATTCTTGTTGTTTGTGCAATATCGAGAGGATGAAGTGAAATCGATGCGAATATCGAAAAGATTCAAGCTACACACTAATACGACAAACACATCTCGCAGCGAGGTATGAACATTTCAGATTTGTGTCTTATAGCTATATTAGAGAATTTCAGGTACCTCGCCATGGACCGTCGTCTCACGTCTGTCTCCATTTCATTATTATGCCCCGACCAGACCGATTACAAACTTCTGAATTAAGCTCAATTATGAAAAGAGATGATACAACTTGATTTATCCACAATCTGCATGGTTTTTTTGGGATTAAGATCGATAGAGAAATTGCTAATCAGAATTTAAGTCCGTTGTGAGGTGAGTGATTTTGCAATTTGAAGGTTCAATTTTATGGAATTTCAGTTTCCCAGAACAAACAGGAACTGAAAACCGTTGCATTCAAGATCCGAGAAACATTAAAACTAATAGGAGACGTTTCAAGCCAACTACCAAATGCACTTCAAAACCAATACTTTCATCTATAGATTGCTCGGCAATAGCGATTTTTTTTCTCTTTGAAACTGATGGTGAATTTGAGATTTCAGACTCGCACAGTCAGGATAAAAACGATTCGCATCGGAAACATCTAGATTTCCACCAAAAATGAAAAGTTAGAAAAATCGATTTGAAAGTAAATAAGAATGAGTTCCTGAAAAGTCGCTAAGGAAAAGTTGCGGAGAGTCCGGATTTTCCTGCAGAAGAAACTGCGGAAAAGCTGATGGCTGCCATGCGGACCAATCAATCGGATTTGGACTCAAAACAGTCATTGACACCTCAAATGTTTTGACCAAAGCGATTTCTGCTATTGGTGGTTCTACCACCTATAGAAAGTGAGTTTTAGTACTTTTTCCAAAGATTTATCAACGATCTGTTGGTTTTCAGTCAAGCCGCCGCTCCAATCGTATTTTGTCCGCCACCTAAATCTAGATAAACCATCACTTGCTGATGCTTTTCCTTGCCTGAAAAATTGACCATGGGAGTGCTCTGGAGCAGGAGTAAAGATTATCATAAACGCAACTGGAAAACGGATATCCCAAGCAAGGAAAATTGCAACTTCAGCAGATTTTCCTTGACACCGCTGACATCAACGGACTCGTCGATCGCGATAACAACTTTTTAGACAATAAGAGTTCCTTAGGAGCAACCACGGATAATCGAACACTCCCGCTAGACGCCCTTCTTGCTTTTCGTGTTTAGAGCACACCAGAGTTGTGAGTTCTTGTGACCTTAGAATTATGGAGAATTTTACTGATTTCCAGCTATTTCATCGCCGGTGATTGCTCGGAACAGTGTGGTTACGCTCTATGTCATCACTAGATCAATTTATGACGAACGACAAGTTGGAGTTTTTGAAGATTAGAAACAAGATGATACGTCCGCCACTGATCTGTTTCACTGGTATTATCAAGAATAAAGAAATGGCCGTCAGAGAATCAATTGAAATTGTGGGAAGTCCTCGAAAAGTCTCTTAAGGCCAACATTGTGAAAATTTGCGGACGATCATAAATTTGAAATGCTCCAAAAAATCTTTGAGCTAACATCCTGACTTGAGATATTTAACGGATTATTTATTATGTGACTGACACGATTCCTTTGTCGGGGAACCATCGAAAGTTGCGTGGAGTACACCTACAAAATGCTGGATTTAATGTTTCCTTTTCCTAAAAGGTGAGTTGTTTTCTCTAAAGATACCGACACCTGCCGGAATCTAGCACTGGAAATTATGCAGAAAAATAAACAACTACTTGTTTAACGGTTCTATCTAGCAGTATTTCAGCACGTCAACGTGAACTGTCTATATATTTACTGAACACAGCGCGACGAAATTCAAAAAGTTCAAGAAAATAACGTTTTCCAAATTTTGGAATATGAAGCCAAGATGTTCGGAAATATCAGAAATCAGAAAACCTTGAGAATTTGATCAGCTTCGGATCGTTTGCGGCCATTCTGATTATAGTTATCAAGAATATTTTGAAGAATCAGACTAGATGAAAAGAATTAGAAGAAGCCCTCGACGAAGACCTTCAAAGATATCGAGCTCGTTTGTGATTTGGGACACGCGAAGGATGTACTGAAAAGAAGAATTGATCGAAAAAACAATCATGGAAATCCTCTGGAGAAGAAACAGGAATTCACCTTTTGCATACTTAAAAAGTAAAAGATAGGAGAAGCCCAAACAGCAACAGACTCTCTAGGCAGCTGATATCAACGTATTAGTTAATATTGATACGAACAGGATGACTGCTATCGCTATTTCTATCACAACAAAATTGTTAGTGCTTGCGATTCCCGGATTTTTTTTAAATCAATCGCTAATTTTCAGGCAGTCCGTCGTCGTTGCTACAGCTGTCGTTCATCGTTTATTAGTCACACAAGAGTCTATTTACAATTCGGAAAAAAACCTTTGGCACCAATAGATAAACATGAACACCCGAAAATTCAAATTCCCATTTCTCGTCCGTTAGAGGAACCTTCTAAAGTTTTCAGTAGATAATTGAGTAAGGTCCGTGGGTTCCTTGAAGTTGTGATTTACTTCCACATATTCACACGTGCATGACTTATACGACACATCTATAGTTCTTCTTGCTGTTTTTTTTCAATCTCTATCCAACTCTTTCACATAACGATTTTCTTGTTTTCTGTGGCTCCAGAAACGCTGCTCAGCCATTTAAAGCTATTTTGCTATTGTAAGCTCTAGCACTTTCAAATTTAAAACTGGGGCTTACTGTAAGTTAGGTTGTTGCGAATCACTTCCGATTTTTGATATTTCCGAACTTCTTATATTAGCCTCAGATTCCAAAATTTGGAAAACATTATTTTCTATGTGTCCGCAACACTTCTAACAATGCTAGTTTTCAACAGTCAGACTGAGTAGGTTTTTTTGATAAATCAATCGAACACTTTTGAAACGTCTTACTTTACTCCGCATTCTGTGTCTTACAATTTCATGACAAGATCTCGTTAGTAACCCGTAGAGTATTCTGTCTTTCTGTAAAATTTCCATTCGTTGCCTTCTTGTTACTTGGTTGGTCCTCACTGGTTCACATATTAATCTTCATCTCTCTAGTAATATGCTATTCATGAATCCGCTGCAATTATTTTTCATATTTTTAACGCAATAATTATCTTTTTTCGTTACTATTTTCAGAATTTTCGAGAGAGTCGTTTCTCTCTTTTATCTAGTTTTTCAATTTTTGTTTTTTTCAGAAACTATCGTCGTCGTGTGCAATGGGATCGATGCCTACAAATTCGAACAACCCACCAGTGCGTACTGTGACGCTGAATGCGACCGTAGCCAGAATGCTCGGTAATAATGTGATTTACTCGAGATATCCAGAGTTTTATCAATTCCTTGCCACTGATCAGCCGACTTGGTTTGTCCCACAACCATTGAAAGGAACCGTATTCCATGTGAATGATTCCAACATTACCAAGATTCCGGAATTTCACGCCGTAGATAGAATGATGAGAGAAAATCAGGCGAGAATCAAAGAACTCCAATCGTACTGTATTCGTGTAAAGAAGAGCTACAAAGAACAGTTGAGGCGTATTCGTTCCGAGAAAGTGGATCATGAGAGTGTTATTGAGAAAGCGCAAGAGTTGCTTATCAATAGGCTGATTAATCGCGTCTCTCAGATGACCGAAGCAAAACGATATTTCAAGGAAAGCATTGAGTGCATTTACAACAACGAATTTCATGACACGAACTTGAAAGAAGCTCTTCGTGCTGTCTTCTCACCAAACACGTAAGTTTTTAAAAATTTCGAGTTTTAATCGAAATCAATACATTGTTTGCAGTGATCCAACCGATACATCGACGCAACTTGACTCTCCAAATCCGATGGTCAGACCAGATCGCTCTGCTCTTCAATCTTCTAACCGAACGCCACACGCACAGTCTTCTGAAATCACCTTGCCGACTTTCAGCCAGCCAAACCGGCAAGAAAGCAGCCATCATTCCTGTAATATACAAATAATAATGCGATTTTCTAGATTTTATGTTTTACAGCTCACCGCAACTCCCTTCAATCTCCCGCTGATTTGGAAGGCCGCATTTATGTGCGGGTTCGTTCCGCCCGATCCGGTGAATTGGCTGAGTCCAACGAGAACTGATTTATTAAATGCTGAATAGGACGTTTCTTCATATTTTGTTCCCCGATTTCACCCCTTTCCAATCATTCAAATATTTCAAAGTTCTGCCAATTGTTAATGTTTCAAATTTCTACGGTTTTGATACCCTCGTTTTTAAGAAAAAAAAGGAATCTCCTGAATTTTCCATCAATCATCCCCCAGTATTAGGCGCATTTGTTAAATGTGAATCTAACACTTCCACAAGTTTTACCCACAAGTTTTATCGTCGAAAAAATGAGTATTGTGACAAGTATTATTCGAATAGATCCAGTAATATCTTTTATTCAATGAATTTTTCTCGGCTTTGATTATCAAAAATTTTTTCCTCAATACTCTGGAAGTTTACAGAACAAACACCGACAACAAGAACTAATTCCAGGGTTGCAACCGGCCGGGCCGGGCCGAGATTATTTTTTCTCCGGCCCGGCCCGGCCCGGCCGGTTCGGCCGGTTCGGCCCGTTCGAATTTAAGAAAAAACAGAAATTATTGAAGAATTATTTGAATTTATTTCTTAAAGGTGGGGGGACATGAAAAAAATAATGTTCTCGAAATTCCGTTCAAAGATGCCCCTCGAGGAGTTGAACTTGTGAGGGCGATGATTGAGGGTGCGGCGCCGCTACCGACTGAGCCACGCGGGCAAAGAGAAAGCGCACACCCGTTTGCATACATAAAGGCGAGGACGATAGCTGTACGCAGAGGGACATTAAGCGTTGTACACCGTGACGGTAGAATGCATACTCTAGCTACAAAAAATCTACGAAAAATCTCCTGTCCCCCCACCTTTAACAGGTAGCATAACAATGTAAAAACCGTATAAATGAACAAGGGGAGCCTCTCATCGATAATTTACTCGCATTCTGAACTGCTTGCAGACAGCTATCGATGTCCCATAAACATTTGATATTTGTCATCCATCTAGTCTCACACGAGAGGGTGATACCTCGTCATATCGGAGCATCGTTGCAAATAAAAATGGCGCGCGTTCAAATATTAATTAATTGCCGGCCGGCCGGGCCGGGCCGGGCCCTGGTTTTTTTCCCTCGGGCCGGCCCGCCGGCCAGCCCGTCAGATTGCAACCCTGACTAATTCCCTCCGCTCTCGTGTACATTATCTCAACCTTAAACCCACTTTTCCATCTCCCGGCCTCACTTCCAATCTTTTATTTAGCTGAACATTTGTTGCTCTTATCCCTCCTATTCAAACCTCACAATCCTATTCATTCATTCGCCCAATAAATTTATTTTTTCTCATCTCTCTTCCTTCTCCATTCGTTTGAAAAAAAAAAGGATGAAGACGACTACGTCATGTGTTTGGCGCTGGCACTGAAACGCAGAAGACGCGAAAAAACGTTCGCAAGAGAAAGAAACCCTCCTCTCTCGGACGAACCTTTTTTGTTCCCGCCAGACGCATGGGAAACTTTTTTTGCAGAAAGAAAGTGCTGCTCTGTGAGAAACCGAAGCTCTTTTTTAGAATTTTCTCCGCAGTTACCAAATCATTTCTCTTCTATTTTTTATCATTTTTATTATCTAATGTGCTAGATTTCGTTTGATAAGATAACAAAAAAACCAAAAAAAGGATAGTGACATTCTCAGTTTTTGTTATGTTTCTTGAGATGAACGGTCATTGAAATTCAAGTGATACTCTTCAAATTCCTCTAAGTATTAAAATTGCCTGAGATTTCCTCACAAATAAGGTCAATTTTGTCTGAGCTAGAGCACTTTTTTGCTCAAAATAGTATGAGTCCTTGACTGCGTCTATAAACTCTTATAATTCCCAAAAAAGGCAGAACATCTGCTATTTCCATATCCCTTCCCTTCTTCCTGTGCTCCATGCTCAACCATATAATCTGCCCTTTCCTACCATTGATTCTTCTTTTTCTTCTCCATTCTCTTTTTTTTTCGCAAATGTCAATTGTTGTATCTCTCGCGTGCAGAAAACCCCGTGAAGCGTTCAATTTCCATGGCGTTTCTGATGAGGGGCGGCCGGACGGACGCCATCTCGCCGAGCCCGTCAATGGGCTCCAATTCTGGTAAAAATGGATGTCCTTTTTCTCGTCTTCTTTTTTGTCTCGTCTCTGGTGGCGAGTGACACATTTCCGTTGTGCCATTCGTCTTCTTTTCTTTTTTGTGCCCTTGGGACGGACCCACCTCACACTGTTCGTTTTTTTCAGCTGACTCTGCTTTTGCAAATTGGGAGCGAGATGATCAACAACAATGTGCGGACTGCAAACCACGCCGTAAGTTTTTTTTCAAGGGTCGGCTTAATTATTGTATCAACAAATTTACTTGAAAAATCAATTTGAATAGCTGAAATTCCAATTTTCGCTCCATTCTTTAAAATGATTCGGAAACTCAAAGGTTCTAAGATTCCGAATTTTTGAAAATCCAAAACTCGCAGAATTTGAAATCTTGATTATTACCTTTTTTCTGAATAATCGGATATTCACAAATTTTTAAAATATGAATGTTGAGATTTTGAGGATCATAAACTCTGAAAATTCGAAACTCTAAGGTTCTGAATCTACAAGAATACGCGATTCTCAGGTTTTGAAGTATCAATTTTCTCCTTCTTTTAGGATAATGCGATATTTGAAGATTCTGAGATTCTGAGATTCTGAGATTCTGAGATTCTGAGATTCTGAGATTCTGAGATTCTGAGATTCTGAGATTCTGAGATTCTGAGATTCTGAGATTCTGAGATTCTGAGATTCTGAGATTCTGAGATTCTGAGATTCTGAGATTCTGAGATTCTGAGATTCTGAGATTCTGAGATTACAAGATTCCGAGGTTCTAAGTTTCTGAAATTTTGAGATTATGAGATTCTGAAATTCTGAGTTTCTGAGAAATTGAGAATCTGACATTCTGAGATTCTGACTATTTCTTTTAAAAGAGTGATTTTTTGTTTCTAAAAACTTGCTGATTCTGAAACAGCTACTTTCTGACAAATTGCGCCATTTCTATATTTTTCAAAAAATTGCATTTTAGCTGTCTTTTTTTTTTCGAAACAGCCACTTTTTCTCTTGGTAAGAAATTCATTCAAAAATTCAAATATCTGTGACTCTAATTTTATCGTATTTGGAGATTCTAAAATATACTGAAACTGGCTTATTACGAGGGTAAGAAGAAAGTCAGAAATGCGGAGATTCTGAGATTCTGGGATTTTGAGGTTCTGAAACCCAAAAAGTTTTTGGAATTACGAGATTCTGAAATTTCACAATTCTGTCATGCGATAATCTTGAAATTTCTAGATGCACATGTTTGAAAATCTGAGATGCCTTTGTTTCTAGAAAATCTCTCATTTTTGAAAAAAGTTTTCTTTTGAAAAACTGTCTATTTTTAATTTTTAGACACTGCCCTTCTGGTTTTTTCTAAAAATTCCCAGTTATGATTTCAGATTTTCAAACTATGGCAGTTTCCTCCTAATGACATCATAATAACCAGTTGATCACTTCTAAAACAAGCCTATACAAACACCTTAAGCCACTTTTGATTACTCATCAGTCATTCAACCCAGCCGTCTCCTCTCCGCATCACAATAGAACACTCTGTCCGCATTCGAGTGAGTGCAGTGTTTTTTTTCTTGTGTGTTTGTGTGTGTGTGTGTGTGTGCATACTCATCACACATACACTCACAATACACCGCACAAACAACGTGGCCAATCTCATCATCTCATTGCCCTCATTTGCGTTTTTTTGTGCCCTTCATCTATTTTTTTTCATCAGAAGAAACGTCTTTTTGCGAAAACTCTTTTTCCAGCGAAATGAGATTTTTTTCTCTTTTTTTTGCTACAAAAATTCTTAAAAGAAAATGTTTTGAAACGATTTTCTGATAAGCGAAATTGTTTCGTTGATGTTCACCATTTTTTGTTGCTTTTCACCGAATTCTCTTCTATCTTTCAGTTCTTTTCAATTGATTCTAACGTTTCTCTTTTTCCAATTTTTCATTTTGATCTCATGAAACAAAAAAATCCACCCAACAGCCGCGAGAAAAGAACAGCACCCCCCCCCCCTTCCTCCCCTCCCTCTTATTGTGTCCCACAACGAAAACAGCAAACGCGCCCCACCGCATACACCGATCACCCCCCCCCCCTCTTTCCGTTTTGAACGCAAACACATGCCAATGAACGGCCGTCCCGACGGCAATTTCCACTCATTTTCCCCCGTTTCTTCTTATTTTTCCCACCAATTTCTTAAATTTTCAGTATAAATATCGCATTATGGATCACTCAAGACGCTCAACTGGGAAAAATGAGGCGTTGCACATCGATCCGGCGAGCAGAGGTGATTTTGTGCGATGAATCGCGAAAAATCGATAATTTTTGGTTTTTAGGTGAATCATCGTTCTCCGTTCATCGCAGCCATTCCAGCGGACATGAACCGTTTGCGCCAAGGTGAGGAAATGAAAAACAATAAAACATGAACAGAAAATTTGCAGCCCGGGCTCTTCAATCGGCGCGAGTGTTTCGATGTTCTCGTCGCGCAACTCGGAGGCTGAGATTGTGGATCCAGAGGACTTTGAAGGTCCACGTACGATCATGATCAACATCGGGATTGGTGACATGCTGGCGGATCGGGATATCCACTCGCGCTACCCGGAGTTCTACCAATTCCTGCTCAACGAGCAGCCTTCATGGTTCGAGCCGGCTCCATACAATGGCACAGTCTATCGTGTGCACCAAACGACTCCACCGCCTGAGAACCATCGGAAGCTGCGCAAGGACCTGACCTACGAGATGCTAGATCTCATGTTCCGATTTTATCGGCAAAAGGTGAGTTTTTGTTTAATCTAGGGATAACAATACTATCCTTGGTGGGAAGGAAGCAGCAGAATACCCAGTCTACAATCTAAACAATTCATACATTTCAGCACGTCAACGCTCAGCGCAAGCGCGAGAACAAGGAGCTCCTCGAAGCCAATAAGCAACTCCGCATTGCCGCGGTCCAGATGTTCACCAAGGCCGAACAAGAAGAGGAATACATATCCAACTCTCTTCTCAAGAAAATCCAGCAGCTTAACCAGGACAAGGACTATCTTGTTAAGAAGTATCAGAAAGATGAGGAGTCGCTGACCAAATCTCTGATGGCCAACGTCGCCAAGATTCCAGACGTTCATGCTGATGAGGCAGCGGAGAAGCTCATGGCTGATAAGCAAGCGGAAATCGAACGTCTCCGGACATACTGCAGCCGTGCTGAGAAGAGCTACCAAGAAGAGCTGATGCGCCTCCGCGCCGAGAAAGTAGACCACGAGAGTGCCCTGGAGCAGGAACAGGAGTTGCTCATCAACACGCTTGGAAAGCGCATGTCGCAGATGAACGAGGAGAAGCGCAAGCTCCAACAGACTCTTGAGACCGCCTACATCAATGGATTTGTCGACTATGATGACAACGTCGAGACTGCTCTCCGTGTGTCCACCACTCAGAAGCCGTGAGTTTTCGTTCTTCCTCTGAATTCCATCAGAAATTCATTGATTTTCAGACAAGCGCCAGCCGTCGTCGCTCATCAACCAGTCGCAAGAGTCGTTGAGCAGCAACCATCCAGCTCTCGCCAGCCGGTGATCAATGAAGCCACGCACTTGCAAATCGAGAATAAGAAGCTCGTAGGGCTGTGCAATCAGGAGAAGCGTCGTGCATTGGCCACGGAGGCTGAAGTCAAGAAATGTGCGTTTATATTATATGTATAAACATTCCAACTGTATAGATTTGGTGGTCCTCTTGCAATGCTAAAATGTGGCTTCAAATTGCTCTGTTGTCATAAGTGAATCAGATTTTGAGGACTTTGGCTGAAACAAGATATTAGACGAGTCTAAGGAGCATTGGGAGATTGATTAGGGCTGATCCTCGTGCACTTTTAGTCCAAGATTGACGTCAAAGTATAATACTGATCGTCTTTAAGAGCAGATATAAAAATTAGCTCAAATCATCTTTATCGGATTTTCTTTGAAGAGCACCATACCTATTCATGAGTGCCTGGGCTGAATCCCGCCAGATAATTTTCAGGGTACGAAAATTTTGAAGCCATTGGAGTACGAAGCAGTTTAGTTGTACAAAAGCCTCCATTCGGGGGTGCAAAATACTTGGAAAATTCGACTTTCGTAATTCCGAAATGTGGACTTTGTACCTATTAATCAGTTCGTACCCCCTTGTCCCCCAGAATTGTTGTACCCTTTGCGCCTTGTGCTTTGAATACCCTGCAATCCCAATAACCCGAACATGACCTTCAACGTGTCTACTCGAAGAAACCCCGGCTTAGATTTAGTGTAGTTATCAGGATGTTAACATCATCAGGAGATATCAGAATGAGAAGAAAATTCGGGACCTCACAAACATAGGTCTCACTTTTCACTAACTTGTTCTTCTTTCAGTGAACCAGCGAATGTCCAAAATGGAGGCCATGTTTGAGGCCATCCGTGTTGAGGCTGTCCGCACTGACGGGTAAGCACCTTCTTCTTCCAAACATAACATATCTCAAATACCTATTCCAGATCACTTGCCTTGCGTCTCGCTGCATTGAGCCATGACAACGAAGAACATCCAACGCGTGCTCCAGCCGACCGTCGTGCTCACGGAGGATCCCCACCAACGGTTGTCGTTCAGCCAACCACCAGCCGCGCCGGAACCAGCAACTCTACCAACAACGATCATCCACACGTGCCAGTCGCTCCGATCCTTGCCACTGTTCATCCAACCCAGAGAACTGCTCCTGGAAGAAACGATAATCACCACTAGATATGACATCATTCTTCGTGTTTTTCTTTTGTCACAATCATTGCCTTCAAGTATTCCCATTTTGCCCCATTGCTCACTGTTTTATAAGTAATCCCGATGCTTAACTGGACACTGACCCCATTTCATTTTATTTTCACAGGTACCTTAGCCTGTTTTTCTTCTCTGAAATTAAGAAAAGTCCCATTGCTTCTCCTTATTTTTGCTGCTTTAAGCATAATGCAATTCTTCCCCCCCCCCCCTACGATTATTTGGCTTGAAGTTAAAATTTTTGTCTTCTTACTTACCCCGATTCCCATATTTGTGTGTCTTATGAAAAAGTTTGAAAAATTTTTCTCATTATTATTTTTAATAAGGGAAGTGGCACAGGTGTCACTTATAAGTTTGATCTTAATCATTGACTGGATTTCAGAAAGTTGTAAATTGGCACGCTTACCCTTCCCCGACTGATGTCAGAGATCCATTCATGGGAATCATCAACTGTAGTTCAAAAAGAAGAATCAAAAATAGAATATCTCATGGTTGCATCTCTTTGCAAAATACAACAAATTGATTGGCCACGGCGCGGGGATAACTGGTACTAATGGAACCGTGTCAAGATGGATTGACGAGATCTTGTGATGGCGTCGAGGTCAGAAAACTTGTACTCTGTAGGAAGGTACGGATTGCACTTTTCGGATTAGGAGTGCATTTGGATTGAGGTTAAATGGGGTGTTAGAGAAGTAGCGTGCCAGCAATGGGAAGTCGAAAGAGTAGAAGAATCAGAATGTGAAATTTCGGATTGTAATAAAACTTTTATGATAAAAGTCAGTTTTGCTTTAATTTGTCCTTTCAACTAGTTTAAAACAATTTTCCAAATTGAAAAAAAAAACAGAATTTCAATAATTTCATGATAACTTGTACAAATTCGATACTGAGTTTAAACTAAATTTGACATTTATGTTTTTTTGGAATTTTTTAACTTGAAATTATATTTTTGATGGCTAACATATTTTTAGATAAACTATCATCGCAAACCTCCTTTTTCCATTTATAGAAGCTTACCCATGCCGCCGACTTTGAGCCCATATATCTCATTTGCTGTTATAATTATAACAAAGTAACTAACTAACAAAATATTCATCCTAATTTCAGAAATATTTTATCAGTCAACCTCTTTTTCACATCCTTCAAAGAAATCAAGATAATTAAGCTCAAAGTTGACAGTTTGGTTTAGCTTCTATCAAAGGAAATATGATAATTAGAATTTAGGCACGTCATGATCTCATAATTTTATTTTCAGAATTTTTCAAAAACTGAGAGCCACAACTTTTGAAAATTTTTTTGAAATATACAAAAAATATAAATAATATAAACATGGTTGGTTTTATCGAAAATTGATTTTAAGAATTATTTGGAACCTTAAAATTTCAAAATCTCATAATTTAGCAAATTGTCGAATCTTAAAATCTTCAAAATTATTTAAATTTCATTCCCCCTAATTCTTTATTTCGCCACCTCAAACCATCGGATATCAATTCCTTAGCACACGTTGCATAGGCATTGATAAATGACGCGATCGAAACCTGAAATAAATCTTATCAAATTCAGGGAAAGTGTTTTTTTCCCATATCTCTCGTTGTTTGTTCAATGACTGATCATCGAATTCTGACATCACCTATTTTCCTCATTTTCCAGAACTTTTCTTTTGCTTCTAGCTCATTCTGAATGCATGGGATAACCCAATGAATTCTCTATTAGCCGCTAAAGTTTGATCTTCCAGACTAGCAAATAAGAAACCCCTTGATGAACAAACATATAAACAAAACTGTTGACCCAGCGAATGAATCTATCCTTTTTTTTTTGTTTTCACTATGACCGCTATATTCCGAAAGTTATATCCCGAAAAGATCGGGGAAAAAGGAAGACTGATTGCTTATCTTGGTAGTTGTGTCCTTTTTTTTTCATCCGAATTTTCACTTGCTTTCTCCCTTTCTTCTCTCTTATCTTCCCGCGATTTCTCTCTCCAAATACCTGGGGCTAGTAAAAGTGATATTGTCTGTTATCGTTTGGGCGAAAACTGAGTCAAGGTCGGTCCCGTATCCCTCACAAATCGCCCCAGTAACACAGTTTTTGTAGCCGGCAGTTTTCTCCTGGACGCAGTTTTCCACCGAAAACCCATTTAGTTTTAAATTCTTGACGACCGTTTCGTTTTTCTTTTTTTTTTCCTATTTTTTCTAATTTCAAAATTTTACTTTCCTCCCGAAACAAAACCAAAGGTTATCATCGCGTCTTAGTCTTAATGTGCCGACACTTTTTCTCTCAAATTGATGACTTGGTGGTAAGAATCGAAAGTCACATTTTTCTCCTTCTTATCTAACGGAACAATTGTTCGCCATATATCGAACATCGTCATTGTTTTTGAGTTCCAAGACTTTGACCCTTCTCAGAATTCTGTATAGTCAAACATCACCGATCCTCAAGGCACATGATCGTGGTATCTCAATTCGATACGTCTCAAAAATGGATAATCTTCAATCTTGCAAGAAAAGGATACATACACCACCTGGTACAGTGCCCAGATACATCCCAAACAGTATGTCAAGGACGCACACGCCCCAAAACAGCTGATCGGTATAAGGATCGGTTTCGCAACATCATATGATCCCTCCAAAAATGAAAAAGAAAACTGGTTTTGAAATAAGACGCCGCTCTAGTTTGAGGATAGATATCTTTGCTTTGGATCGGATGAGTATAAAAGAGGTGACCGGTAGAGTCAGATGGTACCTAGATGCCATCTGACCTTCTTTCTTTGTGACTAATCGTCCCCAGTAATCGCCTTGACAACACAAAAAAGTAAGCCTATCAAAAACTGAAACTTCCCTAATACTTCTATTTCTTTGTTATGGTCATCAGAGATTTTTTTTTTTGGAAAGTTTGTTACAACTGTCGCGCAGAAGAAGTCAATCGTCTCCAAGTGAACTTTTCTTTTTTCGACTTTTCCACCTCCCCCTTTCCCGTCCATCCGTAGTTTATTTGTTCCCTTTGTCGGGTTGTCGTTCTTGTCATTTTCTCTCTCTCTTCCCCTTTCACTTCTGAAAGTTTTTTGGCGCCTCCCAATAGACAGATCCATCTTCAATCTTTGCCTGGTCACATCCTTTGTTTTTGAATTTCAGTCTTTATACTTTCTACAGTTCCGTTCAATAAGATATATAAAAATATACTTTTCAGTCGAATTTCGGCCATATTCAGAAGTCTAGAGCTCGGCTGTCAAGCTTTCTATCACAGATTGAAACTTTGCATTCTCAAAACTTTCTGAAAACCCCTAGTTTTTCAGCTATTTGCCGATTTCTGAATGACACCTTTTTAGCCCGTTTCTGTACTGAAAACATGAACATCTGTTTTTCACGTTTTCATTACAAAAATGGACCGAGAATAGGATTGTTACAAAATAGCTGGAAAACTAAGAATTTTCCATTCTGTGAATGATTAGTTTTCAAGCCAGGTCTGTAGCAGGCTCTCCCCAAAAATGAAAAGTGATAAAAAACTTGACAGCGGAGCCCTAATTTCTGAGAAAAGGTCAAAATAGCCAAAATATTTCTTTTTGTATATTTTATAAATTTCCGTGTTTTTTCTCTTAATCTCAAACTATTTTTCTCCTTACCTAGAATTTTTCTAGATGAGCCAATCAAATGTGAGCCTTCAATTGGAAAGAGTCTACAATGAGCAACGTAAAGCCGCCACCCTTGCCTCCACAGCCACTGGATTCATAATGTGAGTGAGAATCCGGTTTTTCTCAGAAAAAAATTAACTTTCGAAAGTTTTCGTTCCTCCTAATTTGATAAGAAAAGTTCAAGACCAAATCTATGTTTTCGTTCCAGGTCAATTTGCTTCTTTGGCCTTCCCCTCATGTGGTCTGGATTCTTCAAAGTGATGCAAGTCCCAGCCGCCATTGTTTGCTCAAATGATCCATGGAGCGGAATTACTGATCTTTGAAATCTCTTATCTCTCCTTATCATGACTGCTTTCCTACGGTGCCTATCATCTGGTTATTCACCTTCCCATTCAGTTTCTTATGTTGTATAGCGGGTTTCAACTTTTTTACAAGTCATTTTACTTCTTTATTCATTACAAAAATTGAAAAATTAATCATGAATCATGATAAAATCTACAAAAGAATTTAATTTTTTTGTTGGTGTGGGCTGAAAAGGTTATGAAAAAGATAGGAATCAGGAAGTTGGTAGGTAAGGAAAAAATACAAAAAGGTGTTGATTTGTTTTGTTTTACAAAAAAAAGAAAAAAAAAAGAAAAGGCAGTTTGATTTGTTGGAAAGAAATATTTTGAAAAAAAAAGAGGTTAATTATATTTCTAAAATTTAAGGCAATCGTAGAAAAAAAGTATATAGGTTCAGACAGAAAACATCTACATATCTAATTGTAATTTTCGTTTCGTTTTTGTTAAATGGAAGGATAATTTTCAATGACTTGGCATCACGGACTCAAAGAAAAAACGTCTTTAGGAGGAACAGGTGAAATTTAAGAATGGAGAGGAGATACAGATAAAATGGGGTGGCTGTTTAGGATCTTCTTCTTTTAGCACAGGAACTATAATATTGAACGGCTTTTTCAAGCTCTGGATCGATTTTCTTGCGATACAAACCACCATATACAACATTTCCCAGGCGCCATCTGAAAATTCGGAATTTCGTGATACGTTTTTAGACATACAGTGTTGGCTGTAGCTCTATGACTGAAAATGTTTTTCAGTTGATTTTAAGCATCTTCAGGAGTCCTGAGCTCTGCTGACAGGTGTCGGATCACTTTGAAAATGTTGGAGGTTCTAGAACAGACCTAGATTGAATACAATCTCTCGAAAGTGCTTAGTTTTTCAGATATTTGTCGCTTTCTGGAGGACACCCCTTTTTTCTAATTTTGTACTGAAAACGTGAAAAACGCAGGTGTCTTATAGAAATCGGCCAGTAACTGAAAAACTAGGAATTTTTCGAAAATTCTGTTTATGCAAAGTTTTCAATCTAGGGTTTTTTACACCCTCCAACAATTTGAAAGCAATCCTACACTTGACAACCGAGCTCCAGACTCCTGAAAATGGTCACAGTTCACTGTAAAACACGTTTTTTTATTTATTTAGGGCCAGCACTGCCGGATTACTGTACTCACCGCTCAGTTGTAGGTAGCCCAGTCGCGCGCAAATCCAGAGTATAAGCTATGGAGCGCCGAATGTCCGACCGATTTGTCAGTCGATGATCTTCCATACTGGGAGGTGTATACGGGCTGAAAAGTGGAATCGGTTAGAAATCGAAAAAAAAAGTTTATTACACACACTAGGTAGTGTCGTTAATGCTACACTAAGAAGTGTTATAAACTTACAGCACCTGTAAGATGTACAAAAACCTATTTTTAGTTGGGTTTTGGCCATTTTGTCCATTTTCAGAAGTCTAAAGATCGGCTGTCAAAGTTTCGATCCCTTGGAAACTCTTGGAGAATTTGAAACAAATCTGGATGGACAAGTTTGCATTCACAGAGTTTTTCGAAAGTTCCTAGTTATTCAGGTATTTGCCGATTTTTGAATGACTTCAAACTTTGAGCTCACTTATCTCCACTCCTTTAGAAAATATCAAAAGTAGGTCAGTCGATAAAATGTTAAACAAATTCAAAAACTGACCATAAAAGGATTTTTTTCAGAAATCGGCAAACAGTTGAAAAACTAGGATTTTTCAAAAATTCTAAAAATGCAAAATTTTCAATCTAGGTCAATTTTACACTTTCCGAAGTTTTCAATTTGATCCGAATCTTTAAAGCCGAGCTCCAGGCTTCTGAATGGGAGTAGAATGATCAAAATGACCAAACATTCATTGAAAAATGGACTCTTGTATAACTTATTCACTGGTACTGTATAAGGTAAATATTAAATTTTAGATAATGGGGTGTGGTCTCTAGAAGTTTAAATTTGAAACATATAAGTGGAACAGAAAAACATGAAGGTTTCACATGCACACACACAGAACACACAACTTACATTCTCTTACCTTATTGATTGATAGAAAGGATAAGGAGAAGAAAAATAGGGATGCGGATAGGAAAATAGAGAAGAGTTGTACTTTGAGGGCCAAAACTCCTGGGGAATCAGGAGTGAAGAATCAAGAGCGATTCGAACTTTTGCGAAAAGTTACAAAATGTGTTTTTTGGGAAGAAAAATAGTAGAAGAAAAACATGACAGTTTGATTTTTGGGAGTATGGATGCAGTAGTGGCTAATGAGTCTAAATTAGGGGATATTATAATTGAGAAGACATTTAATAGTGCGGATAGAAGTGGGAGTAGACGCTAGTGCGGGGAAGTGATTGTCCACGATAGCTGCTGTATGAGTTAGACCTGAGCAATTCCATTTGACGGACAGCCTGGTCAAGTTTCGATGACAACTGTTGGTACTCGGAGCGCAACTGAATGATTTTTACATATAGATAGACATATATAGGGACTTTACTTTACTTTACGATAGAAAAAATATAGAAAAGGACAAGAAAAACAAAAACATACTCTGTCTTTCTGGATCACCTCACGAGACAGCGATCTTTCGAGTTGTCCGATGCGTCCCTGAAATCAGACGGTAACACATTTTGGCTTTCCCCGGAAGAAGCATGCATTCCGGTTAGTTTTTGGTTCACTAAAACGGGACTGGTTAGACGAGGACGTTATAGTTTTGGGACATGGTGAAAAAAGTAGGGTCTTGATTCTCTGACCTCATACATGCTGCGGACCATTGCCGGGCTGGTTTCTCTCTGGTATCTTGTGGATGGGGTATAGGCCTGGAATCGGTGGGTGGTGAGGAAATGAACGGGAGGGAGAGAGGTTATTGTGGAGAACACTGGTATCCAATTTTTTTCGATTTTTGAATTTTGAAAACTATGTTATTTTCGGCGTTGGTTAAGAAAATCAAAATATTGATTCTTACGGAATTTTCCCACAGAAAATGTTTTTCGCGTCAGTACACTTACAGTACCGGTCAATAAGTCATACAACAATCTATTTTTCAGTTAATTTTCGGCATTTCTAGGTTTTTAGCTCAGCTCTCAAGTTTCCTATCATTTTTAAAAGATTTCGGAGAATGTAATACAGACATAAATTGAAAATAATTAACAGAATGTTTAAAAAATCCTTATTTTTCATCTACCATAAAATTTATAATAGAATGACCTACTAACTTCAAACTTTGAGCTCACTTATCTTCACTCCTTTAGAAAATATCAAAAGTAGGTCAGTCGATAAAATGTTAAACAAAATATCAGCAACTTTTTATCAGTTGACAACTTTTTCTTATCTTTTACAGTAAACGAGATATATAGGCTCAAAGTTACAGGGGGCCCTTCTAATACAAGTTTTCACAGTATTTGCCAATTTCTAAAAAATACCCTTTTTGCCCCGTTTTCGTATTTACATATAACTTAGAAAAAAATAGTGTTTTTCAGAAATCGGCAAATAACTGAAAATCTAGAAAACTTTTAAAAAATCTGTAAATGCAAATTTTTTAAAGGTGGGGGGACAGGAGATTTTTCGTAGTTTTTTTTGTAGCTAGAGTATGCATTCTACCGTCACAGTGTACAACGCTTAATGTCACTCTGCATACAACTGTCATCCTCGCCTTAATGTATGTAATCGGGGGTGCGCTTTCTCTTTGCCCGCGTGGCTCAGCTGGTAGCGGCGCCGCACCCTCAATCATCGCCCTCACAAGTTCAACTCCTCGAGGGGCACTTTGGAACGGAATTTCGAGAACATTATTTTTTTCAGGTCCCCCCACCTTTAATCTATATCTGTTTTACATCCTCCTAGATTTTGAAAGTGATCAGAATTCCAGGAAATGGTCAAAATGATCAAAACGCTACTGAAAAATAAACTTTTGTGTATCTTATTAACCGGTAATGTTCTTAATTTTGAAATTTTGATCTTATGATTTCCGATAAGTTAAGGGTAAGAGGTTATGTTCAAGCTCATATGCTCTGCATTCTCATTGCTCATCGCGTCAAAAAAAAAACTCACAAGGTCGAATTTCTGTCTGAATATACGCTTTTTCGAGAAGAGATACATGGTTAAATTTGGGAGAAAAAATGACCAAATGAGATCTGACAACGGGAAGCTGCTGGGCCTAGACCAAGTCAATAGAAAACTATCTGACAAGACTAGCGGAAAAGTGGCTGGATTGTGGGAGGATAAGGATGTGTTTTAGGTGAAGTGTCCCTGGGCAAGCCGGGGAGAATGAAAAATATGTGGGAACGCTCTGGCGAAACCCAACGCGGAGATGAAACGCAACAATTGGTTGGTTGGGGAATGGTTTGAGATGCTTGTGGGCTCTGATGAGCAGCGCAAAAAACGACTTGACTATTTTTTCTACGGGCTCATGAGTGGTGGTGTGCTCTATTCCGCTTGACTCGCAAAGTACGTGTATTTTTCGCCTCGAGTTACTGTTAGTTACCCCTTCTTCTGTTTGTGTGTTTGCCACTTCAGCCATTATATCTTTTTCGCCTTGTTTCTCAAGGAAGAAAAGAAAGAGGCAAAAAAGTATATCACTCAAAAAACTAAACTGATGCATCAAACATCTCAAACATCTCAAATAAGCCATTAAGCATTTGCGAGCCATTTAAAATAAAAAATTGGATGCAAAAGAAACTCAAAAAAAAAACGAAAAAATTATAAGCGAGCGATCATTCTGCACCACTTGAGACAATTCATTTTTTGACAAATAGACCCTATGGAGGACACCAGTGTTTCACACAAAAAAATCGGAAATATTGACTCACAGTATATCCAGTAGAATAAGAAGATGGTCCACGGGAAGATGAGCGGTATCTCTCGTAAGTTGATGGAACCTAGAAGTTGATATGAAAACCCAAAAATATTAAAAGGGCGGATAAAAGGTTTTGATGTCGCAATTCAATATTATTTACTTTGCACTTCTCCCCAACTCTCACCTCGTACTCGTATGGAGTGTGGATATCACGAACGTAGCTATCAACACGAGAAAGTCTTCCACCACCCAAATAGGCATCAACGTTGGCGCGAGATGTGCTTCTGGACAGGGAGTCTCCGTAGATGGAGGTGCGAGAGGCGGCACGGGAGAGCTCTCCTTGCTTGGAATCCGAGTAGTCGAGGAAGGAGATGAAGCTGGAGTTGCGGCTTGGTGGACGGCTGATAGCGCGGGTTGGTGGGGTGGAGTACTCACGAGCACGGGTTGGTGCTGGGTATTGGGAAACGTATCTGTAAGGGAATATTGATTTTAAAGGATCTTAAGTTATGCCGCGTCCAATATGCCTAAGTCTGCGATTTCTGGGCAAGTCCAAAGTGTTTAAAAAAAAGTCAATTTTTGTAAAAAATCCTAGCAGGTAGAAACGTTTGGTCTCGATGTGCCAGGGGTGTGCGGTCGCACTGATTTCAACTTTAAAAATCTTGGGAGTTGGGAATCTTGGGAATCTGTGCGTGACTTTTGACCGCTTTCTGGGCCCAGAAATCCCAGATTTGGGAACTTTGGACGCGCCCTCACGGTACCGGCTCATGAAATATAAAACAAAATATTTTTCACTTGATTTTCGTTCCATTTTCAGGAATCTCAGGATCGAATGTCAATTTTCCGATCAATTTAGAAATTTGAGAGGGTTTATAAAAAACCTAGATTGAAAACTTTGCATTCACAGAGTTTTCTGAGAACTCTCAGTTTTTCAGCTATCTGTCAGTTTCTGAAAGACACCGTTTCTTAGTCAGTTTTTGTACCGATTATTATAAAAATCGATTGTTTCCAAAATTTCAAAATTTTCAAAGTTTTCGAAAACTGAACAGCCGAGCTACATACTCTTTATAAGAATAAAAATGACCAAAAATCAACCTATAAATTTTTTAAATGTTTTTTTTAATCCTCAAAAAAATTAAAATAAGTCGAGATAATAATAATGGCTAACTTTTTACCTGTAATAGTTGGAAGCAGATCTCTGTGATCTCATAGCTTGTTTGCGTTCACGAGTACGACTACGCGATCTCTCAATCAAACGGGTTGTGGAATAAAGTGCCGATGAGAAAGCTCCAGTAGCCACAATATCGTCGAAATGAGAAGTGTAGATGTTGCTTGGGCGGTAGCTGGTACCCGAGGTATACTCGTTGCGGTATTTGTTGGCAGTGCTGACGAATGGGCTAAAAAAAGAAACTATGTGTTCAGTGTTCATTGAAATTCAATACCTGATTGGGGTGTAGGTCTGCTTGTCTGGTGGACTCCACGAGGAGAACGAAGTGGCCGCTGGGATTCTTAATGGTGGAACGGTTCTGTACGAGTCCTCATCATAGCTGGTGATGTCACGGTCGGCATGACGAGACTGGCGTTTTCGTTCCGGAGATGGTGATTGGGCGCGACGGCGAGCTGGTGGTGGAGATGGAGACGACTGACGAGCGGCTGCTGGTGGAGCAGATTCTTCTTCAGTGACCTCGGTCTTTTCGATTGGCTCCTCGACAGCTTCTGGCTCTGGAGCGGCCTCCTCGGCGACTGGCTCTGGCTCTTGTCGTTCCTCAGCGGCTTCTGGCTCGGCTTCCTCAGCAACTGGTTCTGGTTCTGGAGCGGCTTCTTCAGCTGCTGGCTCTGGCTCTGGCTCTGGCTCTGCGGCTGGCTCCTCCTCGACTGCTTCTGGTTCTGGCTCTGGCTCAGCACTGAATGATTTCAATTATATTCTTGCAGTTTAATTTCGCCCAAATTGATTAAACAAGGATCTAAGAATTTCAAAACATAAGGTTTTTTTTCCAATAGAAACTTACACAAACCGTCAACTCTATTACCGTAAACGCTCTAATAGAAGGCCACCCAACCCGGCAAAATTTAGTCCGAATATCTCGGTTATTCTTCTTTTGGGAAGTCACGGTATTTCTATTTTTGAAAGTGTAGAAGTTGAACACAAAAATAGAGAAGTGGTGCAAAAATAAGCGATAGAAGAAGTGTAACTGAAAGTTTCCAAAAAACCTACACTGCCGGAGTTTTTGGTGTTTTTGGAGTGCGTGGCGTGCGTGGGGTACGTGGGGTTTTGGGTGTCTTTGGTGTCTTTGGTGCAGCTGGAGTGGTCAAGTTGGAATCAATTGGTGTCGCTGGTACGCTAGACTTTGGAGTGGCTGGAGTCTCCTCAAAGTTGAAAGCAGTGTTAGCTTTTGGAGTTCCAGTAGCTGCTGGGGTAGCCGTGGCGGCTGGAGTGGCCGTAGCAGCTGGTGTGGCTGCTGGAGTAGCCTTGGCGCTGAAATGGTGCTGTTATAGTGAAAAGAGGAAAGGTTAGTGGGAGATAATGCTGTGGAGGATAGAAGAACAATAGTGATGACGTGCATAGAAGACATTCTAGGAAACAAAATATTTAAAAAAACAGAAAAATACCTTTCTTGAGCAACCGATGGTGTTCCTGGGATGCTTCCATTAGCGATATGTCCATTGCTCTTCGGAGTTGGTGGCACATCTGATGGAGCAGCAGACTTTGGAGTTGGTGGGACCTCCGATGGCGCAGCTGATTTTGGGGTTGGTGGAACCTCTGATGGAGCTGCCGATTTCGGAGTTGGTGGCACTTCCGATGGTGCCGCAGACTTTGGAGTTGGTGGAACCTCCGATGGAGCAGCTGATTTTGGTGTAGCTGGAACCTCGGATGGCACAGCCGATCTTGGTGTGGCTGGGACTGATTGCTTCTCTGAAAACGAATTTTTAATTTAAAATCAAAGTAAACAAAAACATACCAGAAGCAGCAGTCTTTGGAGTTGGTGGCACCTCGGAAGCGGCATCAGCCTCTTCGGCAACTGGCTCCTCATCAGCAGCTGGAGTGTCCAAGTCATTTGGAGTGCGTGGACGCTTTCCCTCTGGTGGAGCTTGAAGCTCGAACTCTTGCTTCTCAGCTTCTGGCTCAGTCTCCTCAGCTGGAGCTGGCTCATCAGCCGGAGCTTCCTCAACAGCGACCTCCACAACTGGCTCCTCAGCCGGAGCAGCTTCCTCAGCTGGAGCATCTTCGGCTGGAGCAGCTTCCTCAGCAACTGGCTCCTCGGCTGGAGCAGCTTCCTCAGCTGGAGCTGCTTCTTCGGCAACTGGCTCCTCAGCTGGGGCCTCCTCAGCTGGAGCAGCTTCTTCAGCTGGAGCAGCCTCCTCTGGTGCAGCTTCCTCAGCTGAAGCATCCTCGGCTGGAGCAGCTTCCTCCGCGGCTGGCTCGTCAGCAGCTGGAGCTGATTCTTCGACCTGAGTAGGTAGACTTGTTTAGGAAGATTTTTAATATGGCAAACTTAAAACGGATTGATTAGCAAAGTGTTGATAAGTAAATGTTGATTGTTTTAAACTTACTGGTTCGCTTTCCTCAATCTCTTCCTCCTCAATTATTTCCTCTTCGATAACGGAGGAAATAACCTCTGAGCGCGGCTCCTGATGTTCCGCTGACTCTAGCTGATCGGGGAGTTCGTCTTCCTCGATGATTGTGTCTTCGAACTGATTAGTAGGAGATTAGATAATGGATAAACCGAGAAATATTAGGGGTTTTTTTTTTCATTATTGGAATCTGCTTGTTAGATCTACAATACCGGTCAAGAAGATACGAAAATGTGTTTTTCTAGGTGATTTTTGGCCAATTTGATCATTTTCCAAAGTCTGGAGCTTGGCTGTCAAGTGTCGGATCACTTTCAAAATAATGGAGAATGCAAAACAGACCAAGGCTAAAAAATTGTATTTACAGAATTTCGTGAACATTTCTAGTTTTTCAGATATTCGCTGATTTCTGAAAGAGCCCTTCTTTTTCACGTTTTCAGCTCAAAATCAGGCTCAAATGAGGTGTCTTTCGGAAATCGGCAATAACAGGAATTTTCAAATAGTTCTGTACATGCGAAATTCTCGATCTAGGTGTATTTGGCCCAGTCCAGAACTTTCAAAGTTACTGGATACTTCAGCACCAAGCTCCAGACTTTTGAAAATGGGCAGAATTCACTGAAAACACGTTTTTGTATATTTTACTGACCGGTACTGTATGTTTTTGTCAAACTTTCTACAGCTAAAAAAGAAAATCACAAAAAATTTAGGTTGGCATAATGGAAAGTCTAAAATTAGATTCTCTATTAGAACTTGTTATTCAAAATGCATTTTCATTAAAATATGCCAACCTGAGTCTCCTCGTTGGCTGGAAGATCTTCAATTCCGTCCATGCTTGTTGTCATTGGGTCCACGTACTCCGTTCCAGTGATATCGGGGACCTGGAACATCACAAATCATTCTGAGGAGTAAAAAAGCGTGGCACAAGTTGCACTTAAGAGAGAACACCTCTGAACAAGTGGGTGGTGAGATGTATACCCACTCACACAAGTCAGATGGTGATTTGTTTGCTGCTACTAGCTAGAAGAGACATATCTAGGGGAGGGTGGCGATGAAATAAGCTTTGGCATCTGGTTCAAGAACATTACATATACTACACGTGGTTGAATGAATATTATAGATGCAATGAATCCGGACGCAAAATTTTGAGCGATAGAAAAATCAGTGGAAGATAAAAAATCGAATTGCAGATTTCAAAACTAAATGACTCAATATAAAGTGTTCAAAATCTCTGAATCTGTCTTAGACTGATTGGGTCGGGTGTGTTGTTTGCGTATTGCAACCGGGGGGAGCCGAGGAGGATGGGGATCCTAGGCGGCAGAAAAAATAAGGTTTGGTCGAGGCAGCTCTCGCGAAAAAAGGACTCCTACGCATTGAGCAATCTCTTGTCTTATATCACGATATCAGTCTTTGACGGGTGATGGTTGCCAGAGGGAACTTGTTTACGGGCACATAGGTTTAGAAGCAGAAGAACAAAAAATAGAAGAAGAGTTGGTACATGATAATAAGAGATGATACAGAAGTCTCTATCTTGTTTGTTCTCAAGAGGTGTCAATATCATTGGATAGAGGAGAAAGTCACAAATCAGATTTTTGTTCTATTTCACTATTTTTGCTTTGATTTGTTTCATTTTAAAAACTTTTCAAATATACAAAAAAATGTATACCTGATCTTCAGTACGGTCCTCATCAACTTGCTGAGCACTCTTCTCATCGTCGGCTTCAGCGGTCACAAGTTGCTCGTCTCCTTCCTCTGAATTATTCAAACTTGAAAATTTTACACTACCGCACCCTGGCTTACCGGCTGGTTGAGCATTGCTATTATCCTGCTCGATCTCGGCGACGAACTCTTTCTGAATTTCAATGACTGCCTCTTCCGGGGCGTCGTGAAACTCTTCTTGAGCATCCACCTCAGACATTTCGACGACGACGCTAGAATCAAGGAGATGAATGAATGATTTTTGTTTTGTACCTTTTGAAAAAGATTAAAAAAAAATCTCAGAAATATGACACGTGTCAGTCAAGCATTGTTGTTTGTAATCAGATACTATGAGTAGATAAAAGATTATTGATGAAAAAAAGAAAAATCACTATTTTAGGAGTTTCATACAGGAAAAAAAATGCACTCTATGTGTTCAAAAGTGACCGACTTGTCGTGTCGGACCTTCTCATGTTTTGTTTTGTTTTCCTGTGGAGGCGGGACCCGGTTTTTGATGATTTTGGAGCCCCCGTCGGAAAATGGCTCTCACTCTCGTAGAACAGATCCATCAGTCAATGTGACCTCAGAAGATAAAGACGAAGAAGAAGAAGAGGATAAGAGAGGAGGCGGAAAAAGATAGAAAATGAGTGGGAGGATTGGAGGATCCCCATACACACTCTCATTGCCACCGATCTTCATCAGTGTGAGGTTGGCATCGAGAGACTCAGGAAGAGCTTTAGAACAAGAAGATGAAGATGAGCACGAAGAAAAATTTTGCCACTTGTTTTCGACGAAGAAACGCGAAACAAAGGCATACTTGTTGATTGGAAGAGGGGGGACCGAACGAATGAGGCTAAAAATTGAAGAATGGGCAAAGTTCAGTGAACACATCATAACAACAATCAAGGTTGAGTTGGGGATATAGTTTGGAAAATGGGGAACGACACCTCGAGTGTGAAGAAGGTCGACAATTGTCATGGCTAATAAAATTATGATGGTTACAACACAGAGATGCTTAGAAATGTGTGAAGCTATGGGTGATGTCTTAATGAGATAAACTAGCTCTGGGAGATCAGGGATAGACTCTGGAATTCCAATCAAACTAAATTTGATCTTTGAGAACAAACCTTTGAAAATGGAGAAAAATTTTTGCCTTCTTTTTTCTCAAAAAAAAACTTGTCCTAAAATGCTAAATGCTAAAAAATGTGAGTAAATTGGTTTGGTGCAAGTTACTGTAATCACGTCAGTAGAATGACATTATTAACTTTCAGCTTTAAGCTCATAAACCTCATTTTCTGAAAAACATATCGAAAAATGGTTAACTGGCAAAATGTTTCTCATATTATGATGAACAACTTATCAGTTGACCATCTATTGATATCTTTGCCAAAAAGAGATATATGGGCTCAAAGTTGACGGTTTGGGGTCGTTCTATCAGAATTTCAACGGGCACTTGTAGCAAGTTTTCTCGAACTTTCCAGAGCATCAGTCTCCTTTTTCAAAAAATAGGTAAACTTTTATATTGACTTGTTATTCATGAATTTGGGGAAAGTTCTGTAGGAGGGATTACGGTAATTATAAAAAATTTTTGATGAAAGGAAAACAAACCCAAATATACGGTATTGGGTATCAGAGAAAATGTAGCAACGATCAAAACTACCCTATTTATTATTATTATAAGAGCAAATGCCGGCTCGAAGAATCAACAAATTGTTTTAAACTGATTTTTTTTTTCAAATTTCAACAACATTTTTAAAAACAGGTGTATATCAAAGAATAATCTGCACTGATATAAAATTACTGACACCGTAAATGCCTGAAATAGAAGCCCACTCTTTATGTGCACTTTGAGCTCAATTATCTCGGTTCCCATAGAAGATAGGAAAAGTTAAAAAACTGATAAATTTTTTATAATATTATGATTTACATTTTATCAGTTGACAACTTTTTGATATTTTTCACAGGAACTGCGATATATTGGCTCGAAGTTGAAAGCTAGGATGGCACTCTAATAGAGAATTTAAAAAATTCGTATCGGTGAAAGTAATTTTTTTTTTGTGATTCAAGAGTTTAAAACGTAGTGAGGTAATTTTTCGGGCTTCATAATCTAAATCTTAGTAATAACATGACTCCTACAAAACACAAAATCTGAAAACTTGGAAGATACACCGATAAAATTTTTTCCCAGAGCCCTACAAACATATGACACTGGGACTAGAGAAAGAAATCAACGTTTTTTTTCCAGGGTCTTATTTCAGTAAAAAGATTTATATACATTTTACACTAGGCCCAACACTGAAATGTCATCCAATGTGGTATCGATTTGAATCGATGGGAGGAGGGGGAGAATATTTGAAATGATGATAGAGAAGCGAGGGTGGTCCGGGGACTGTGTTCAGAAAAGTGTCAGAGGAGAATATGTGTGAAGAATTGAATCACAACATTGAACCAAATGCAACTTTTTGAAGAAAGCCAAAAAGCTGTGGAGGATTTTCTGAAATGAAGTTTTTGAATTTGTATTTGTGTTCTAGGGGCGGCCCCGAACATGTGTTATTTGTATGTAGTATAGTTGTTAACTAAAATTGATGAGGGGTACAAGTTGTCTTTAAGATCATTCCGCTGTGATGTTTTTGTTCCGATGTTAACACGCGTTATCCTTTTTTCTTTATCACTTCCCACCTCTTCTTCTTCAACCTGCTCACTTATTTTGAGGTCTCCGAAAGTGTTTCACGTCTTAACACACACACACACTGCCTCCCAGTGTGTAAGAGTGAAACGAGGAATAATGAAGACACACGGAAGATGGCTGATCGGTTCGATGCCTGAAGCATGGGCACCGAGGCAGGTGTCTAACCAATTGCCTCTTCATTTGTGCCAACGCACGACATGGAGGGAGAAACCGATAAGTGAGACAAGGCTTTTTCTTTGTGCCAAGAAAGACGATGAAGCAAGCCAACAGGCGCCCTATCAGCCGGCAATGTTATAGATAGAGAGATAGAGATGGCGGAAAAATGCCGAAAAAATCCGGACGATTTCTGATCGGCATGTGCGGAGGCAACTGATCTGATCTGTGGGGAAGAAGAGCTTCACTTAGTTTTTTTTTTCTTTCTCAAGGTAAAAGGGGTACAATGTCTCTAGTAAAGTTCAAAAATCTAAAGTGTCGAAAAAACACAAAAATTATTTTGGGATTTCAAAAAAGTAAAGTAGGGGATCTATTGCATTTTCCAGACCAACAGCCTTGGTATACTGTAAACATTTCAATAAGATAACTCCTAAAATTTGAGCCAATATATCTCACTTCCTGTGAAAGATGTCTAAAAGTGGTCAAGTGATAAACAACTTTTTGATATCTTTGACAGGATTCGAGATATATTAGCCCAAAGTTGATAGTTGAGAAGTTATACCATTAAAGGTATTCTGATAGATAGGATCTCTAGACTGAGTAATTGTAAAGACGTCAACCAATTTTTCAAATGATTTTTTGAGATTACAGATTATAACTGAAATCGTCATTACTTGAGAATTTGAGATTAATGAAATTACGGTATATGTAGTCTGAAAATTGCGTCATTTGGAACTAGAAATATGTCCAAACTAGAGAACTTTCAGTTTGATAAGTCTTGTATCATTCTCAATATAGAAACATTTTCCGGTCTGAAATTCAGCAGCTTTTAGTATCATTTTTCTGTTTTTCTAAAATTTACTTTTTTAGGATTTGTTTATTATCTCACCTTTTCTTCAAACCAGTCAACAAGCTCTCAATAAAAACTTTCAATTCTTGAGAATCTTTAACTACTAGGTACTTTAGAAGTTTTGAGGTTCGTAGCGTCTACTCGGATATTGACATTTTCTCAGGATTTGTAGTTTATTGCATTTTTCAGACTAACTTAATTTTTTTCAGAACTTTTTTGAGATTCCCAGATTTTTGGATTTTTCTGATTGAAACCATTTTCACTTTTAGGATTTAGTTGGATTCTCGTTTTTTAGAGATTACTCTAATTTTTCAAATAATACACTTTTCTATTTAACTTAACATTGTATTCATTCACCAAAAAATGAGATACAACAAAAGGCAGAGGGGAAAAGAAATTGAATCATGAATCGGTTTGTAACTGTAAAAATGAAAATTTTGTCAATAAATTTTTTTTTGTGTCAACACATCAACAGTGCGATATAGGGGGAAACGGAGATTTGGAAATAGAGACGATGTCTGTGGATGTAACCAAGGATCCTAGAACGGCGCCACTGAAATGTATACATTGAAGTCCCTTGAATGCTTTTGTGGATTTCAATTCTTCGTTTCTTTTCTTGTTTTAACAAAAAGTTATAAATTATTCATCTGCTAAACTCGTCAGTAATCCAAAAAAGGCCCATAAAAAGTTTCCGAGAAGAATTGAATGTTTGATGAACTTGGGATACACACTAAAGTTTCGAAGCAACCTACATTTTAGCGCTTTCCGAGTCCCATGATCAAACGACGTTTCGGGACAAAAAGTGGAGCGTAGTCCTCCTCTGCGATGTCCTCGTTGTCTGGAAATGCACTATTCACTGCCCAGAACCAACTCCCATAAGCATCAAATGTAGGATATAAAACACGCACACGTCTAGATACACATTCCTTGGCTATATAGATCTCTATAGATACTATGACATACCTATTTGGATACGAATCTGAATAGACACTGCAACCACAAATCAATATATTCACGAAGGCCAGTTGTTTTTAACTAGAAACATTTTTATTTCAAAATCCAAAAAACCTTGAAATTGAAATGACAAAAACGTTCAGCTGGTGCGATTCTGGGGTCTGGGTATGACATCGAGACAAAGAGTATATTTGTGGGAGAGGGAAATAAATATTGAGTGCTGAAATCTTCGAAATCGGAATAAAATATAAAATTGGGGAGAGAGAACGAGAGAGAAGAGATATATAGAGAGAGAGAGACTGTATTTGGTATCGTGCTGGCGACCATTTCACCCTTTTTCGGTGACATTTGGTGGTGGTGGACTTGGGGATTAGAAGGAATCGACGTCTAAATGAGAATCATATTGCATACATTAGGAGACTCACGATCACGAGTAAGCAGTTAGGGGATAAGGGGGTTAGAATCTATATAGGGGGAATGACAAGCACAAAAGCTACAAAACAAAAACACACTCACCATATTCAGCTCCAGCGGATCGTTTTCCGAAGCCCATGTTGAAGCTGCGCATTGAAGCGCGCTTTCCGAATCCCATCGCGAAGCTTCTTGGCTTGTATCGCTTCATTGGAACGTCCTCTGGCATTTCGCTCATGTCCATTGCGCTGGAAACGTTCATTTTGTTTTTGAGCCTAGCTACCGTAATAGAAGCTCGCCCAAACCGTCAACTTTGACTTCAATTATTTCCATTCTTGTGAGAGATATCAAAAATTTGTCAACTAAAGAAATTTTGGTGATATCATGATAACTAATTTATCAGTTGATAAATTTTTGATATCTTTCACGGGAAGCGAGATAATTCAGCTCGAAGTTTTTGGTTTGGGTGGGCTTCTATTGAAAGGAATACGGCAGTCGCTATAGCCTTTCAAATAGCACACTGCTAATATGGTACCTCATCCTACTAAGTACCTTCACTGTTACTATGGTACCTTCCCTACTATGCTACCTCAACCTAGCAATATATATTTTTTTAATTCAGAGCAATGATTGTCTACAGTAGGTCTGCCGAGGGTTATGGTACAATAAGTATATCGTATCTATGGTCCACCCCAAGAACTCACCGCTTTCCAAAACCGAACACCATTTGTTTTGGCGCCGCCATAGCCATGACACACGCAGAGACGAGAAGAACGAAGGCGAGTCGCGAGAAGCTGAGCATTGTACCTAGAACCTCATAAATTTTTAGGTTTTTTTAAATTTTTACTAGTCAACCCCAAAGGAGACCAGAAAGGTATAAAAGAGAGAAGAGAAAACTGGGATCCGAGATGTAAAACTGAAAACAAAATGGATGTTGTGAGGCGAGCCTCTCTCTTTTTGACAATGACTCCTCCTCTCCTCCTTTCGGCTCCATCCCAAAAAAAGGGGGAGGAGTTCGGAAGGACGTCTTCTGGCCACACCCACTTTTGACGTTTCTACTCTTTTTCTCTCGTCACCCCAAGTTGCTCTCTTCCTCTCTTCGCCTGGATGAATCCTTCAAAATGGCAATAATCGTGTGGGAGGACGATTTTGGGAATCAATCAGAAAGGATGAGCTGAGGAGAAGAAAAGCGAAAAGGGATCAAAACGAATGTCAAAAATAATGAAATCCGGAGAAAGAAGGAGAAATAGAAATTGTCTATACGAAATGCGTGGGAAATGGGAATTAATTGAAAATTTTCAAATAAGGATTTTCCAAAGGTTATTGAAATATGTATACTGTAATTTGGATATACTGTAGGGAACACATGGATGGTCTAAACTAAAGGCTGAAAAGGAAAAAATCTCCAAACTCAAAACGAAAAATAAAAAACAAATAGAGACACGTTTCAAGCGGGGTTCCTTGGAAACCGCCATTAGCTTGTCAAAATTTTTGCGAATTGTCTGTCGGATGATTTCATACGGAGTCTAATGTGTTTTGTTGGGGTCCGGCCGGCGCATTCGGGAGGTTACGGTAGTTTGTGCAAAACTATGAGAAAGCTGAAAAGTCGGGGAAACCTACAGTTCTGGCCAATATATACAAAAATAAATGTTTATTTGATTTGTAATCATTTTCAGAAGTCTGGAGCTCGACTGTACAGTTTCTGATCACTTTGAAAATTTTGCAGGCAATAAAATAGACCTAGATTGAGAACTTTGCATTCCCAAAATTATTTGAAACACCTAGTCTTTCAGCTACTTGCCGATATCTGAAGGACACCTACTATCCGTAAAAAATCCGGTAAAAAAGTAGTGTCTTTCAGAAATCTGGAAATAGTTGAAAAACTGGGAATTTTTGAGAAATAATGCATATTTTTCAATCCAGTTCTGTTTTACAACTTTCAAAACTTTCCAGAATAATTGCACAGGTAAAATGCGAGCGAGTTCGTAACGGATTGTTCGCGAATCACCTGTGTGGAAGCTTGACAGCATCTGGATAATGTCAGAATTGCTGAAAATAAACTAAAAATACGTTTTTGTATATCTTTTTGTCCAATACTGTATATATGTATTCTACTGGATGAGCTTGAAAAATAAGTTTTCAGTGAACTTATCATTTTCAATATTATGTTAAGGTTGTAGATGTGCTTAAAACATTTCAGTTAAAATTTCTTAGATTCGTCCATATAAACCCTTTGTCTCACCAGGAATTCGCGCAAAGCTACACCTCAATATTGGGCAAAAGTTGAGTTACAGGAAAATCTAGTCAACTCATTTTGAATCCTTTTTCTGGTTTTTTGAATTCACGATTTTCGATGATTAAAATAATCTTTTAAAGTCTATTTGTCTAATAATGTATTACATTTTTCAAACGAATTGAAGATTCAACAAAAAGCTTGTGACTTTCAGCGATGCAAAAAATTAGTCCCAAAAGACTTCCCTTCAAGTTAAAAATTTTCGCGCTTTAGTTCTTTTTTTTTAAAACAATAACCGCGGTATTGAAAATTTTCCGGGACTTTTTTAACCACCTCTCGACTCCTTCTTACCTGTTGAACTTGACATAACGTGATGTTTTACACATCTTCAGATCAAGTCAACCTAATTGGCTACTGGATTATGCAAAAAGTATGTCACATTGATGTTTAGTGCTGTGCATATGAAATGAAACATTTTTGGACTCCATAAAGAAAAAGTATAATCGAAATTCAAGGTTCTGTGGGGTCTGCCCTTTTCGATTTCTAAGAAACATCTCAATATTGTTTTCCCAGAACATTGGTAGTGAGGTAGACACAAAAATGGAAGCAAAAATAGGTAGAATTGGAAAGCAGTTACCTTCTATTGTGAATTTTTTACTAAAAACACATCATATGGTTTTTTGCCAGAATTGTTTTTCTGGTACCGAGGTTAGTAGGTCCATATTATTAAAATAAGCCAATAAAGCAATAAAAAGGTTCTTTTTCAAGTTATGAATTCCGAATTTCGAATTCATAACACTTTTTTCAACATCTGATCGTCACATTCTGAAGTCAGATTCTGGAGTTGTCAATCAAATGAGTTTCAATTCTCAAGGAACTACTGAATTTTGAGGAATTAAGAATGAAAAAAAATAAACTGAAGCTTTACTTTAAGGGACCTCAGGTACACAATGGTCGACGAGCGTGGGATGAGGAGCAACTAATAAAAATAAAAATGGGTTTAAAATTCACCACCAGCTGGGAGGGAATCAAGACTAAATGAATTCATCCCAAAGAATAAAGGCTAAGAGGTGAAATCTGAGATTTTCTCCTTATTCTCGGCCGTTTTTGTTGTCGCTTCGCCGTTTGACATTCAAATGAGGGATGTGACGTGGCTTGGAAAAAGACACTTCTATTTTTTTTGGAATTTTTTTTTTGCAAAATTGATATAAATCGGGAAGGAATTTCCTTTAAGGAACAGGAAAAAAGTGTTTGAAAAAAGAAAAGATAAAAAAGGAAGACGAAATTTTCGTCTGAAGTGTTTGGACACGGAAATCAGTTGAACACTTTGTGAGTCAAGAACATTCAGGTGAGAGGGGACGTCTTGAGGAGACTGCTTGTTGAGCTAAGCAGTTACCCTATCTAAAACTCGGATAAAATTGTAAAAAAAAAAGAGGCAGAAACACGGGAAAATCTATTAGAAAGATTGTACAGAGAGATATGGTTTTTGCACTTAAATCTTTGGATTGTTTGAGTCGGCATTTTTTTGAAAGTAAATGAAATATAACATGGTGACGTAAGGACTTGTTTTTCGGAACAACCAGATGGGAACTGGTGAATTCGCAGTTTTGAGAGGCGGCTTGAATTCTCAGAAGCAAGAAATTTGTCAGAAAAAGTTTTACAAGGATGTTTGGAATAGACTTTTCGGAATTTATGAAAATTCCGATTTTCGAAATTTTCGAAATTTCGGAATATTCCAGTTTTAAAAATTTCGGTATCTTGGAATATTCCAATTTAAAAAGTTACAAAATTTCGGAATTCTGGAAATTCCGATTTTGAAATTATCGAATTTCGGCAGTTTGGAATATCGGAATACTTCATTTCCAAATGTTTGGAATTTCGGGGAATTTCGATTTTTAACTTTTCGGACTTCCGGAATACTCCGATTTTGAAAATTTCCGAAAATTTGGATTCTCGGAATATTCCAATTTTGAAATTCTCGGAATTTCGGAATTCCGGGATATTCTAATTTTGAAAATCGTGGAGTTTCAAAAACTCGGAATATTCTGATTCAAAAAAATTTACAATTTCGAAATATTCCAATTTTGAAAAATTCGGTTTTTCGAAATTTCGGAATATTCTGATTTCGAAAATTTCGAAATTTCAGAAAAATCAAAATTTGTTAATATTTTGGAATTTCCGAAATATTCCAATTTCGAAGATTTCGGTGTCTCTGAATATTCCAATTTTGAAATTATCGGAATTATCGGAATTTTGGAATATTCCAGTTTTCCAATTTTCTGAAATTCGGAATATTCCATTTTTTAAAAATCCAAAATCTCAGAATATTCCGATTTTGAAAATATAGAAATTTGAAAATCTCGAAATATCCCGGTTTTAGAAATTCTTTTCTTGTAATTTTCGGAATTCCCGCTCTGAACATCCCTGAGGTTAGATCAAGATTTCTAAGTTTCAGAAAGCTCATTCAAAAACTCGTAATATCAAATTGAACTTTGAATCCTAGTACCCAAATCTTCTTTTTCTTCTTCTCCATTATTTTCTCAGACCAGTTTATATCTTCTCCGAGTATTTTTTTTTCTCTTTTTCTTTCAAAAACATCACGTAACCTGACAAAGATAATTGTATCTGGGTTGTAGTGTCACGCGATGTCGCGTATAATTGTCGTACAGCTCATCCAAAACTACTGTAGCTCATGATTTCATTTTTATGGGTCACACGACAATTTTACGTTACTCAAGGTACGAATCATCTGAATCATTCGAATCATTTTTTGTGGTTCGATGAAAAGGGGAAAAATTGGAAAACATTTTATCGTGGTTTTTGTTCTCCACTCATCCGTATCCATTTCTGGCAAAACCAGAAAAAAGAACAAAATTCGATTTCCAACTAGATTACTGCTGTTCGAATTTTCTAGAAACTCATTAACTTGAATTCAAATTTTCCAACTTTCCGGAAATTTTTCCTGGTACAGAGTGTCTCGAAAAAAAAACCAATCTTAGTGGGAAGTAGAAAAAGAGAAAACAAATTTCATCCGGAACTCAAATTAAATAGTCAAGTGTTTGCACAGGGAGAGCGATGACGACAACAGGCTCCTCTGGAAATTTGTAATATCTCTTCAAAAGCCAATTTTGGGGATTTTTGGAGAGAGAAAAGTCAACAAAAATGGTACGCGTAGTCCTACGCATTCCGCATCATCATTTTTTTCATTTCTTGGTGGTTTACAAGGACATCTTAAGCGATTTTTGGAAGGATTGAAATGAGTTGAGGCAAATAGAAAAAGGATTGAATGAATGAAATTGAAATTGGAACGAAGAGAAAAATCTACGGAGCCGACGGTTGCCAAGGCTGCTTGATGGGGGACCAATTGTGACTTTCGTATTCTTATTTATTATGCATTTCATGATGCATGACGAAAAGTATTTAGGGTTTGACCCCAAACGTTTTTGTGGAAAACGTGAAGATTTTGAAAATGAGGTATTTGATCTAATTCTAGATTTTTCAAAAACAGAGACACCAGTGGTTTCATTTGACTGTCTGTGGTGTCATCAACTTCTTGAAATTAGTAGAACTTGGCCGAATGGCTCATTTGGCAATCTGATATACATAGAACTTGACTCGAGACAGAGGATTTTTTCAAAGTTGAAAAACTTGCGGAAGTAGTTAGGTCCAGGTTTTGCGGGCCTATTGTTTTGGTTTTACTTTGTTTTGAAACGTGAAAAACGTGAAAAATGTTTCAATAGATGTCTAGGGCAAAATAATTGGTGGCGAGGCTTGAAAAATGTTGTGTAGAGCCTAGAAAAATGGGGTTAAAGGTACTAGAATTGAGTCAAATTTAATATTTACGATCCAAAGCCCTGCATTACATGACTACATACACTTCCAGGTGTTGAAAATTCTAAAAATTGGAAATTTTGAATTTTCAGAGAAATCCTAATTTAGAGTTACACCGAAAAAAGCTTGCCTGTCACGTTTTAGATTATTTTGAACACTTTGGAGAGCGTAGAAAAGACCTAGCATGAAAGATTTGGATTTACATAATTTTTAGCTAATTCTCATTTTCTCGACTACTCGCCGGTCTTCAGAAAATTGGAAATTCTGAGACCCTGAATTCCGGAAATTCAGAGACATTGATTGCCGGATTCTAAAACATATGAAATAATTTAATTTTGTCAATTTGGATCATAGGAAAAAATTTTGCTTTGGGGACGGTAACTTATATTCCAATTTTTCAATTCAGCTTCCAAGAAACCACTATTTTTTAAATTCAAACATCTGATCCTAGATACTTCATAGTTTTACGTCAATTGCTTACTGTTTATCTATACTTTGACCATCACAAAATGATGCAATTCTCTTCTGAAACTTATGACCACTGTGCATTGGTCAATATTCTGCCCAAAAACTCTGGTCACTCAACTTCAACGAACCATCCAAACTCAATTCATGTCAATATTCTAAACCCCAAAACGTCATAAGATTAATTGTGCTATTGAAATTGTCGTTTCGTACCGCTGTCTGTCATTCTATTCGTCAAAATGGAAAGTCATAAAAACTGAACAGAAAGGATATAAGGTGGAAGGGACTCGTGCGAATTTAGAGGGAAAAAGAGGGATGAGTTTGTAAAGATGGAACATATGTCTTTGTTCTTTGAAAATTCGTCTTTCGCGACATGTTAGTTAGAACAAGGTTGTTTTAAAATTACAAATTCTAGGAAGCAGCAAGATTGAAACGAAAAAGTAGTATAGCTTTGACTTTGGACTAAAAACAAACTGCCAAATTTGACAGATTTATGCATGTAGTAGTTGGTTTTGTGGTTCTACTACAAGGGGACTAGTAGTATGATTCACATTTGTCTGCCACCTGAAAGCAAAAACTGACACAATTTTCCTAAATATGATCAGTAGAAGAAGGCGACAAATATTTTCAGATGAAAATTAATTCAATCTTATTTAAGTTAACTCTTGACCCGTAGGAGTGACGTAAATTGTTTTGGGTCCTGCTAATGATTCATGTTTACCGGATTTTTTTGCTCTGGGATTGAAACCAGGGATGTGTTCAGCGAGAACTCCCTAGCTCAACCCCAAAAATAGATCGACAGACACATAAATAATCAATTTATTTCGATTTTCCGCCGTCACGTCTACTTCTAATCTTTGCTTCAATCAGCCAAGGTTTGGCATGTCTACTCGCCGTCGATTGTGCTCTAACAATGTTGAATAGGTTGTGGCGGACATACAAATTGATGAGATATATGAGAAAGAATGGGAGAAAAATAAAGAATACAATTCGGGGAATGAGGATGATGTCGGTTTTGATCTGCTCGTCAATTAGCGGCTCATTCACTTTTTTCACTGGCCACCAGTACAATAAGAGGAGGAGAAGAGTAGCGATGAAGACGTAGTTCAGAATGGATGATCTAAAAAATTAGTTGGAGTGGAAAATAAAATTTTTGAAATTTGAAGAAACATTTTTTGTTGAAATTACCATCATTAGGTTTTCTCCGAATTTTACAAATATTCAATGGTGTTTTGAATATTTTTAAAATTTTAAATTTAAGATAATTTTAAAATTAAAAAAAAAACGCCGGAGCACAAATTTCATGTGGCCTCTAAATATAAAATTCAAAACTTCGACCGAAATAGACTTTTCATTGAAAAAATCATTATTTAATTTAACTGTAAGAATGTTGTTTTTGACTACTAATAACGAAATATTTCGATTTAGGTTTTAGGAAAGTTTTATGAATAATTTTCCTTTTTTTACGTGGTCCAGATATTTCGAAAATTGTCTATTTTTTGAAAAAAAAAACTTTGAATTTCTTGCACCCTTAAAGTTCCCAGAATTTCGGAAAACAATTATTTTAGCCAATTTACTCGGTTTTCAAAAATTTCGATAGTTTTTGGGTGGTTTTCTGTGTTTCGTTAAATTTTTGCTTGTAACATCAAGAAAAATAATCTAAAAATAACAATTAACAGCAAATTTGAGAACTTCAAAGTCGGAACTTTTAGGCTAAAGACATTTTTGCTTCTGGACAAATTATGCTCCTTTAAATAATATTTTCGCACTTTGACAATATTAATAAACTCTTTCAAGATCAATTTCTAAACAAATTCCGCAATTATTCACAAAAAGAACCTGAACAAAAATGTGCGCTTCAAATTTGTTGTCAACCGTCGAAGGAGATTCATAGCAATAAAAATTCCTAATTTCAGAAGAATATTTTCTCCACTAAATCACAAAATCCATCCAAATATCTATTCCTAACACCACACCCATTTGTATTCTCTTGAGATCCGCTTACACACCTCTATCTGACTTGACACAAAAAGTAATTATACTCACAATTCTTTCGATCGTCTGTTCACAATACACAGCGACACTGCCACCAGGATAATCCCCAAAGCAATCAGAATACCATCACCGAGTCCAAATAAGTAAGCCATTTTGTAGTAAGGCTAGTAGGAAAAAGAGGAAAAATTCAATACGAGTTGCACGCGCGCCTTACGTTGCCCTGGTAACGTAAAAGGGGGACGAGCTTTTTATGAGGGGGGTCTTCACTCGAAGAGCGTTCGCCGCAAAGAACATCTTGCAAAACTGCACTCTAGGGGGAGAAAAGTGCAAATTGACAAGTAAACAAGAATATTCAAAATGCACTTTTATTGGAAAACATATGGTGGATTAGGGCAATTTGAAAAAAGCCATAATTTGCAGACTGAGATTTTTTTCCAATTTTTTCCCAACAGAACTCATTTTCCTTATAAAAGGATGGTGACAATAGGGAAATAGTAATAAAAACTGTTTTAATACAAGTCGTAAATCTTTTTTCTTCATATTCATCCCTCCTTGACATCATTATCATCCTAAAATGATCGCGAAGAAAATAAAGTGAGTTTTTAACGTGTGTCGGCCTTGGGAAGTGAATTATTGCTTTGCATGTTTGGATTTTCGGCGGTGTTTATTTGGGAAAAAGGGTATTTCAAGGTTGTAGCAGGGTAATCAGTGAAGATCAACAGGTTTAGTTTATGGGTTTGTTGTTTTTTTTTCCAATCGAATCGTCACGTGACATCAGATATATGGTTTGATATGGAATTCGCCGGAAATGAAAACTTTCAAATGAGATTCGGAACAAATATAGGGGGAGAAAATCTATACAGTCAATACCTATACGACCCCCCTCAATTTTGGGCTCACAGAATAAAACTAGAAGAGATATCAAAAAACGGTTAACGCCATTCGATTCACAATCAAGAATAACTTCTAGAAACAAAGTTTCATAGTTTTAGCACTTTCCCTGAACATGTACCATCCAAAAAACCTATTTGCAAGCGGTCAATATCTATACGACCACCTGGAAAATGAAAAATCTCAAGGTTTTTAGAGAGCAAAATTGAACTATTTTTTGTTGGAAACTGTTAAAATAGTCTTAAAACAACATATTTTCACAGTTTATACAAAAATTGATTCCTCTATTCAAGTTTTAGAAAAAATTATTTTCAGTCATTTCCGGCATTTTTTGGGTTTTTGGAATAAATCTTGAATAGCTTGGCTCCTGGGTGAGATCTCGAGCTGAAAATTATAGGAACAATTTTTGCAGTGGTCTGAATTAGTAAATAACTGTTGTTAAGCTATTCTGAGCCATTGTTTGTGATTGAAGCTGAACTGAAATTTGAAAAATTGACCTTGAAATTCGGTGATTCTGATGTTTGAAAAAAACCTGATTTAACTATTTAAATTTATTTTTAGTACAAAATAATAATTTTGATGGCTATTCGAACCACTTGGAACATCTTTCAAACATTTTAGACAGCTTTTAATAATTTTCGATTGTGTATATTTTTTCAGCTCAAAACTCGTGCTCAATTTCAAGTCCAAAGCTCAAAAATGTTTTGAACACTCAGCACGGTCATGATCACTCCTAACTTATTTCTTATCAATTTCAGCTCAAAATCTTACCCAGGAGTCAAGTTATTCAAGATTTATTCCAAAAACCCAAAAAATGCCGAAAATGACTGAAAATATTTTTTTTCTAAAACAAAAAAGAATAGAGGAATCAATTTTTGTATGAACTGTGAAAATATGTTGTTTTAGGACTATTTTAACAGTTTCCAACAGAAGATGGTTCGATTTTGCTCTCTAAAAACCTTGAGATTTTTCATTTTCCATGTGGTCGTATAGATATTGACCGCTTGCAAATGGGTTTTTTGGATGGTACATGTTCAGGGAAAGTGCTAAAGTTATGAAACTCTGTCTCTAGAGGTTATTTTTGATTGTGAATCGAATGGCGTTAACCGTTTTCAATATCTATTCTAGTTTTTCTGTGCTCCCCAAATTGAGGGGGGTCGTATAGATATTGACCGCGCTGTATTTTTAGAAAAATTACCTCAAATTTTCACAAAAAATCATTAAAAATGTATCAGAAGGGCTTACCAACTTCAATCCTATTCAGCTTCTTTTATGTGGAAGGCATCAAGAAGTGGACAACCGACGAAATATTCAGCATAATTTCAGAAACATATTTTTCACGAGGTTTCGTTTGGCTATGATTCACAAAAACTAACATAGATTAAGTTGGAGTATCTTTTACTACAGTATGAAGATTTGAAGAAACCTGACAATTTTAAGATTCAGCGTAACCAGCTGTTCAGTTGATTAGGTTTCTGGGGATGTCACTGTAAATCTAGAACATATTTTATTTGATACATAAACCGTCATTCCTAGTCTAAAGAAGCTCACCCAAGCCGTCAACGTTGAGCTCAGTCATCTGAATTTCTGTAGAAGATATCAAAATTTTGTCAAAACCAATATTTTATCAGTTGATACAATTTTGAAATCTTGCACAGAAATTTATATATTTCACCTTAACGTTGACGGTTGGGCCTATATCAGAGGAAATACGATAATCGCCAGCAACATGAGAATTAAGCTCTGAAATGCTCAAAAAATGCGCTAAACTTTTGTATTCAATCATGCTGTCAAGTTTGTGAAAACTTCAACAACGTGAGGATCAACATCATCTGAATTATATCATAAGACCCAATGAATTGTCACGTGTGTTTTCTTTCTCCCAATTAAGACATACAAGGTAATCAGAACGATACTTTTCCAATTTTATTTTTTCAATGTTTTCTACCTGTCCCACGTGCTTCCTAAAACTCGTAAAAAATTTTGAATGCTTTTACTTCCAGTCAAGTAGAACAAAGAATGAGCTGATTCAGCGTTCCCATTTTATGTCCCATGTGCTTTCCCATGCCTTCTTTGGCCGAACAACAATTTTACTGATTCTTTGGAATGTAAGCCACTTATAAGCCACTGGAAAAACTACTACTACTTGCGAATTAGTATGTGAACAGTGAACTTGCTTGCATCAGCTCATGTCGCACCACCCGGTACCTGTCGGTATCTAGAGGGGGGTTTTTCGAAAAAAAATTGAGACGCGAAAAAGATAGAAGGTTCTTTTATTTTTGATCATATATCCCTCTCCTCTCAACCTCATCCGGATTTGCCTGCAAATAGTCGCTTCTTGCGTTTTGTGTGTAAAAAGTCTCATAAGTGAAACACGTGGCGCTACACGTGAAGGTAGTTTTGCACAACGCTCATTTTTGACAAACAACACAGTAGATTGGAAAAGACTTGGAGACAGAGAGAGAAAGAGGAGGAACGAGAAGTGATAGCAAATTGTGACGATCCATCGCCACCCACGAAAGAAGAAATCGGAGAAAGATCCATTCGCGAACAAAATTATGAATGAACAGCAAAACTGACTAGTCTGGTTTTATCATTTATCCCTCTTCTATTGTCTGTGATTTTTCTTGCAAAGATCTGTTAGATTACCAAAAATGAGCTGGGACATCAAACTGACGTAAGTGTCCACTTCTGTCTATCTCGAATCATAACTCTGTTTACCCAATATTATTATCAATATGCACGGCTTGCATTACTGAACTCACTGATAACCCCCACTAATAGTCTTTAAACCCACTAAAATTTTTATTCCTGTTCCAATACTCTTTTCCGAGACAAGTAATTATAAAACTTTTGTTGTGATTATCAGAAAATAACGCCACTTTACCTAAACTTTCTATCTTAGAATCTCTGAGAAACACTAGAGAACCATCAGGTAAAATTAGAAAAGTAATAATTTATTCATCTCCTTCCTTCTCTCTTTCTCTTAGATTTTTTCTTATTTTCCTTAAAACCTGTTACTCGCTCAAACTGTTGTTAGTGATAATAGATATCTTCTTATTCCTTTTTTTATTCATTTGGGCTATAAATCAAATCTAGGGGTAGAATACGAATCTTTGATCATTGCGATCACAAAAACCCCGACTTGTTTTTATGAAAAGTGACATTGGAGTATAGAAAAAAAATACAAAATGTTCCTTGATATTCGGTGAGATGATACGATACTTGATTCTAGTAGTAGTACTGTACTATTATTACTATCTGCACGTGGTTCATTTGCACGAAGTGGAACACGTAGATTGATGATGTAGCTGCCTGTGAGTGACAATTGATAGTAGAGACGATCAAAACGTGTTAATGGATTTGTTTGTGTAGGAAAAAGAAGAAGACATCAAGTGTCAAAAACCAAAACCATCGTGTTTGGAAGTTTGGAGAAGCAGGGAAAAAATTGGCGGTCAGATAGTGATTGGACGGTTTTTTGGAGTTCAAATTTTATATGTCTTTCAAAATGTATCTATTTTATTGTTTCTCGTGACCAGAAAATAAGCACTACGCCAGATTTATAATTATTGCATATCTGATTGTGGACCGTTCTGGCTGTGGCGAGCTTCGATTGAAAACAGACAATTACTTACTGAAATTAGTCAATTAACTTATACATCGAAATTTGTTTTATTGAAATTCCTTAAAAATCAATTCCAAACTTTTCGGTGACCCTTCTATCAACCTAATCATTGTAAGAATTGAGACTGACCGTACAGCTTATCAGGTTGTCATGTTTACAATGTTTTCCATACTTTGAAATTATTATCAATTTTTCGAAGCATTTACATTTTTCTGAATTTCTGTGGTTTTGATTAATTATGCTAATCAATTTGTACATTGCAGAAAATTTGACTCTATTACAAAATGAAGTCCCTCGTTGAAAAAAGATCTTAAACCGCTTTAAAAAAATCCCTTCGCAGTATCAAGTTTTTTGAGAGAATAAAAAATCCATTTGTTTTCTGTAAAAACGTCCCAATTAGCACTTATTGATTTTTTTCCAGAATTAAGGATTTATGTTCAAATTTATATGTTTATATTATTATAGTTGTCTAAAAAAATAAAGGTTAGAGAGCGAGGTGTATACGGTAGATATCTCGAAGCGGCGACACAAAACAACATGCATTCGATGGAGACGCAGACAGTTTTGTAGAATATCTGTTTCCGTCACAACCTTCATTTTTTGGAAAACGATAATAACAAGTCATTTTAATGGAAAAATTCGGCATAGCCGAACATTCTAGAATAAAAAACAATGAGTCATGAATATTGAGAAATATTCGCGTTCTCATATTTTTCCTCTCCTTCCATTCCCTTTCAATTCCCTCTAACCACCAGTGTTTTCTGGAAATTTCGCTTACTTGACCTAAACATTTTTCTACCCCAAAACCCTTTTTGCCGACATGATGGCGCTTCCGAAAATAACAGCAAACGTGTTTGGGGGGTGCTCCTTGCTCCTGATAACTTTTGTAAATATTTACCAGTGCGAGAATGTCAGTAGTACACCATAATAAAGGTTAGCGATGCTGCTGCTGGCCAGGAGACCCCATATTTTTGCTATTTTTGTTTTTTTTTTTTGGAGAGAGCATACCTTTTTTTTATACTGTAGCAATATTATGAATTTATATACAGTACTGGTCAGTAAGATTTACAAAAAAGGATATTTCAATTGATTCTTACTAACTTTCAGGAGCCTGGAGCTCGACCGTCAAGTTTCCAATCAATTTGAAAATTTTGTCGGGTGTGAAACAGACCTAGATAAAAATTTTGCATACACAGAATTTTAAAGAATCCCTAGTTTTTCAGGTATTTACCGATTTGGAAGACATACATGTTTTATGTTTTCAGCACCAAAACAGGTCAGAAAGGGGTTCTTCCAGAAATCGGCTATGAGCTGAAAAAACTATGCTTTCTAATAAATTCGTTAATGCGAAATTTATAATCTAGGTCTGTTTTGAACTCTCCGAAATTTCCGAACTGACTTGACAGCTGAGCTTCAGACTTCTGAAAATAGTTAAAATAGCCTAAAATCAACTGGAAAATATTTTTTTTTCAAAATCTAACGGACTGTTTCTTATGGACCGGCACTAATTAATTATTTAGGTACTAGCTATTGGGTAATTTCTAAGCATTGATCTGCAAAACGTTCTCTGACAGGAGGATCAACTAAAAAGCTAGTGATTAATTTGTTTGTTATCACCACATCCGAATCTTCCAATTGTGTATCAAGAGATGCCAACAACATCCTTTTCCTTGATAAATTACACTTAACCATCAGTCTTCTTCGTAGAGCACCGTAGAGCTTGTAGGTTTTGTCTTCCATCGGTTTTGCAAAACAACTCTTTTTTTTCTGCCTTATCTTGCAAACACAAATGATCAGTAAGAGTTGAAACTTCTCTCTATCTCTTTCTCTCTCACTGTCCAAAAACCAATCGAGACGGGAAAGAACTCAAACTGGGTGTCCCCAATAGAAAAGAGACAGAAGTGATAAACAACTTCTTGCTTCTTCTTTTTAACATCACGTGATCCCACTATCCCCATCCCTATCGTACCAAACTCAAAGAACTCACTTCACTGGTTGCAATCATCTTTTTCAACCATGTGAAATTCATTCTCGGTGCAAGAAGAAGACGGAGGGGCTACCCCCGATTGCAAGACACTTTTTTTTTTGAAAAGACATTCCTTTCTTAACGTACAAACGGTAGTAAAAACATCCCACATCATCGGCGACACCGCCGCCATCTATCTCATTGAACTAAAAAGATCGAAAACAAGAGAAACGCCATCAGGCTGATGCAAGTTTTTGATGCTTCTCAAAGGAGGAGTAGGTGCATCAAGTGCACTCACACGTGAAACACGTGAAATTGCTCGCACTATGCTTCTTATGCTTCTGGGGGGAAAGCAAACTGTGTGTGATCCGTGATGCAATCTCGTGAGATTATAAAATTACGAGAACAAACAACTCTTGTTCTTTCGCGAAAGTTTAATCTATTAAAATTAGACACAGTCTTAACTTTTTTTTGATAAAATTATTTTCTTCTGCTTCTTTTCGTTGCATTTGAGTGCAATGATAGCAAGCTAGAGAGAATTTTGGGAGTACGGTAGTTGTGATGTTGAAACACTTCTGCATTCATGAATAAATACTAATTCTCGGACTTCCTATATACAGTACCGGATAAACAAAAGCGTTTTTCAGATTTCCGTCCGTTTTGATCATTTTCAGGAATCTGGAGACTCGGCTGTCAAGTTTCCGATCCCTTTGAAATTTCTGGAGAACGTAAAATAGACCTAGATTGAAAGCTTTGCATTCCCAGAATTTTTGGAAGATTACCAGTTTTTCAGCTATTAGCCGATTTCTGAAATTCACCTGTTTTTAACCGACATAGTACAAAAAAAGGTTAAAAAAAGTGTTCAGGAATTGGCAAATAGCTTAAAAAACAAGAAATTTGCAAAGATTCTGTGAATGCAAAGTTCTTAGTCTAGGTCCCACTTACAGCCTTCAAAATTTTCAAAGTGATCGTAAACTTGACAGCCGAGCTCCAAAAATCTGAAAACAGCCAAAATCAGTTGAATTGACCGGTACTGAAAGTATGAAAAATTACTGATTTTGATCTCAAATTTCAAACTATGGGTTACTGCGGATTTCGTCAAACTCCACTTAAGGTTTTGCCAACCCCACTTAATCTAAGAATCCCAAACCGAAAAATATCCATTCAATTTTTCATTTTCTATTTTCGGTCTCTTTTTTTGCAACACGTTTTTTCTTACAAATGGTTTGGTCTACATGATACCGTAGTTATCTGGCAAGAGGCGGGGCAGGATAGGGAGATTCGCATTAATTGGTGTGAATTCTTATTGGAATACAGTACCTCAGATTTTCGAACAGCTTGTGCTCTGTCCAGGATTCCCCAAAGCAAACGAGACAAGAAGTTCAAAGTTTCAAGTGGTCTGTGGAGATAACCATAACAAGTGTCTCTCGGTCTAATCTTTTTTAGGACCTCCCACAAACAACAATTCCCAATTTCTCTCTCGGCGAAACGAAAAAAAAACTGTCAACTACTTGCCAGTCACCTCATTTTCTCTGTTTATCTGTTGAGAACACCGTGTGAGTGGTCTGTAGCGCGTCGCTGATTTCTAATTTTGCATGTAACCAGACACTTGTCACCTCTGAACATAACTTTATAAAAACATTATTTTCTTCTGTCTATCGCTATTTTTATTTTCGCCACACTGTCATGCAGTTGTCGATTCAAATAATGTAAGTTTGGGATTTCAAGTTGTGGAAAGATTTAGGATGCTTGATTATTCGATGGTAATGCTTTGTACTAATGACAAGGTTTGATTTCATCAGCAAGATAACATTTCAGAAAAACGGAAAAATCGTTTAGCTTCATACGGTAACCTAATCCTAGCTATTTTGAAAATTGGGAAATTGAGTCAACCGGTTAAAGAGGTCTCTAGACTTACTGACTTCTAACTTTCTCTGTTTCATCCAACACCTTACTTCCGCTAATAGAAGCCCATCCAAGCCGTCAATTTTGAGATCAATATCAGGGTTCTCATGAGAGATATCACAAATCTGTCAACTGATAAAAAATTAGTAATATTATGGTAGTTGAGAGTTTTTTTTTTCTCTAGAAAGAATCAAGATATTTTGGTTTTAATTGCACACGGGGTGGATTTCCCCGGTTTTTAGTTTGTTTTTGATTCCAAAAATTAGATTTTCAATTTTTTAATAGGACTGCTTTTTTAAATTACCTTCTGGAGGTCTTCTAGAATTAATAGACTTGAATAACGCTTTCCTAACTGTTTCGAAGTTCCACACTTTTCAATTTCTATGAAATCTCTTTTTCTTCTATTTCAAAAAAATTATCTTCAAAATTATGAAAGTCATCATTTCAGCTGGACATATTCGCTGGAAAAATCTGTGTTCAAAATTTTCTGCTCAAAGTTGGAGTTTGATGTTCAACTCATACGTTGAGAGCAAATTCAAACCCATCCGATCACAAGAGCCTATTAATTTACCGTATTTTATCTAACAGAAGCTCACATTTAATTGTCACTTCTCAGCTCAATTATATTGGTTCTTTTACGACAAATATCTAAAATTTGTCAACTTATAAAATATTGGAGATATTATACCGAATAATTTATCAGTTGACAAATTTTTGATATCTTTTACAGGAATCGAGATATTCGAGCTCTTATAGAGAGTTATTAGAGGAAGTACAGTAACATTGTTAATGCCAATATCTGTAGCTCCAGGAGCTCCTCGAACTGAATTTTCAAAATCCCTAATTCTTTTTCTTTTGAATTTACGAAAATTCGATACCAATGAACACTTAAGATTACTGTAACCCGCTTCCCCAAATAGTCACGTAATTCTGCTCCCAACACTTTTCCAGTCACTGCTTATCACGACACCCCGAAGAAGTCCAATAATAATTTTATTATTCAATGTTCATTTTATTACCGTAGTTATGACTGTGTCGAAACTCCTAAAAATCGAATGATTTTTTATAATCAGTCCATCAAAGTGATCCTACTGTCATAACAACCCTCTCAACTTTGCCTTTATTTTTTTACCTTCTAACCTTTAGAAGACGCGCATTGAATATAGTTTTCTTTATCAACCATATGATTGGGGGGACACCAACATCTTTCAAAAAGACGTATCTTGCCACTTGTCACCCATCATATTCTCTGAGTACTTGTCTCATTCCCGCCTAATCAATCCACAACACAACTTCTCTTGAACTCTGTTCCAAAATAATAGAATGTGAGAAGAAAGAAATCCGAGAGCCTCGTTTGAAAAGAAAAAGAAACGAAACGCGACAAAAAACAAGAGGAGGCAAGATACTTTACACAAGTTCTTTCAAGATTCCATCCCTCTCTTCTTCTCCAAACTTCTAACCTTCACGAAACGATCAAAGACTCCGAAGAGGCATTCCCTTGCTATCAGTTACGGTCAATGGGGGTTTCTTTTATTGCAAATGTGAAATTTGGTCTGAGACGACGGTTTCGGAAAGAAAAGATTAACGAGAACGAATATGGGGAATACCTCACCGACCACTGCTTCTAGTGGCAATGACATCTGCAACATTCTCCCCAGGTATCAATGAATGATCCATCGGCGGGATTGATTTATTCAACCTGACACTCGAAATGCAAAACCCTAATCGGTTTTTGATTCTCCCTCTCCTCTTCTTTTTTAAACTAATGATGTAGTGGCCGTCTACAGTAATCTCCTTTATGCTTTTCTTGTCTCAAAACAATGCGATAGTCTATTTACACTTTTGATTCTCCATACTTCTCGATAAAGACGGCATTGGCCCCGATAAACTCTACGTATGTATATTGTATCTCCGCCACACAGTGTTGCATATCAAAAACCCGCGATTGTTGGCGGGTACTGGTGTTGGTGGGGGCCTTGTCGGAGGGTGTGATTCACGTGCAAGACGGTTGTTAATTGTCCGGGGCATACCCTTGCAAAAAGTTCACGTGTATAGGCTGGTCTCGACACGAGGAGGTGGGGTCGTTCGATGATAGCAGGGAAGATTAGTGGGTGGAGCTCCCCACACACACTTCTACTTGTCACCCCGAACCTGCCACACATACCTACTCTCGACCCCGATGAATCTGTTCTTATCGTTAGCTACTCTTTCTTAACAATTTCATGAATCATAGTGCTCTGAAAATTTTGTTGAAAAATAACTTTGAAAAAGTCAATTCTAAATTGATAGCAGATAATACAAAACTTGTTTCTCAACATTAATATTGTAGACATAAACTATTAAAATATTTATCGCATTTTTAAAAATCTGATTCTCAGAAATTGAAGTTTTAACTGATAATAAATACCGTATTTCCTATGATAGAAGCCAAACTATACCGCCAACTTTTAGCTCAATTATCTCGATTCTTCCGAGAGCTAGCAAAAAATTGTCAATTAATAAAATATTGCTGATTTCACGAAAAGTATTTTATCAGTTGACAAGTTTTGGATATCTCTCAGAGGAATCAAGATAATAGAGTTCGAATTCGACGAACTGGGTTAGCTTCTATCAGAAAAAATGAGTTAATTGATATTTGAAGTCGTGAGCCAAAACTAGTTAAAATCGTCTTTAAAAAATGGGAGCTTAAACTCAGCAAAAACCTATTAAAACCTAGTAAAAAATTGGTAAAGCATAATAAAAATGTCTTCTTTGAAATAAGTGTTTTGGACAACAAGTAATACCGTATTTCTTCAGACTTTAAATAGCAATTCACCGTATTTCCTCTATTGGAAGCCTATCCGAACAGTCAGCTTTGAGCTCAATTATCTCGAATCCTGTAAGCGATATCAAAATTTTGTAAACTAATAAAATAAAGTTAATGGTTTGATGAATATTTTATTAATTGACAAAATTTTGACATCTTTTACAGAAATCGAGATAACTAAGTCCAAAGTTTACGGTTAAGGTGAGTTTCTATTAGAGGAAATAAAGCAAATAGATTTTTGATGTCTACTAGTCGAAATCGTCACATTAAGAATTGGTCAAAAAACTAATTAAAAGGCTTACACATTTCAAAAACTGTAGCCTAATCCACAAATGAAAGCTATTTTTAGCGAAAATCCGTCCCAATTAATCCATACCAGCGAATTTAACAAAAATAGAGCATCACTCTCAATTCCTTTCTATTCTATTATTTCTAAAACGTTCACTTGTTTCCTGATTCTTTAACTTTCAACTCCACAAAATAAGCGCGACTCTCTCTTATTTATTTTTAATCTTCTTATTATTATTAACCAATTTCCCGTTCTTTTTTTTCCATCAACAACAATTGATATCACTTTTCCTCCTCACCTCTCTACTTGAAAACCCTAGCAGCTTGTCAAAAAAACTACAAAATTAGATTTTATCTATCTCATAGCTTATCTTCAATTAGAAAAATTGACAGCTGCTAAGCATAGAGAACTCCCGTAAGTTAAAAAAAGTTGACCATTCTTCCCCCCCATCCTTTTTTGTTTGTATGTGCATTGTGGCGTGAAGTGTTCGGAGTTAGTGGTTTTGCAAGATTGCTCATTTTTCCTATCCGCCTAAATTCTTTCCTTTTGACAAGTGGGATAACTGCCTTGTCCTCCCACGCCCATTGCTCAGCTGGGAAATTCCTAAAATTTGCATTTTATCCTTTCGTTTGAAGCTCTGTAGATCCCATTTATTAGATAACTTCTCCTTGCAAAAAACCTTTTTCCAGAAATGATATCATTTTAAAAACAGGTTAAAAAATAATATGACCACGTGGTGATGAGTCTCGTGAGCTCATGTATCATTTTTTGAGAAAAAAACAAAACAAATGAAAGTAGCAACAGTTTTTTCCAACAGAAATTTTCCTTTTTCTTTAGAACGAAGGTATTTGACCTAGACAATATGCGCGGGTCTTTTCTCGGATCACTTGCAATGAGTGATGGTTGTAACTAGAGAGAAGAGACGCAGACACAGCGGGTAGGTAGTTTTTGAGGTCCTTGCGCACTATACGCGTTCTCTTCTCTTCTTTCTCGCCCTTGTTTCACGTTATATGTATCATTTCTATTTGTTCTACGACGATTTTTTTCGTCTTTCGGCCATCTCTGTTCATTCTTAGAAGTTTTATCAATTTTGTTTGTATTGGAAAATAGACTTCTGCCACGTGAGAAAGTTTTATTAGTAGACAATTCGTTCGCCTTTCACCTTTTTTCGGCTGGTCACGTACACCCATTGGGGGGGGGGGGTCTCCTTTTTTCCCAGTGTCTGTTGCGCCGTGATGGTGTACACACCGAGATTGATAATTTTCTATCTCTTTAGTCTTTTAGATATTGCGCTTTTCTGTGATCTGATCGTAGTTTTTATTTTTGTCTATTTTAGATTTCAATGTATTTTTATTGTTGTAAGCTTTTAGAGCTTTCAAAATCTTAGTTTTATTTCAATCTTCCATTAAAAAAATGTTATGTTTTGTTTGAAAAAATACAGTAAATACTCTAATAGATTTTCAACTTTAAACCCATACATCTCATTTCCTGTGAGAATTTCCAAGAAGTGATCAACTGACTAAATATTTATCATAACATTGGCAACATTTTATCAGTTAATCACTGTTTGATATCTCTTACAGGGAATGAGATATATAAGCTCAAAGTTGACGGTTGGAGTGGCGTTCTGTTAGAGTGTTTACGGTAATTATGATTTGAAATTCCTCGATTGATCTGAAACTGCTAAATACATCTAAAAAACACAATTTTTGTAAAATAAGACATATTGATCTGAAATATACAGTATAGGTCAATAAGATATACAAACAATTATGTTTTCAGTTGATTTTCGGTCATTTTGAACATTTTCAAGAGCTCCAGAGCTTTGCTGTCAAATTTCAGATCACTTTGAAATTTCAGGAGGACCTAAAACAGGCCTAGATTGGAAACTTTGCATTCATAGAATTATTTGATATGTCCTAGGATTTCAGCATTCTGCAGATTTCTGAAAGACACTCGTTTTTTCCTGTTTTTGTGAACTTCCAAGTTTTCAGAGCGGTAGAAAACTTGACAACCAAGCTCCAGACTCTCGAAGATGTTGAAAATGGTTAAATTGAACCAAAAACACGTTTTGTATATTTTATTGAGCGGTACTGTAAGTGCAAAAACCCGAATTGTTTTCTATTTTGTGCAAATAGATGTATTCTTCTGAAAATGCATATTTTAGTATTTTTCTATTTGAGCTACGCTAGACTAAACTATTTCTTTGATCCTCTGAATTTCCGAATAACGTACTTTCCCTTGATTTTATCTCTAGAATGCTAGATTCTTGACCTCAAAAAGCTCCGAGTACATAGTTCCTCTTGGAACAGTTGTTTTGTGCGATATGCACGTCTTCCAGACGTCCATGTCAAACCTAACTGACTGACAAGAGAAAAATATAAACCCATACTCTCCTTGTTTTCCATCATCTAAGAAGAAAAAAAAAGAACTAGAAGCCCAGAAGATTGTCAGGCCACACAGTGGTAGGAAAAGCGAGAGAGATATAGAGAGAATGAGTGAGAATGCGAGTGTGTGTGTACGTGAGCTTGTTCAAGGAAAAAAGAAGAGAGAGAGAGAGAAGCGGGGCCCGATGGCCCCCGCAAGAAGCAGCAGCAGCTCCCCGCTGCTTGTGTGTCCCTGGCGCCCCAACAGATTGATTCAGAACTCTGTGTTGCATGCATGCCTCTTCTTCTCTTGATAAGTCCTTCTAGGCCTTTTCTAACTCCTGAAGCTACTAGACAAAACTTTTTTACGAGGGTCCCCGAGTTAGTTGAGACTCTTTCGGTGGTTGAGACCCCCGCGCGGCGAGCATGGGCTTTTCGATTTCCATGCTTGTCGACAGTTTTGGCGATTTAGAAGAAGCGTACCGGGAGCTCAGATTTCGATTGACTAGGTTGGTTTGCAGTGTAGGCTCTCTTCCACGATTGTTGATGTTGTTATTGTTGTGCATCTTGCTCCCAATAGTTGATTTTTGCTCACCTAAATATCTATATACAATATATACAGCTGTTTACCAATATATATCCAACGCTTCTAGAGCTTATACTACACTCTATCTTATGTGTTACATCTAACTAACACCATTTGTTAAAGTTCCAGGGCGCCGATGGAAATGGGGCGCGAACGAGAATGGGAGACATGCGCAGCTCACTCGGCCCCAGCCTCGTTCTCAGTTCTGTCCTCATCGCCAGGATGTCGTCGGGCGGCTAGTTTCCCGTTCTTCGGTGACACCTCCATACAGGCATCCAGTTTGAAGGTAAGTTCTTTCAAAAAGTGCATATCTGGCTGACGACGTGCAAAAACAGAATACGCTAGGAGCGGCGGCTCGTGACAATGTAAATGGTGGTGGCGCATCAAAAAAAGAAATAAACGAGACGCGAATTTAAGAGACGCAGAACTTCTTAGGCCCCCAGCCTCAGGGCTTCTCAAAAAGAGTAGAGGGAGGAAAAAAATGAAAAAAAGAGAGAAGAAGTTGTTTCCTTTGCAATCATCTCCAAATCAAAGTTCAAAAGATCACGATTTGCTTCGAACCCTTCTTTCACCAAAGGGTCTTTTGAGAAAGTATGTATTTTCTAGATATAGAAGAAGAAGACACACGTGTACACACTCTTCATCACAATTGTCCTCTTCTGTCTGATTGGAAACGGGTATACTGTAGCTTTTTTTTATCGAACTATGCACTTCTTGTCGCCAGAAAACGACACAAATAAGTGTTTTTTTTCCATTTGCAACAAACAACCTCTCCCATTATTTTCTTTTCCTCTCTCTTGTTGATAACTGGATCTACCCTTTTCCCATCACCAAAAAACAATTTTCGTTGCAGGTCCGCTCGCAGAGCGAGTCCGAGGGACTTAACAAGATGCGGCTGACACAAATCAACTTGGATACAGTTCGCAAACGTCTCTCCGAAACGACGATCAAAGAAAAAGGTATGTGATTCTTAAATGATTAAGGTGATTGTCGATTGTCTTTGTAATGTTCTCATTGAACTTGAGGCTATTTTGGGAGGTTTGATTTGCTAATTAGGCTGGTAATTAAGTTGATTAGTAATGTGTCTGCAGAACGAGGAAGCTAGAAAACATTTGATAAGAATTAAGGAGATTCAGAGAACAATGAAATTACTGTAAACGTACTTTTCAGTTGATTTTGTGATTTTTTGTTCATTTTCAAAAATCTAGAGCTCAGCTGTAAATTTTTCAATCACTTTGAAAATGTTAGTACAGAGTTATGAAAATGGTCAAAAATCTACTGAAAAATACTCTCTTGTATTTTAGGAAAAGAAGGAAAAATTACTGAATTCGATAATGTATTTCAAAAATTGGGTTACTGTAGATTCCGTTGTCTAGTTGGCTTAAGGTGGAACATTAATCACTTACTTTTATCCTGTATTTCCCCAATTTTGGGTTACTGTAGATTTCATCAATTTCCCTTAAAGTTTTGTCAAACATGTTTGGTTTAACCTGTCTGATACGGTAGTTGACTTATGTTTTACAGACCGGTACTGTAGTTTCATGATAACCGAGCCATTAAATATTTACAATTTCCAGATGAAGGAAGCGACTACCAATCGCACAGCTCATCTAGCAGTGAGTGCGGTAACGATGACTTGGACCTTTTCTGTGCCGGCCCACTCGAGCTTCAAGAAGAGGAAAAAATCCGTAAATCTGTGCGTTTCGCAGACGATTGTGGACAAGACCTGACCATGATCCGTGTGGCTACTGAGCCCAGCGACTGTCCTCCAAAATTGAGCCCATCGGTGCTCCGTCGCTACCGTGGTGACTCGTTCGAAGAGGAGGAAGCTGTGGTTCGTGAGCCAGCGCCAGTCTGGAACTTGACGTTCAAGCAGCCAGCTGCTGATTATGTTCGCTTCAGAGAAAACCTGGAAGGCGTAAGTAACTCGGAAAGCTTCTAATTTTAAAAGAAAACCTTTCAGAATAAAGTTTCTTTGGAGAATGTGATTCTCAACAATGAAGCTTACAAAGTGTTCGGTACCGTCAAAGTGGGAAACATTGCATTTGAGAAGAGCGTGTTTGTGAGATACACTATGAACGGGTGGATTTCGTATATGGATAAAGCGGCCATCTATCAGCCGTCTACAAGCAAAGTCTACGATTGCTTCAAATTTGATATTGACCTTCCTTCTTCGGTGGAGAAGGTGAGAGTTGGGTGAATGGAGAAATTTCGAGTAGTTAGTGTGGGAGTAGAGGTAGATGGGAATGGTGGGCTACTGTAGTCCAGCTAGGTGAGTAAAAATTCTGCATGCTATTTTTTCTTGTTTGGGAGTCACTCAAAAATAACACAGTTCTAAATTTAGTCAAATCTGACGTAAAAATCTGGGAATCTCATCATCAAAAAATAGTGAAAATTCAGCATCTTAAAACTTCAAAACATAGGGTTTTAGAGTTTTGGAACCTAGGAAACTTGGTATCTGGAAATCTTGGGATCTAAAAATTTCAGAATCTCAGAATCTGATAATAGGATAATTTTGGAATTTCGAAGATTCAGAATCCCAAATTTGCTAAGATTTTGAGATAATGAATTTCTGGAATTCTGAAATTCCGATTTTACAAGATCACGAATTTCTGAGATTTTGATATTTTGAGGTTCTGAGTCTCAAAAATTTGGAATCATAGAATTTCAAGATTTCAGAACCACAGAAATTTTTGAATCAGAAAATCTGAGAGTCTGAAATTCAGAGATCCCGAGATCCCGAGAACCTGACAATCTGCAAACTTCAGAGTTTCAGAATCTAAGAATTTCAGAACCTAAGACTTCCGGAAATTCAAAATCGCAATATCTCACAATTTCCCCATCCATGTTTCTCAGAGTTTCAGAATCTAAGAATTTCAGAATCTGAGAATTCGAAAAACTAAAAATCTGAAAATCGAAAAATCGAAAATTTCAGTATCTCAAAAATTCTGATTACTAAAAACTCAAAAACTCGTAATATTCATTTATCGAAAAAATTGAAAAATTTGAATTTCCGAATTCAAGAAAACCAGAGACTCGAAAACTCAGAATCTCAGAAATTCAGACGCTTAGAGTTCGGACGATTTCTAAAAATTCTTATAGCTTGTCTGTTTGAAAAACTATTGAATGAATTACCCATATCTCATCAGATCCACCAAATCGAATTCTGCATCTGCTTCAAAGCGAACGGCACCGAATACTGGGACTCCAATTCGGGTACCAATTACGTGCTCCATTGCGAGCAAAACCATCCAGTTCTTCCGCCACCACAGCAACGTCGTGCTTCCTTGTTCGGCGGGTAGGTGATCCGTATTCAACATATCATAAAACCATGTTTTCTTTTTCTTTCCAGACACAAATACCTCGACAGAGACGATGCCTACAAACTCGACTATAACGATTGGGGGAAATTTGCGTCGTGGAAGGCGCTTAGTACCGATGGTCCGTACTGGTAGATTCAAAACACCACCTGCATCCTAAACATATTGCACATACCCATTTTTTGGTTTCGACTACGTACTGGTACGATATTAAAAAGTGCCCGGGTATAGGAGATGTTATTTTTTGTTTTCCTTTTCGTTTAGTCAGTTTTTTTCTTTCTATAATTTTGAATTAGTATTGCCCCCAGATTATATCGTCTCCTCCCCCTCCCCAACAAAAAAACTTCCCTGATTTTCATCCACTAATCGTTTTATTTGATTTTTTTTCCTTTTTTTTTGACTTTCTTGTTCACCCAACGTGTGCTGCTCGTGTGTGCTCATTGCCATAGACTATCTTCTTTGCCAACTCATCCCCTTCCAAAAAATCCTGGATAACAACGACAACGACCCCCCAGCCCCCAAATAACTTCCTTGCCATCAAAATTGTTTTCCCTTTTTCTTTTTTTTTCTTTTTTTGTCCTTTAATTGGACATGGTGTGCTTGTGTATTTTCTTTGTCTAGGGTACAAAATAATCCGGTATAGATTTTTTCCCCTCCTTCCCCCCCCACCCCCATCCTGAGATTAGAAATTCCCTCCCCACACGTCTTAATCATATTTAAGCAGCACCCAGAAACATCCAAATGGTGCTAAAACTTCGCCCCTTCAATTTTCCCCCGCCCCTTGGTCCCTTTTTTGTATGCAATTTGGTTCTAAAAATCGGTATAGAGTGTTAAAATTGTGATGAATGTGTTTTTTCTTGAAAACATAATTTTGGTTAGAGTTAATGGTATCCAAACATATATCCTATTATCCTATAATATTGATTTTCTTTCACATTCTTATGCTCGGCTCAAACTTGGTGTATCTGTAAGAACCATCGACAAAAAACCCTTTTCTTCGTCTCTTAATTTTTATCATCACCTCTCTCGTTCTTGTAGAATGTTAAATAAATTGTTTAAAAGTTTGATTTCTTTGTTTTTCAGGAATACAAATCAATTGAATAGTTCCATTTAGCACAACTTGAGATTCACAACACAATAATAAAAAAGAGATCAACAAGGGAAAAAATTGGGATATTAAAAACTAGATACGCAGTAGACTGGTGGAAAATGAACCGAAGAGCTCCAACGATTGCACAATTTCAGGGTCCGAACGGCAACGCTGCATGAACTCTTCCCTATTGATTTTTCCGCCGATGGAGATGTTGAGATTCTGAAAAACAATTGAAACTTCGAGAAAAAAAACGGTTCTTGATCAATTGCATGCTATCAGTTTCGAATCATCCAGTGCAAGTCACAAAATTGGGGCGTAAACAACATTTTGTGACTTACAGAAACTAAACACTTTTAATTGCCCCGTTTCATTGTTTTATCAAAAGTCTTGTACGTGCAGATTTGAAGGGAAAATTTTGGTTATTATATTTGGCTAGACTATTGGAGAATGGGCAATTAGACTTTATCAAGTCATTGATAATGTTGAAATATCTGGAACATAAAAAATAATTATCTCGAAATTCGAAAATTCGTACAATCTTATCGACTAATTGAACTGGAGGGCGTGCCAATGGCTGAGCTACAGTAACGCCAGCTGGCACGATTGCCACACGCTGTTTCAACACTATACACTATACCCCATCACGTCGTAATGCATACCGTAACACAAAAGAAATTCCAAAAAATCAATTTTAAAGCAACTGTTTTTAGCTTTGATGAAACTACCGTATTACCTCAAATATAAGCTCATCAACCCATCAACTTTGAGCTTCATTATCTTGATTTCTATGAAAGATATCAAAATTGTGTCAATTGATAAAATATTTCTTATTTTATGATGAATAATTCATCAGTTGACAGATTTTTCATACCTTTTACAGGAATCGAGATAATCGAGATGAAAGTTGACGGTTTGGGTCGACTTCTATCAGAGGAAACAAGGTATGAATTGTTTCTACGGAGTCTCACTTCAATTTGCTCAAATGTCACTACAATTTCTCAAATAAAAGTTTCCGTACCTTGAACACAACTTTCGTATGTTGTCGGCATATGGTGGCAAGCACAGCTGGTTTCAAAGACGCGTCAACCATCTGATACATCGATCTGAAGCAGCAGCAATGAAATGATTTTTGCGGTTTTTTCTAGAATCGCAAAAAACCCACTTCACAACATTAAATATCTCATTGTAGCCAATAGATCCTATGCGATTTGTGTCATATAGAGTGTAGATCCAATCCAGACGCTCATCAAGCGAACCTTTTGAAATTTTTGAGTAGTTCGTAATGAAATCCTAGAATTTTATGGATTGGGAGGAATATAAAATATATGTAATACCAAGAAAGTGACAGATCCGTTTCGAGCTTGGTCTATGTTCCGAAAGACGAGTTCGGCGTAGGCCTTGGAGTCACCCTCTGGGAAGACTGTTGCATACAAAGCGTGGAATTGTTCTAGCGCCACTGTTCCGTTGGGCCAAAGCTGGAATTGGTTTCGGGAGTGAGCGATAAATTCGTTAATTACTATGAATATATGCTCTTCAAACTCAATTATCTTTTTTTGTAAGACAGATGAACATTTTGCCTATTAATATATTGTTGCTAATTTGATGATCAACATTTTATCAGTTGATTAATTTTTGACATCTCTCATAAAGACCAAAATACCGTATTTTTTAACTAGAAGCCCTCCAACCCTTCAATTTTGAGCTCAATTATCTCCATTTCTGTGGAAGAAATTGAAAATTTTTCAACTGATAAAATATTGGTAATATGATAAACAATTTATTACTTGACATATTTCTGATATCAGTCACAGAAATCTTGATAATTGAGCTCACAGTTGAAGGTATATGTAGGTGGACTTCTATATATTAGAGAAAATACGGTATCTAGATATCCATGAGATATAGAAAACTTGCCAATTAATAAATTGTAGTTGATATGATGACTAACATTCTATCAATTGACAAGTTTTCAATTGCTTCTAAAAGAAATGAGCAATTTGAGCAATCACAAATTACCTAAATTTTTCAAAAATTACTATTCCCCTTTTTAGGTTACCCTTCGTTTATTTTAGATTAAATTTTGCTTTCTCCTAGATCACATGACGTATTTTTCCAGCTCAAGTACCCCCATTAGGTCATCCCTAGTATCTTACTGACGACAGCAAAGCTTATAAACTGTGTCCGCAACCACATGAATTTTTAACAAAATATTTTTTCTATATGACCCAAAGAAAAACTAACAAACCTCTTTGAATGACCGATAGAGTTGTTGAATTTCGCGTCTGGAGAAGTTGGTGATTTCAAACAAAGTCTCAATGGATGGTGGACGTGTTCGTTCCAGGGCTGGTTGGGTGTCGAGCTCTTCTTCCACTGAAAAAGTACTTGGAGAGTTTAAAAAATTGAAAAAAAAAGATTGTGACCCCTTTCAAAGCAACCTACTCTCAGATCGTCCACCAGTCTTTCCACTTATGAACAAAGCCGCCGGTGGGACACTAACCGCCAACGGGATCAACGCTTGATGGAGTGGTCTCGTACATGAGGCGGAGCCGCCAATCATAATCGCGTCTCTTAGTTAACTCGATCTAATAAACGAAGTGAGTTGGAGAAGAATGTGGAACGAAAAATGGGGTGGAGAGTAAAGATGTAAGACTAACTGAATGCTGTTGGGGGGGGGGGGAGATGAAAGCTTATGGGTTTCGTCGAGGCAACGTCGCGAAAAAGCAAGAAAGAGAGAAGAAAGAACAATAAAAAAATAGGGAGAGAAGGAAAAATGGTGTGGGGGGGGGGGTCCCCAAAAGTCGTCTTCTGCCTAAGTTAGCACAAAATGGGAGCGCATGGAAGGAAGGAAGCTGTTGGGGTGCGACTGGAGAAGTCTAAATGGTAGAGCTCACTGACTCTTCACATTTCATCTCGGACATTGGGAATTCAGATGAAGACAAGGGGGTTTTCTGGGTTCGTGTCGTTTTTCGAGTGTTGTCTCTCAAAGACGCTGTCATCGTTTGGCGTCCAGCATCAATATGGATTCTTTGTCTCTCATCTTTTGTTCTATGGGTCAACACGAGTTGTCCCAAAACACCAATATCCCTTGAAATCCTGGTTGCTTTTTCTTCCAATTTTAACATCTGGTTTCCGGCAGGAAGTGGTTTTCGGAGAAGGAGAAGGAAGTAGGGTGAGTTTAGGAACAATGAAGAGGATTCAAAAAAGGCAGAAAAAGAATTTAACAAGTAAGGAGGCACAAAAAAAGATAAAATCTTGAGAACAGGCAGTTTAGATTACCGTAGAATAAAAAAGAAACAAGTTCTGGTAGTTACCGTAAACAGAATTCTCGGTTCTTGTCAAAGATATTGAAAACTTGTATACTGATAAATTGTTGATCATAATATTATCAGTACTTTATTAGTTGACAGATTATTGATAACGTTAAGAGAAATGGAGACAATTGAGCTCAAAAGAAACAAATGCTAGTAGATGTAAACGCTTTTCTCAAGTTTGATCCAATTTGTCTGGGTTACTGTAGAAGATATGAAAAAGTGGTCAACTGATAAATTGTTTAACATACTTTCATCAATACTTTATCAGCTGAGCACTTGTTGATATATTTTTAAGGAAGTGAGATGTGTGGACTCAAAGTTGAGGTTTTGAGGGAAAGTTAAAGTGTTTATGGAATCCACGTTGAAACGTAAGTAACGGTTTTGGAGCATAAGTAACAATTCATTGAATTACGCAATCTTGAAAAAATTCAAAATATTGTGGTGACGTTATTTCAAACCTGAAGCGCCTTTAATCCATTTTCAAACTTTTAAATCATCGTTATCTGTTAAAATTCAGAAAATTCACTAGTGATGGAGCGAACAACTCTCAAAACTTGAATGAGACTTTTTAGAGAAAAAAAATGGATAAAGAAAAGAGAAAGCGCGCCACGAAAAAATTTCCACCTGACCAAAACGAAATTATAATAATTCCGAAGCGTCACCATGACGATTTCCCCTAGCCTATTTTTTTACTTTTTCTATTTTTTCTCACCCCTGACTCACCCAGATGATAGTAGACAAATGGGTCCTCTGGAGTTTTGAATACCATTTTCGAATCTGAAAACTGAGAAACATGAATATGAGATTTGTTATATGAACTTGTAAGGGTCAAAAGAATAAAAGAAATGTCCGGAAAATAGGACACATCGGAAACCAATGTGATGCCTGACAAGGTTCGTTAGCTAGCCAAAGAACAAGGTCCTGGATAATGTCCATGTCACATATTCGACTAGATCATCTCTCTCGTATTCTTACAAATGTTTTGATGGTTTTTCGAGGATGACCCTAGTACGTGTTGCAGCCATGCATATCAAAATAGTATGTCTTGTTTCGAGAAAAAAAAATTGCGAACGTTCATCCTTGTAAATATGATGAATAGGAAGCTAGATAGGAGTTGAGGGGAGTTGATCAAGTGGAAAAGGTTTCTTTGAATTAAAAACAATACTCCTAAATTGGGGCAAACGGAAACAAGCAGATGAAGAGGTATGTGACAGGAAATGAGATTCTCTAGATCAAAAAAATTATATTTTTTCTTTTTCTTTGGGAATTTAGAAATCAAAATTTTTGGAAATTACCACTTTCTAAAATTAGCTGACCATGAAACTCGCTTAGAGATTTTGTGGCGTTCGTTGTAACCAAAAAGGATTATGTCTTATCTATTTAAGAGCACCAGAAAACTCCAAGTCGGATAAAAAATGACGACACATTTCGAGAAACATCCTCGTCGTCTCTAATTTTAAATCTTCGGACTCGTGGTTTTTGCATTTTCTGCTCTCTAAAAAAGAACACAAAACGCGCCAGACCATCACGGAAACCGGGTGGAAAAACAGAGAATTTGATACCAGCAAACTTTGCTTGTCTATTTATAACTAAAAGCATTCTTTTTTGCTTTGGGAGGAAGACAAAAAGGGGATAAAGTAGCTCTCTCTTTGAATTCCCTTTGCATGAGGATCGTCTAGCGCATTTGGTTAATGAAAGTTTCTGTGGTTTCTGCTGTCCTCTCAAAAGTGGCAACAATTGAAAAATGAAAAAAAAAGCCATGGATTGAGGGCAGACCCCAAATGTTGCATTTTATATTTCAATTTATTTTCCAATTTCCTTTTGTCCTGACAGTTGGTGATGATGGGTGATGGATTAAAGGATAAAAGAGTGACCAACATTTCGACAATTTTTGTTGCTTTTTGTGGAAATGGAATTTATAAACATGAGGAAGTGGATTAGGCAGACTAGAGTATGTTTTTCTGAGAGAAAAGGTCGAAAATGGGAATGGAAAAAGTTTTCAGCTGTGATAAATCTATTTGTGATGATTGTAATGAAAAATTTTAAGATATACATAGAAACAGGGATTCGTGTCATGTAGGAAATTCAGAAAAAATGCTATGGACAAAAAGAAAATTGAGTTATTTTCTCGGAATTCTAATTGAAATGTTTCTACAGTGCAGCCGATAAATATTTAAAAAAGTGTTTTCAATTGAGTTTTACCATTTTCAAAAGTGGAGATCGGTGGTCAAATGTCAATTTTTTGGAATGTCTTAGTTTTTTCAGCTATTTGCCGATTCTGAAAGTCTTTCTTTTTGACCCGGTATGGTACTGAAAACGCGAAAAACGGTGTTTTACAGAATTGGGCGGAAAGCTGACAAACTAGGAACTTTCAAAATCTTTGTGAATGCAATGTTTTCAATATAGGTTTGTTTCAAAACCTCTGGAATTTTCAAAGTGATTCGACACTTGAAAGCCGAGCTCCAGACTCTTGAACATTGTCAAAATGAACTTAAAACGCGTTTTATCTCATATTCATGGTCAGCACTGTACACGATCCCAATTCTTACCACAGTCAGATGAGCAAATTTTTTGTTTCAAAAATTATTCATGAATTTTTTATAACCATCTAAAAAATTTCACTTATCTTCAGAAATTTGATAAATTCAGTGTATATTTGAGTTGGTAAAACTTTTAAATTAAGATTTTTGAAAATTTTTATAAAGGAAGTCACTTGAAAAGTTCGAAAAATATTTGATGTTCCACATCACTTCCGGCTGAGGAACGCGGTTAGGAATTTAGTTGACAAGTTATGGAGGTACGACTTTTACAACAAAATTATGCCTTAATTTTTTCAAACTTTATCAACCAAAAAAAAATTGAAAAAAAGCGAATTGTTATTTTTATTTTGAGACAAAGCATTCTATATTTTACAGGTTTCTCAAACCCGAATTTTTATTTCCAACAGAAAACTACAAAATACTTTCTAGCTCTAATGACAGATTCAGCTGTACCCACTAATTATCCATCAACCTAAACGTGATCATACATATACTCTTCAGCATACTTGCAACAATTTTCTGTCACGTAAAAAATTTTGCAAAATAAGAGTGTCCGTAAAAAATGATTTTTTCACAAAAAAATTTTGAAAAAAATGTCTGAAATTTCAAAAAAATTTTAAATTTGGAGAACCCGGGCCCGCCGAGCGGGCCGGGCCGAGGGGTCACGGGCCCTGGAAATCTTCGGCCCGGCCGGGCCCTGATTTTGCAAGTATGCTTTTCAGGGAGCAAAACTCTTCTTTACGCATAGAAATTCGTAAAAATCCAAAATCTGAAGAGCTGAGTTTGGTATAATCGAAAAGACAAATTATTGCTTACTGATAGATGCTATGGGAACGAGTGCTCATGCATGAAAATTATCAAGGAGGTTGGCAAACATTAGGAGAGCTTGGACTTAGTCCTAAGGATTGGTGGAGGATTTGTAAAACTAGGAATTCGAAACTCTCCTTGTTCACAGCTCTACTGAGTTTTATAGCAGAGTTTAGCGCTCCCAACCCAGACGAGCAAGGCACTAAAAAAAATTACTTGGGAACAAATGACGAGAGAAGAATTTGTTAAGTGAAGATTGGTGTCTAGGCAAATGAGAAAAGAAAAAAAACGAAGGTATTGTGTTGGTATTGCCAAGGAATCTATATTTTTTGCTTCTATATCTGTCGATGTGTGTCGTGTCTGTGAGAGAGAAAGAGCGGATTAAACCGGATAAGACGAGGCGGGCGGTGAGAGCTCTTATCATATTTTGATTATATTTTCACTAATAGACTCTCCCTTTCACACTTCCAAAATTTCTGTGACTTTTTTCCTCACCTCAATTTTTTTATTTCCTATTTTTACATTATCTCTTCAGTTCCTTATCAAATTTGATATTGTATTTGTTTTTTGCAAAATCGCAAAACCACTTTCCTCCTCCTTCTTCTTCTTCTTCTTCTGCTTAAAAGTCTTCCCTCCTAGGCGAAAAAGGGAGAAGACGTCCTTGGGCCATTTCCTCGGACAAACTGCGCCCGTGGCAGCTGCTGGCCCGCCCATCAAACGCGCAAACAACATATGACACCTCACTCGATTGATTCTCCGTACGCTATTCCGCACGTTTTATGTGGTTTACTTTTGTCCTTTATCAAACTTTGTGTAGTGGTACTAATAGAAAAGACCGTTAATGTACTTTTAAGAGGCTGTTAGAGAAGATAATCTTATTTTGTTTTAGATTGAAACTATTTCTTTAGGTTTTTTTGTCTTTCAGAGCTAGACTTTTTAATTTTTCAATTTTTTTCAAAACTGTTAATGACACTTCTTCGATAATCATTGTAATTTTGTTCTTCTTATTTTTGTGTCTATTCATCTCACACTTCTTTTTATCATTGTTCCTTTCTTTCCTTCAAAAATCAGAGTTTTTTTCCAGTTGGGTAAATATGACTTCCACACGTCCGAAACGAAACGTTCGAAACACAATACAAGCAGCTCCAGTTGAAGATGATGCCACTATCGGTAAGTTTTCTCTTTGAACATTGCTAATCCCAATGTCTGGCAATCTCTTCTGCTCTCCTTTCCTTTGGACTATTGACCTCGCTCTTTTTTTTGCAGTGCGCAACACACTGGACAGACTTGTGTATACAGTGGACGTGATGGCAAGATTCGACCAGACGCGCCGCGATATCGCAGCCGTGCATCGGGGAGAGACCACGAAGACAATGGCACAGGTCATGACCGAGGCGAGATGGCATGAGCACGCGACAAAGGCCAAGAAAGACTGTCCGTTGGGGAGTACGAGGAAGAAACGGTATTACACTATTGAGGAGGAGTCGGATAGTGAGGAAGAGGAGGATGATCCGAATGTTCCGAGTACATCAGCCAAAGTATGAGAGATTTGGAGGGTTAGGAAAAGAAAAAATAACTAGAAATTGCTCAGATTTTTAAAACACACATTGTCTCTCAGAAATCGGCAAGCAGCTGAAAAATAAGGAATTTTCGAAAAATTCTGTGAATGCGAAATTTTTGACCTGGGCCTGACTCACATTATTCAAAATTTTCAAAGTGGGCGGACTTTTGATAGTCGAGCTCCAGTCTCCTGAAAAAAGTCAAAAGTGGCGAAAAATCAACTGCAAATTAGCTTTTGTATTTTTTATTGACTAGTGCTGTATATTGAGATACAAAAAAATATATAGGAAAAAAATATAACCCCAAGAAAATTACAATGAGCAGAACGAACAGCTATTTTTAGAGCAATTTTTAAAACCATCTTTTCGGAAGTTTGAATGCTTTTGCTTTTTTTTTTTTTGAGAGAGAGAATGAAGTTTCAAAAATGGCCCGAGTAAATTTCCCGATTCAACGCTTTGCGTTTTTGATTTCAGAAGTTAACTCCACACGTTGTGTGAGATTACGCCCTTTTGTGCTAGAAAATCGAGTTTTGATGCTAAACCACCTGCGAAATCTATGAGATTACGTTTACTTCCATAGTTTTTATTTTCTTCATGTTTAAAATCATATGTACTAGATGAAATTCTAGTTCCGATTTTCTACCAAAGCGGAAATGTTTCCAATTTCAGACTTATCACCATTTCTCTCAATTCTCATGTATTTTCAGAAAACTCCCAAGCCAACACCGGAAAAGAAAGTGCCAACTCCATCAAAAGCAAAACTAGCAGCGATGAAGAAAAAAGAACAGGCTGCGAAGCGGAAGGCAGACCGAGAAGCCAAGAAATTGGAAGCACTTAACGAGAAAGATGAAGATGAGGAGAAGGAAGAGGAGAGTTTTGTTGGGATGCCCGTGTTGGAAAGTGTTGGTGATCTACCAACAACATCTTATACTCCGAATTGTGCCACACCGGAATTGGTACCGCCAAAGTTTAGTCCAATTATACCGGAGATTACTGTAGAGGAGTACAAAGAGAAAGAACCGGAGCAGGGAGATGTCCCTGAGAGAGATGCTGAGCCTGCAGTAGAAGAAATGATGGAGGTTGATGAACCAATGGAGCAGGAACCGACGGTTCAGGTGCCAGAAACTCAGTTGCCAGAAGTCAGTATTCCAGAGCCTGAGCAAATGGAAGTGGATGATCCTGTAGCGCCAGAAGAGAGCATACAGGAACCGGCTCCAATTGATTTTGCTGCTCAACAGGAGACTTCTAAGGCCGATGATAAGCAATCCATTGCCCAAGAAGTTGCTGACCAATCCACTACCCAAGAAGCACCAGAGAAAGCTCTCGAAGAGACCCATGAAGCTCCGAAAAATGTTCCTGTTGAGCCGGAAGCGACAAATCCACCACCGGAGGAATTGCTGGCCAACTCGCCACCCCCTGAAAATGTCAATCAGGACGAACCAGCTCAAGATCAGTCGGAAATTGCTCCAGACCAAATTTCTGGACCACCTGCTCCCGAACCATTAGAACTACCGCCTCAAGAACCTTCACCAGTGGAAACTGCTGCTTCCGAAAACAGTGTGGAGCCAACTCCAGAGACTTCAAGTGTTCCAGTTCAACTGGACATTCCAACAACTCCAGCCGAGGCTGTTCAGGAAGTTCTTGATGTTCCAGAAGATGATTCGCTCGCCCAGGAAGAACCAGAGACCCAACCAGCTGAATCTGGCTCTAAACCCACAGAAGATATCAAACCTACCGCATTCGAGGATCTTGACATTCAACTCCCAGAAGCCCCTCGACGTCCATGGACTCGACCAGGAACCACAGTTGACATCATAGACTACAAGAATCCTGAAGACGCCAACTACTCACCGGAAGAGCGAGACATGAAGCCGTGGCTTGGGAACGATGTCCCCTTATACCCATTGGACCTTCTTCCTCCAATCGACAACACTCCCGGACGTGTTTGGTATCCAGAGAGACGCTTCTGTGAGACTACAATGCAAGAAATGCCTGCTATCGGACCAATCAACGAGTTGGAGACCCTTGAACTGTCTTTCATCCCTGAAACGATATATTTGATGGATTCAGAAAAGTATGATTTGATTGTGAAGCGAATGTTGGAAATTGAAATGGACACTTTGAAGAAGAAGATTCAACAACCCAGACTACAAACCAGCACTAGAGTTGAAATAAACACAAAACTACATGCTCTCGAAGCTCAGTACAAGGATTTGACAGAGAAATCGGCGCGACTTCGGCTTCAAATTCTATGTTTGCCAGAATACCAACAAATAATTCCCGATCGATCGTTTCTGGTGAAGTATGCATTTTTCGATCACACCTGGTGGACTAGCAATCGGAAATGGTTTGACAAGTCACTCCGAAAAATTGGGCATGTCACTCAACAGGATTTTCTGGATCAGTTCGAAGCCACCGAAGACCCTACAATTCTTGAATTCCAGAGAGAAATGCTAGCGAATGCAAAGCAGTTAGAGGAAGAAGCTGCCGAAGAAAAGATCCGAAACTTCCAGTTACCATTGGTCAGTGATTTAACTAACCATCCATCACACGCTCGAGACCGAATGATGATTTTCCGAGAGAAGATAGCACGATACTTCCAATATGAAGATTTTGAACGATGCTATATGACGGACCCAGCACTACGGGAACTCTACAAAAAGCTCCGACCAATACCATTCTATAACGGTGTGATCCTGCAGGAAGCTCATGAGGAGCTGTTCGCTTTGATTTCGCAATACAAGAAGAGATTTGCAGTGGAGAACCCAGTCAATCTGCTACCGAAAGCTGGAAATGAAAAGCTGCCGATTGAGCGAGACATTGTGAAGATTGTTGAGCGATGTGCACAAGATCTTGTGGATACTGTGGTTCTAAGAGAGTTGACGGATTTGGTGAGTATATTTTTAGAAGAATTTCTGGGATTTCTTTTCTTTGGTAATCTAAAATTAATATATCAAAAAAGGCCTTTGTATAGACTGACCCCTTCGTGATCTGTTTGTACTGTATATCGAAGCTGGCTTGGCAAAACGAATATCCAGTTATGCCTGAATTGTGCCCGGATCATGCTCACCGCTTGAAAGTACAGTTTTGAGCGTTACTGACGCCCAACTAATGATTCAAATGGCGAAAATATGAAAGCCATATGCTTATAATTACGGCAAAAAAAATTATATGCTACCAGATTCAGTACCGGTCAGTAAGTTGTATCAAAACGTATTTTCCGTTGATTTTTAGCTATTTTGACCATTTTCGAGAGTCTAGAGCTCGGCTGTCAAGTTTCAGATAGCTTTGAAAATTTTGCATTCACAGAATTTTTTCGAAAATTCCTTTTTTTCTGCTATTTACCCTTTTCTGAAAGACCCCCCTTTTGGTCCGTTTTGTACTAAAACTTAGAAAAAACTGGTGTTTTGCAGAAATCGACAAATAGCTGAAAATCTAGGATTTTTTCAAAAACTCTTTGAATGCAAAGTTTTCAATTTTGGTATGTATAACACCTTTTAAAATTTTCAAAGTGATCGAACATTTAATAGCCAAGCTCCAGACTTCTGAAAATGGTAAAAATGGCGGAAAATGAACTGAAAAAGCACATTTTATCGACCAGTACTGTAGGTCAAAGCTAGGCCGAATGAATATGTCCTAGATATCCCCAAAATGTGCCTAGAGCATACCTAGTGTTATTTTTCCGCTTACAAAACAAGCTACAAGCGTTAAGAAGGTTTTTGCCCGACTCTTGCTTCATTGGTGCCTGATGATTTCCTCAAATCACAAAAAAGATAGATATGAGTTCTAAGGAGTATACCTGTGAAAGGTTCTGAATGTTAATTTTTTGAAAAATCGATATTCAACATTCGAAAACAATATCTTACAGTCCACCTTCCCTCATCGAGTTCCAGCACACAACAACTCTGTTCAAAGACTTTCTCAGACCGATTTATAATTTATTTGCTAAAATCCAACATTTTGTTCATATTGAACATACTACCTATTATTTAAATTCTTGTATTTTTTCCTGAATAATTTTTAATTTGTAAAACGCACCTCAGTCATTTACCCCCCCCCCCCCCCACATCTTGCTTTACCCACTCGATTCACTAATCTCGTACTTGTAGTCTCAGTCAGTTTCTCAGCGATTTGTATAATTTTTTAAGCTCTTTATGCTTGAATTCATTGTTTTAGAGTTGTTGTCAAACTAATAAAATTTCCTACATTTTGCATTTCCGTGTATGCCTCTCTCTCTTTCTTCAAAAATGTGATAAGGAGACATGATCACAAGACTGTGCATGTGTTTATTTGAATTGAGAAAAAAAAATAAAGCGGAATTGAAAAGTTTAGTGGAATTGCGAAAATTGAATGTTGTTGATATGGACATTTCCCTCCAACGCAATAGCTTGGATGCTCTCGAATGGAAGACGATGTGGGAAGTCACCGAGGAGAACTCCGTTAGTGGTCACGTGGAAGTATCCTGGGTAGACGCGGATTTGAAGGTCAAAGGCCTGGTCGTGGTGGAGTGGGTTGGAGTGGCTGATCTGAAATAGAATTTAATGCCTTTTTGATTCCATAATTCCCAAAATTAAAGTACCTCGCTTCCCCAAGCGTTGTCAATCTTGGCGTTCAATACGATCGACTTGGTCTTCTCCCATCTGAAGCTCATGTGAAGAGCAATGTTTCCTCCAGAGAGCAAGTTGATGACGAAGTCCCTAAAATGTGTTGTCTTATTTTTTGGTTCCTTTTAGATGACAAGATCTCAACTCACTTGTTCTTATGCTTCACCAATCCGTTGACAGCGATTTGAAGTCCAGAGCGAACTCCGTATTGAAGAGCATAGGATCCCGGGACGGACTGAAATGGATTTATGAGGACTTAAAAATAGGAAAAAAAACTAACTGGGTTGAAAATTGGTTGCGCCATTATTTTTTGATAAGACTGGAAATTGAAGAATCTCGAGTTTTCCACCCTTCGCTGTCTTATATTTGTACTTTTTTCCTTATCAAGTCTTCCCTTCTTCTAGCCCAGCTGCCATCCCGCTGAAGTTTGGCAGTGTAAACTTTCAGTATCACTAAAATGACGTGTCATGGTGCCAACTGTTGCGCTGGTGTTGACGAAACGGCTTGGAAACATTTTATGAGTTTCTTCGATAGTCATCGTTATGTATAGCGAGTATTTCACGTCTCGGTGAGTTTGTGATATGTGACATTTACAGCGTTGCTTGCTAAAACTGGGAAAGATGATTATAAGAGAAAATATAACTTTAAAAAAGTTGGGTGTGAAATTTTCAGAAATTAAATCATCAAGTCGGAGCTTGGAGATTACATAGAAATGATGAGAAGGCTAGACTTGGGAATTATGTTCATGTTTTTTGAACGTTCAAAGAGATTAGTTGCTAATGAGATTCTGATTTTTTGCTCAAGCATCGTTTGAAATAGTGAAAATGCTTCGAAATCAGAAATCATTGTCAAACGAACGGCTGGAAATGGAACTGGATACATATATTAAGTGAATTCATTAATTTTCCAAATTTTTTGAGCTCTGAAGACTTTTTGATTTCCCAGCATCGAATAATCCCTCCCAAAACTGTTTAGAGCGGACTGTTTTCCAAATTAGAGCATGTTGGAACACAGTATGACAAAGGCGCATGCGAAAATTCCGTATCGAGTTTCGAGCAGCACTACACTTGATTTTTTTCCTCCGACTTGTCGCGTTTCTGTGAGGCGAAATTCAGAAATCATGAAAACCCAAAAATTCCAAAAATTCCAAAATACCGAAATTTTGCAAGTGGGAATGTTCCGAAATTCCGAAATCCCAAAACTATAAACATCGATATTTTCCAAAATTCTGAAATCGCAAACTATGAAAGTCGAAATATCCCAAAACTCCAAAATCCCGAAATCATGAAAATCCAAAAATTCTGAAGATTCCAAATTATCGAAATATTGCGAATCGGATTATTCAGAAATTTCGAATTCCCGAAATTATGAAAACTGAAGTGTTCCGATATTCGAAAATCCCAAAATTATGATCATTGAAACTTTCTTTAAAATTTCCGAGATTATGAAAATTCAAAAATTCTGTAGATTCAAAATATTCCGAAATTCCAAAATTCCGAAATCAGAAAATTATGAACATCGAAAAATTTTGGAATTCCAAAACCCCGAAATTATGAAAATTGAAATATTCCAAAAATCCGAAAAAACAAAACATTGAAAATCTGTGTTTTCGACGTTCCCTGAATTTTTTAAATTTTGAAAGAAACGTTTTTCTAGTTTTCCAGAACTTTTTACAAGAAATGGCTTAAATTTCTCCTTCCGCTTTTGAACAATTTTTTGACCGATTTGAATGTGTATGTTTTTGCTTTCTCCCAAATTATTTTCTTGAACCAATTTTGCCATTTTCGAAGTGAAAAATTTTTCCAGGAAAATTCAAAATCCGATTTATTGAATTGCCCGGAAATATTTACCAAGAAAAATTCAATTTTCTGATTTCTATGAATCAATTATGCTTTCAGGTATGATTTTTCACGTTTCACCTAATCAAATAATCTTTTTTGCAGGAAAATCAAATAGAATATTTTTAGAAAGCAAGTTTCAAGCACAATCATGTTCTATGAAACTTAAATTTTAGATGTTTGCGTTATAGTTCGTTTTCTTTTAAAGTTTCAGACTTCAAAAACAAAGAAATCCCTTCCTTTTCCAGCGATTGAAGTTCTTTTTGTATAGCTTCGATACTCTTAAAACATCAATGTTCTCTTCAAATACCCCAACAAACTTTAAGGTCATTTTCTTTGACTGGCCCAGAAATTCCACTTTTTTCAATTGCTTTTTTACAATGTTGACACATTCCAGAGGTCCCTTTTTACCTCTATGACGTCAAGCATTTTGGGTCAACGACATGAAATGCTCTCACAATGTTACAACCATCAATTCGCACACTTCTCTTATCATTCTACCAGTGCTTCAATATTTTAAATGTCAGGATACTCTGGAAGAGAAGAAAAGAAAATTCTTACACTGCAATAACAAAATAAATCATGTCGCAAGATAACATTGGAAGCTCCTCGCATTGTTTCAAATAACAGATCTATGACATTTGGACCAAAAAAGTGGAGCCGGAAGAAGTTTGTCATATACATTCCAAAAATTGTCGAGTTGGGATTTTGAACGCGGAAGTTGTGCAAAAACACATATCAAAAATAAAAGCGTTCTCGTGGGAATTAGGTGACAGACACTGTTGTTGTCATACATCTAACATAACAATTTCGGTATTTTCAATTTGTTAGATTGGTTCTGGAAAATGCGAAAAAATTATATGAAACAAACACACAAATTGTGTTTTTACCCTTTTCCAGAGAACGTAACGGATTCAGAATACAAATATTAGTTTTTTTTCTTCTTCATTTCTCATTTCCATGTTTTCCCATTTGAGTTCATGTGTTCAAGAAAAAGAAAATTTTCTCTTTAGAAATTCTCACGATTCATAGAACTCTGAAGAGAGCTAAAAAGAGAATAAAAAAACAACAAAGCGAGAAAAGAAAAAGGAAAAAAAAGGAAAACGACTAGAAGAGTGTAATTATGTACGTTTAGACTCGGGGCCTCTGATAACTTTGTATGTAAACCCTCTTCCTTTTTGGTCCCAGTAGACAACAAAGAAACCCAAAAGCGATTATCTCAAATCCCCCACCAAGACCACTTTTTCAAAGCGCACCTTTGTTTTTACGTACTTTTTTTGTTTTAGGTCCTAGTACGTGTGCTTTAAGACTTCCTGTTGTTTTTTTTATTCTGAGAAGTTCACTTATTTATTTCTGTCATTGTTCAATTTTTTGGGTGACCTTCGAAGTATTTTTCTTAAATTTTTTTGTGTTCGTTTTTTTGCATTTTTCTAAGGCTATGAGATCCAATTTGATTTTGTTATTTCAACTTTTTCGAACCTGCGTGTCTACTGTACCGATCAATAAGATGAATAGAAACGTAACTCTCAGTTGATATTAGACCATTATTACCATTTTCAAGAATCTGAAGCTCGGTTGTCAAGCTTCCGATCGGTAACAAAATTTTGGAGAGTGTAAAACAGACTTAGATGGAGAAATTTGCATTCACAGATACTTGTAATCCGGGCCTTCGCGGGCATTGCCATTATTTCTTTCAGAATCAAAATTTTTAGACCAACTAAATCAAATATAATAGAGCTCGACGAGTACTACAAAATGATACTATTTGGAGAACTGTACCTTGCTTGCGAACAAAGTTAAAAGTCATAAAGTGGCTGGCCCTTGCCGCGTGGGCCCGGGCCGGGACACGATTTTTTGTCTGTAATTTATTCACTGACAAGACACAGTTCTCCAAATAATATCATTTTATAGCATTCGTTGAGTTATATCATATTTGATTTAGTTGGTCTAAAGTTTTTGATTCTAAAAGAAACAATGGCAAGGCCCGCGGAGGCCCGGGAAACTCCCGCATTACAAGTATGCATTTACAGCATTTTTTTGAAAATTTTTAAATTTTTAGCTAGTTGCCGATTTCTGAACGACACATGTTTTTATTCCAATTTTTCAATTTTTTTTCTGGAAAAACCTAGTTTTAACGTTTCGGTACAAAAACTGGTCAATAATTGTGTGTTTTAGTAATCGGCAAATAACTGAAACCCAGGAATGTTTGAATAATTCAGTGAATGCAAAGTTTTCAATCAAGGTCTGTGTAAGGTTTTCCAAAATTTACAAAATGATCGGAAAGTTGACAGCCGAGCTCCAGACCCGAAAATGAGCAAAATCAATTAAAACGTTCAAAAAATGTTTTTCACTGTATGCGCAGTTCTTTCAAAGCGCACTTTGATTTTTTTTTTTTCATTGCTCATTCTTTTCTCATTTTTAAGTCCAATTACGTGTGGTTTAAGATTTCTTCTGTATTTTTATTGAGAGGTTTCATTTTTATTTTTGTCATTTATCAACTTTCCTGTTGACCGTAACTTCTCGGTGGAATATTTGCAGTATTTTATTTGTGTGAAATTTTTTTTTGTTGCATTTTTCTCAAAATTCACTCTTGAAAAAAAATTAATCTGACTTTCGGACCTATTTTTTCTCCATTGGACCTGCTCGTCTGCTGTACCAACAATAAGATACACAAAAACGAATTTTTCTGTTGATTTTCAAACATTTTGACCATTTTCAGGGGACTGAAGTTCGGCTTTCAAGCTTCCGATCACAATAAAATCTTGGCGGATGTAAAAAAGAACTAGATTGTAAATTTTGAACTCATAAAACTTTTTAAAAATTCCTAGTTTTGCAGCTATTTGCCGATTTCTGACAGACGCCTTCTTCCACGTTTTCAGTACAAAAACGGGCAAAAAAGCAGTATACCAGATACCTTTAAAACCAGGAAATTTCGACAAATTCCGTGAATGCACACTTTTCAATTTAGGTCTGTTTCACGCCCTCTAAATTTTTCAAAGAGGTCTGCAACTGGACAGTCGATCCCTGAAAATTATTAAAATCAACTGAACATTAAGTTTTTGAATATCTTATTGACCGGTACTGTATGAGCAGTTCTACAGAAGCAAATTTTTGTTTTTTCGTAATTTTTTAGATTGTATACCTTATCGATTTAAAAAATCATCCGCAATAATTTACATTATATTTGCGCAGTTTTATTTCCGCATTTTTCTAAACGTTCACATTTGAAAATAACTTTTTTTTCTTCGGACCTGTTCACCTATGAGCAGTTTTTCCAAATCCCTCCTTTGTTTTTTTTCATCACATTGAACTTCTTGTTTGTTCACTTCCAAGTATGAGTGTTTTAAGACTTCCTGTTTACATCGAGACCGCATTTTTATCTTGACCATTTATCAACTGTTCGGCTGACCTTAGCATTCGCAGTAGCATTCCCAATTTTTTTCTGCTGAATTCGTTCGACTTAAAAAGATTCAATTTGATTTTCTGACCTGCTTATCTATGAATTCATTCTGCTAATGATATGGTTCCTTGTTTTTTTTGTATATTCGAGTCTACCATCTAGCCCCTATTTTCCTTCCGTTCTGGGTTCAAATGACGTGAAGTATTCTCTAACTCCACTGTCATTTTTCACCAAAGTCCTGCGAATCAATCAAAGAGATGCCTAGATCAATCACGTCTTCTTTTTTTTTCTAGGAAAGGAAAAGAGAAAAAAAATAGCTAGAGAAAAATTGACCCACGTTTTTTCACGTTTTCGAATTTTCACGAGGAGCGAAAATTCCAAAAAACTCCTCTCGTCAGAATATGAAAAAAGTGTCAAAAAGCGATCTTGGTAATAAAAAATTCCAGAGTTGTATTTCCTGTTTCTATTTGATTCGAATTTATTTGAAGAACTATTAATCCCCGTTTACGATGACTCGGATTCCATTGTTTATAATGTTGTCTCATTCCAGATGTCTCGCTTCTATTTTTCACGTCTTTGACTTCTCTGAACTTTTTTTATTTCCTCGTAATCAGTTAATCCTACTGGGATCACAGAAATACACAGGCAAAACATTGTATTTCTTCTGTGAATCTTTGCAGAATATTGAAAATCTGTGTTGTGGTATTTTGAACTGATAGTCATCTCTTTATACTTATTAATTTTGCTTTCTGCTATTTTTTTGTTGTTTCTTCAAAAAATTACGCATCATGACATACATATCTTTCTGTCTTAGAGATGTTTAATCACATATATGTATGTGTTCGCGCTGTTTTTGAAGTGTCAAATGTCCCCATCCCTGAGCTTGCGCCTTTCTCTTCATATTTCCCTTTCAATCTAGAATCCTCAGCGTGATCCTCAAGGGGACCATTGCTTCCGAATACTTACTCAAAAAAGTCACTTCCACTACATCAGCATTCGGTTTTTCTACATCAGCATTGTGGCTGAATGACATAATTTATTAGTGCCTCTCTCTCTCTCCCAAAGACGGCAAAACTTCAAAGATGATACGCCAACTTTTTAGAGAGAGAGAGAGCTTCTTTTTAAAGAACAATTTAGGGATTGACCAATCATCGGATCTTTGAGCATTGACAGACTGAAACAAGATGCAAAAGAAGAAAATGTCCTTATCAAAAGAAGCCAGTGTCTCTTTCATTTCAATTGGCTCTCTTTTCTTTCCCATTGTGCTCAGGTTGTCCTACCAGTAAGCCTCGTTCTCCATTTCCTTACATTTTCCGTTTGTTTCACCCAAAGATCTTTGAGCGGTAGGAATTCGAAAATCTGATGAAGGAATGTTTTCTTTACCAAACCACGAAACTCATTTAAAAATCTTAGAATGACGGATTCTCAGAAATTCAAAAAATTGTTCAAATAAATATAAAAAGGTGTCTAGTTTTAGAAGAAAATGATGATGAATGTCTGGAAATTATTTCCACCCAATTTTTTTTCTATTTTTGAGGTCTTCGCGACTTCCAACAATCATAAATTTCACATTTCACATTTCAATTTTTCAACTTCCCTCTTCTTCTTTTTGCTCTTTGCTCTAGCCTGTTTCAGGATCTCTAACCTTAGAGTCTTGGGGCAAGAGTCTAGGGCCAAGAGTCTTGAACCAAGAGTCCTAAGCTAAGACTCAGAACTCTTGTCTGTCTAGATGTTCTTCTGATATAATATGTCGCTGCTTTTTGCGGTAAGCACAACATTTGTGACAAGTCGATTCAGAACATTGACATTTTTGATTGAAGTCAAGAGCCAACTGGCTTGTCTCGATGCCGCACACAGCCTTCTTCTTCCCCTTCAGACATATCAACCAGTTTGTCTCCAAGTTTCTTTCTTTTTCCCTAGAAAATTTCCTGATTTTTTTCCTCTTCCGCCATCCAATAATAGCTTTGGTGGGCAATTTGACTGACAGACGCCATCAATAACTATTCAGGTGACCCGGAGGGTAGTTTGGTAGTAACCTGGGCGCCCCGCGTTGACATAAAGAACCATGGAAAGGCAGGATGTTGGAAAAACGACTGACTAACGTTCTAGAACAATTGAGGTCGGTCCCGCCAAAAAAGAAACAAAAGATGTATTGACTTTTTGGGTTCCAAGAAAAGAACAGAGAATAGATGAGAGGGTATAACCTTTGTCAAATGGGTTTCTAAGCTTGTTTTCTGTTCTATTCGTGCCCATGTGATTCATGAAAAACTGATAAATCATTCATTTCGGTTTTCCTTGGCCGTCGAGGTAAGTGTTTGGTGGGAAAATTCCGATAAAACACTTCCTGGGAGCAGGGGAAAATTTGGCTTTTTGATTATTCAGAAAGTTCCTGATAAGTTTAGAGTCTTGTTAGCGCCTAATATCTTTTTAATCAAGCGAGTTTCAAATACTATGAATCTAAGGAAAACAATTTTATTTTATTAAAAGCCAGTTTAGATTAGTTTCAGTAACTAAGATAGCTGGAAAATTGTATGTGATAACTAGATAGATAGAAACTATACTTTATTTGGGAAAAAAAACCAATACTTGATCTGAGTATCTGAAGATTGATTTAAAATTTTTTCGGTATTCTCGATATTACAAAGTGAGATTTTTATCTACAGACTCGGTCCATAAGATAGGTAAAAACTTATTTTTCAGTTGATTTTAGGTCATTTTGACCATTTTCAAGACACTGGACCTTGCTGTCAGGTTTTCGATCACTTTGAAATGTGTGAAATTTGTAAAACAGACCTGAATTGAACATTTTGTATTGACAGAATATGCTGAAAATTCCTAGTTTTTCATTTATTTGATGATTTCTGAAAGACACCTTTTCGACCTTTTTCGTTTAAAAAAGTTTAAAAAGGGTATCTTTCAAAAACTGGCGCTAAATCTAGGAATTTCAAAAAATTCTGGTAATGCAAAATTTTCAATCTAGGTCTGTCCTAAATCCTCTAAAATCAGGGGTGTCCTTTTCGGAATTTTTCAGAATGTCGAAAATTCCGATTTTCAAATTTTCGGAATTTCGGAATCTTGGAATAAGATTCCGATTCTGAAAAATTCGGTATTTTGGAATTTTTTGGAATCAAAATTTTCTAGTAATAGAAATACCATTTCCCCCATCAAAAAATGCCAAAAATGGCGCGAATAGAAAAAAAAATTCAATATCAAAAGTTATTCCGTTCGAGACAGACAAGCAAATTTTTTCCGAAATACTGTAGTCCAAAAATCTCTAATTCCGAAAAAAAAATCCTCCGGGAATTTTTCGATCGGAATTTCATTCCGGTACTACATTTCAGTTTCTTAACTTTCCCAGTCTTCTGCAACCCGAATGAAAACTTTGAGACCTGCTATAAGAATTTTCTGGAACTTCATTTGAGCTGATCTTCCATTGAGTAATTGAGCAGAAAGAATTTTTTCGAGTCAACAGTTTGCGTGTCGATTCGAACTCATTAAAAAATTTCCCACCATTTTCCCGCCGCTCCTCCACTTTTTTTAATTTTGCTCGTCACCACTTCCACGCATTTTTGAGTACATCAAGTACTCGGAATCCCATTATTTGCGTTCTGAAACTTGAGATACACGGTTCAGTGGAGAGCAAAAAGTTATTTCAAAATATAAATGTGTTTCTAAAAACGAGAGGTCGGGGTTCTAGGGTGTCTCGGTCCACGAAAGTGAGTGTTGTGAGGAGTGTGTGGCCGGCGTCTTCTTCTTCTAAATCACTTTTGCATGCTCGACTTCCGCTCCTCCCCGGGATTCCTTGTGTTTTTTTTTCCAAAAATGTCACATATGAAGTTTTTTTTGCTTCTTATAAGCCCATTTTCTCCGTTCCAAACCTTTTCAAGCGTCCCCAGAGCGTGTTTTCATGACCCAGTGTCTTTTCAAAAAGTCTTTCAAAAAGTCAAATCTTTCTTCTGAATAGATGTTCAAGCCAAACAAAACACGTTTTTTTCGACTTAATAATTCTCCGAAAAAACCACCACCTCGTTTTTTCTGTTATTCTGTTCTCTGACGGCGGGGCGCACAATGCAAATTTTCTTCCTTTTTCAATTTTACTCGGACCTGAATTGAATCGAAACGTCTAGGCGTACGTACTCTAGTTTCTTTTCTTTTTTTCTTCTCGAGTTCGGAATGAAGTATCCACCTCATCTCTGAAGTGCTCGGAACAATGGGTCCATCAAGAAGATGAGGTTTAATTTGTCAAGCCATGCGAAAAGGATATATTTCTCCGCCGGGAAAGGTTGAAAGATGACACTTGAGGTTCCCTGTCATTTCTTCTCTGAAAAAATGGGACGACGCCTTCGAGTCAAGAAGACGAATGCTCTTTTATATTTCATTCATACTTCTTATGCTTTCTCATCTTTCTTCTTTCATGAAAATTGACGACGTTCTTCTATCTTTCTCACATATTACTCCTCCTCCCGATGACTTCCCGGTTCTAATTTGGATCCTTATTTGGAATATCTCATTCCAAAATGTACCTAGTACATTGATATCACTTATTCACCATATTGTATTGTCTTCAAATCAGAGGAGAGAAGATTAGGGAGCCCATTTTCAGAATATTGAATAATATCTTTTGAATTCTGACTCTAGAATCCGATTGGTGGGTCTAACAAAGTTAGATTTTGTTTTGTAAAGATGTTCTTGTTATTATTTTCTGTAACTCTGCTCTTTCTATTATTTAGTTCTATCATTTTCATATTTTATTGAATAACATTTTCTCAATTCTGACGCTAGAATCAAAACTGGTGGGTCCATAGAAGTTGGATATAGTTTTGAATTCGTGTTTTTTCACCACTCTGATTCTAGCATCAGAATTCAAAAGATGTTAATCAATATATCCTTTCTTCCTCTGTGTTATCAACTAATAGAACTGATCAGGGATTTACAGAACATCACCAGGACTTTCTAACACGAAATTTCCAATATATTTTCGGTAATTTTAACCATCTTTAGAAGCCTGGAGCTCAGCTGTCAAATTTCCGATCATTTTCAGAAACTTTGCAGGGTAGATTGATAACTTTGCATTTGCTGAATTTCTTAAAAACTCCAACTTTTATCTATTTACCGATTTTTGAGAGACAGCTCTCTTTTTCACGTTTTCAGTACAAACGAGCCGAAAAACCGTGTCTTTCAGAATCACGCAAATAACTGGAAAACAAGGAGTTCAGAAATTCTGTGAACGTAAACTTTTCAATTTAAATTTGATTTTCACCCTCCAACATTTTCAAAATGATCGGAAAAGTGACAATTGAGCTCCAGTTTTTCGAAAATAGTAAAACTGACCGAAAGTCAACTGAAAATATCGTTTTTGTATATCTTATTGCCCGGTACAGTAGATTTTTCCACCTCCTCTCATTTTTTTATATCTGAATCCACTGATGAGTGAATTCTATGTGTCTTTCCCGCATAACTCTCCCTTCTTGAAAACAAGTCCATGGTCTGTCCATTTATGTTTTTTCATCAAATCCGATTATACTTTTAAAGGAGGCTTTAAAAGATTATCAACAGCTTTCCAACGACGATTGCCCCCCCCCCCCCACATCCAAAAGCTACAGATTTATTTTTAACTAGACGCCTTATACGCCAGAATTTTCGATGAACTCAGAGTTTCTTTTCTATTGATGACCTAACCTTATTCATTTCTTTGAAAGTTTTCTCTTTCACGGCTTCTTCCTGGTTGATATATTTCTCAAAAAATACGTTTTTTTTTGCTTTTTCTTGAAACACCAAAAAGAAGCCGAAAAGTTTATGAACAAAAAATAACATTTTTAAAAATCAAATTTCGGAACCTTCCACCGGTTGTGCGTTGCTCAACTGATAACTTTGGAAAAATATCAATAGAGACAATAAAACAAAAAAGTAAATCCAGAACAAACAAGTGATGCGTCAATTTGGATTTTTAATCTCTCTAGAACTCGGGTTATCTCTTTTCGCCTGAAAATCAAATTATCAAATTATCAGTGGACGGCCAGATATTTTTTCTGATTTTTTCATTTATTTGAATGTCCTTCTGGCTTTTCTGGCTCCTACATACTCCAACGAACGCATCAGACGAATTCAAAGTATTTTGTGCAGGTTTCTTTCCTTAATCCTCCCATATTATTCTTTATTTAGGAAATTCCTCTTATGTGTCAAAGTGACGAGCTAATAGGGAAGGGCTTAGTTTTGAAATCTTCCCACATTATCCATCTTTTGGTTTGTTAAACCTCCGTCTGCATGAAGTACATGTTGGAGACATTTTTTATAGCAAATTCATCCGCAATTTCCGATCTATAAATGTCGAAATGTTGAGATGCAATTTTTTATATTTCATGTCATTTTTTTCCTGCAAAAAATCTCCGATAAGTTTTTTTTTCTCTGAATTTTTCTTCCGCGAATTTTCCAAATTTTTGTCCCAGATTTTTTTATTTGTGTTATCCATCAACTACAAAAATTCTGTTTTCTTCTTTCCTCCCTTTAACCACAATTCATAACAATCAAAAATTCCGAACAATTCTTTTTTTTTTCACTCAAAAACTGATTTTAGTTGTTTTATAGAGCCAAAGTTTAGAAAAAAAGAGAAGAAGGAAGAAGATTGGCCGACGAGATATCTGAAAATGGAATCAAATAGTTTCTCCTTTCTCTCATTCTTGAATTTTCTCGTTTCCGGCTTTCTTCCTGGCGCCGAAATTGGGTAAACACACTCTTCAAAATTTCTCAGTGATGTATGTCTTTAGAGTTTTTTTGGGAATTTGAGTTTTCATCCGAATTTATGAACTTTTTCCGGTAACTGCTCCAGGCTTTTTTCCCCCCGAGAGAATCTCACGTTTCTTGTGTGTTTGCCGAGTTCTAGATAGTATGATCTCATAGATTTTTTTATTCTTATTCCAGTTCTCTCACGATTTCCCTTCTAAACACCTACGACTAACTAAGCTTTGTACTTCCTTGAAAAGCAAAAAATAAAGGGAAAACAAATAATTGAACTCATATTAAACATCCCTTTACTTCTTCCCATAATTCCAAACTTCCGTTCAAATCAAAAGATCAATTTAGTGGGAGAGACGAGAGTCTAAAATACAAAGATCGAAACTAATTTGTTTCTTTTTAAAAATAAAGCGTCGAGCTACTTGACGCCATCGACGACTCCCACTCGATTAGATCCTGTCAAACACTCCCCCGATGGGACAGAAATTGAGAGAGGAAGAAATTTATGAACCGAACTATAATTTAGTTGTGTCACGTAGCATAGGAGAAGTCGAAAAACTAATCGGATGACACTTTACAAAGGTGTAGACATCCGGTATGAAAGAGCAATTTGATCCTGAAAGTCGTATGAAACAAGTTTCCACAAATCGTCAGATCATGTCTGGGAAAAATGAAGAAAAATATTTTTTTTCCGATTTTAAATCACTACTTCCAAATTTTAGTCACTAAGTATTGTCAAACCGTGATTGAAGGCTATGTAAATTAAAATAATCCAAAACATGTTATCTGCCAAAAAATTGTATGTTCATAGTAATGGGAAATTTTGTTGAATAGAATAAGGAACTTGAAATTCTTATTTAAGCCAATTTAGAAAAAACATTTCGGTTTTTTGTGATAAAAAACAAATATCTACTCTACTAATCTAAATCTCACATTTTCTACAGTAACCCAATATCGTGAAATCTGTAATAGAAGGGCCCCCAACTTTTAACTTTGAGCCAATTTATCTCGGTTTCTGTGAAATATATAGGAAAGTTGTCAACTAATGAATTATTTTTTATAATATCACCAATATTTTATCAGTTGACCGGTTTCCGATATCTTTTACAAAAAATCGAGATAATCGAACTCACATATGACGAGTTAGGTGGGTTGCTGCTAGAAAAAATACAGCAAGTGTAAATTTTGGAAAAAAATGTACACTAACTCTCTTTCAATAACCTAAACTGCACATTTTGTACAGTAACCTAACATATAATTTATTGAAGTTTATTCAATTTATCGTGACTACAACAACCCAAACTAATGCCAACGTTTTTCCGTTTATAATCCTCATCCTATTAGGTTGGCAGGAAAGTAACTGTCCATTTTTTTATTAGTAAATAACACAAACACAAGAATAGTCCAGAATTTGCAATATGCACCGTCGTGATCCACAACATGTTGGCAATGTTCAGGTAACTTGTGGGTACCATCCCTCCGAAAGCCAGCTAGTGGCAAGTCAAAGTATCCCTCCAGTCCATTTTTTCAGGCATCAATTGTGTTGAAGTCCTTAAGCTCCAGATGACGTCGTATACTTTTGAATAACCAATGATCTGATAGGGCTGAATCAAGTCTTTAACGGGGTAAAGGAGAACCGTCCAGCCAATGCGGCTCAGGTACGGCGTGACTTTCCGTGAACATGAGGTTTTTTTCATTTTTTACTTTCAGTCAAGTCAGACCTGAGCAGCTTCAGCGGGACCGTTCTCCCTCACCTACTTATAGTCCCGACTGAGCTCTATCAGATTATTGGATATTCGGAGAGATGCAACCTCATCTAGAGAATACGAAAATTTGCACCATTTATGTGAAAAACAGGAAAAAATGAATACTTTGATTCGTGCCTAGCTGGCTTTTGAAGGTATTGTATCCACAAGTTATCAGAACATTGCCAACATGTCGTGGACCACGACGGTGCATACTGCTAATCTTGGATTAATCATGCTTTTGTATTATTCACAAATAAAACAAGGGACAGTTACTTTCCTGCCAACCTAATAAGTTTTCCCATAACCTTTTTTTTCTACTTGCCCTAAAAAAGGCCCCAAAAGGACCTAAGGGCCCCAAACAGTTAAACGGATTTGTACTAAAAACTTAAGGAATTGAACTTGTGGGCTCACAGTTGAAAGTTCTGCGTTGCTACCGAAAAATCCATGAAACTTTCCTGCCTCTCCTCATTTAACTTACCATACTGTTCTGAAAATTGTCTTTCAGATACCATCTTTTGTTTATGTTCCCTTGTTAAATTCTCCCTTTTTTAAAAATCGTACGATCAAAAATCTTGACGAAAAACATGAAAACCTGAAATTCCGGTTTAGAGTTCCTTCTCATTCAGTACTCTCAGACAACCCACATCCTTTTTCAAAAGTACCGTAATTGAGTTTTTCGAACTCGTGTTTTGAACCAAGGAACTTGCGTTTTTCATGATTGTTGTTTTCCGGTTTCAAGAAAGTTTTTCAAAGGTTAATTGTCGCTTATTAAAATTCTTCATTTTATGAAAATTATTTTAGATCTCTATCAGATTTTTCGTCATTTTATAATTATGTAGACTCAAACTAGAAAATTTTTAAAGAGTGCAAATTCTTTTGTCTGACTTTTCCAATGATAATTGTGACTCAAATCCTGGAATTTCTCGCTTTTCCGTCATCTTATTCGTGTTCTTGATATTCTTGAAAAACTAAAAGATGACTTTACAGATCACTCAAACTCCCAGCAGAGCAACTGTAGTACACTCCGCCCTTCGAGGCGTCTTCACACGTGCCAAAATGGAGGTGAGTCAAAAAAGCAACAACGTCTTCAGATTTCTTATTTTACTCATTTTACGTTTCTCATTTTACTTGTATATCTATTTATTGTGAAGTAGACTTTGCTTCTTTTTCTGTCAACGCGCTTGTGTGGGTAATCGAGTTTTTCATCGAGATGATGAAGTCATTTGGGTACCTTCCTCGTCTGGGCAAACAACGCTTAAAAGCAACAAAGAAGGGAAAAAGACAAGTGGGAAAAAATACAACCACCGCAAAAACGAAATAGTTCGGGTCAGGTTTTCTTTGTTCCAGGAAGATAGTAATAGATGAAGTGAAATTAGGAACTGGCTATAATGCAAGTAAGACAAAGTGCAGTGGAGTCGTCAACATGTCTTTTTCAGTGTCCCATTATTCATTAGTTCTATTTTTCTATTTTTCTCACTCCCCAGAACTGAAAACATCCCTGGCATCCAAAAAAGGTGTCTTGACAAATTGTCTTGATCATCCAGAGACCTATTAGTTTTATTTTCTGGTTCAACACCCGATCATTGGTCCGTTTGAACGAGTGTGAACAATTTAGGTAGTTGGGCAAATATATAGCGACTCTCTCTCTTCTCGAAGCCGTCATTTTAATTTTCTAGGGTCCCGGAAGGCGTCGTCGCCGCACATCCCGGATATAGTTTAGCAGCTCAAGTTTAAATTTTAATGACATCCGAAGAAACTACACATGTCATTAGACCTTTCTCGAAATTCTTTTTTTTTCGCTTCCGGCCTTTTTGTGTATGTTTTATGTTTATGTGGAAAAAAATAGATATGAGGTCCTCTCTGAGTAGCTGAATAATTTCCGCTCACTGATTCTTGCTTTCTGGATATATAGAATAGATTCCACGGGCGTTCTATTTTCTCTCTCTCTCACTCCTGTTTTCCCCAGAAGGAAGTCAAGTTGTAAGGAGCTGTTATAATTTTGGCGCTGACATATCTCATATCAAATTCAGCGACACCCACATTTCTCATAAATCATCAGTATATTTTGGAAAGAAAAATACACAAAAGCAAGCAAATTTCGTATAGCCCCCCCCCCCCCCTTCGCTGTCTGAGGTAATGTCCCATCGGAATGCTTTTTCAGGGAAATTTTTGAAAAATTGAGATCTTAGATTTTCCTAATGATAACAGTTAGAAACATTATTCTTCATTATTCTCCTAATTTTTTTGCTGTAACGGTTCGAAGTTAATCGAGTTAGAGAAAAAAAATTCTTTGAAAAATTGGTTTGGTTCAGAATTCTGAACTAAATGTCAGAAAATTTCCCACAAATTGTTTTTGAAAAGAAGTTTGGAATCAAGAATTCGAGAAGCTAAACTAATAACAGGCTAGTGGGATTTGAATTGTTTAGTTTTTTGAAGAATAGTCAAAACAATTTTTATCACGTTTCATTGGAAACTCTTTGTTCTCTGAGTTTCTTCTTTGGTTTTCTGGAAGTGAATTACGGTTAGCAATCTAATAAAATGTCACCCGAACTGTCAAATTCAAGTCCATGTATCTCATTTTCTGTGAAAGATATCAAAAAGTGATCAACTAATATAATCTTGCTGATATCATGACCAACATTTTATTAGTTGACAACTTTTTGATATCTTTCAAAAAAAGTGAGATATATTTGCTCAAAGTGGACGGTCCGGGTGGCGTTCTATTAGAGTGTTTAGGGTATATATACAGTACCGGTCAATGATGTACTAAAACGTTTTCAGTTGATTTTTTTACCGTTTTGATCCCTTTCTGGAGTCTGTAGCTCGGCTGTCCAGTACCCGATCACTTTGAAAATATTGGAGGTTATAGAACAGACTGAATACTTTGCATTTATAGAATTTTTCGAAATTTCTAATTTTACAGCTATTTGCCAATTTTTGAAAGACACACTTTTTAGTCTATTTTGTACTAAAAATGTGAAAAAAAATGTCTTTCAGAAAATGGAAAATAGCTGAAAAACTAACATAAGAGTTTTTGAAAATTTTTGCAAAGTTTTCAATCTAGGTTTGTTTTAAATCCTCCAAAAGTTTCAAATGATCGGAAACTTGACAGGCGAGATCCAGACTCCCGAAAATTATCAAAATGGTCAAGAATCAATTGAAAAACAGGTTGTAAATTTTATTGATCGCTACTGTATTTTGTCAAGTACCCTAACTCTATTTATCAATTTTAAACCAGTTTACTAGAGCTTTATTAGTTCATAGAAGAGTATAAATTGAATTTTCAGTTTTTTTCAAAACTAGTTGTTTAATATTGGCTTTTCACAGTTCCAAATTTTATTAACCGGTTCTAGGAAATCCCCCTAAAATCATTACACATCACGAAATAAAAATAAATTCCCTTAAAAAAAGAATAATTGGATGAGAATAGTGAATCATTAAATCTCGAGAAATTAGCTTTGTTGGAACCTTCTTCTCCTACAAAGCATATGAATAATGCTCAAAAATCTTCTGGGACGGTCGGCACTTTTCTATTTTTTTGACGTAATTTTTATTTTTGTTTTCATTTTTCTTACTCAAATCATTCAATGTGTTCAGTTCGTTTTCCAGCTATCCCAATTGTTTTCCTAGAATAGACTGTTCTCTAAATTGCCTCACATTTCATTACTGGGGCACCCAGGACAGAATGTGTACAATAGTATAACAATATACTAAATATAAATATACAAATTGTGTTCTTTGGCTTGCTTTGAAAACTTTCAAGGTCCAAATCGCTGCTCACGCCAGAATATCGAATTTGAGAGAAGAGATTATTTTTCTTTTTCTGCAAACCACCGTCGATGCTCCACTCCCCACGCAAAATCCAGCAAACTAATTGCCCTATATGAGTAGATAGACAAGGAATTTGATTCTAGCTTCATCTAGAAATCTCGCAGATGTATTTTTTCCTCATTTCTCAGATAGACTTTAAAGGCTAAGGCTGAGCTTGTGCAACAGTTGGGACATACATATCCCTTATGCATATCCCATTAATATTTCACCGTAATGCACTGACCCACACACTACACAACACAATCTGTCTTCTTTCCTTATTCCCCGCCTTTTTTGCGCCTTTGACTCAAATTTCAATTTTCGGATTTTTTTGGTTCTTATTTAATGGACTTATTGAGTGTGTATTAATCGAGTCACTTGACTTCAAAAAAAAATTAATTTGAAAAAAATCCTAATGTTGTTCTCGCTAGTTCCGTGTATAGTGCTGGCCATAAATATATGAAAAAACTTCCTTTTCAATTGATTTTGACAATTTTCAAGAGCCTGGAGCTCGGCTATTAAGTGTCCGATCATTTTCAAAACTTTGAAGGGTTTAAAACATACCTAGATTGAAAACTTTGCATTCACAGACATTTTTTTTAAATTCCTAGATTTTCAGCTATTTGTCGACTTTTAAAAGGCCCCAGTTTTTTCACGTTTTCAGTACGAAAACAGAAAAAAGGGTAATCTTCCGAAAACGGCAGATAACTGAAAAATTTTCAAAAAATTCTGTAAATGCAAAGTTTTCAATCTGGGTCTGTTTCATAAACTTTTAAGTTTTCAAAGTAATTGAACACTTGACAACCGCGCTCCAGACTTCTGAAAATGGTCAAAGTGACTGAATATCAACTGAAAATCACGATTTTTCATATATTTATGGCCAGTCTCTTACTTTAAAAACTAAAAATTCTTAGTAATTAATTTTTTGGAAGTATTTACGAAAGTTTATGCGATTTTTGAAACTTTAAACTTTAATTCCAAGTTTTGAGTGTTTGTGTACCGAGAACGAAGAACATAAGGAAAAACAATCCATCCCCGTTTTGCAGGGAAACTCAAAAATTCTATGGGGGCGTTTAAGTTTTTTCTTCTTGTTTGAGTGGGCTCAAGTCTTGATTGGCACCTTTCCAAACTTTATTGACACCATATTTTCTTAGGTTATGTGAAAATTCCCGCTCAAAAAAACGCATAACTATTTTTTTTTGAAATCCGAGAGCATTTAAAATTCAAATTTCGCATTCCACTCACATTCTCTTTTCTTCTGACTTCGTTCTTTTTTGTTCCTGTCGGATTCTGTTTTTTTTCTATCTATTCGGGAAGAGCCATCATTGCAAATTAATATTTCCAGAAATGTTAATCCATCAAGGATCAGAAAAAAACTTCCTTCCAGATCTTTTTCTTTGGTTTGTTAATCTTTGAGTTTTCAACTAGCAGTGCTTATTAATTTGATCGCAATTAGTAGAAAAAAGTCCACGCACTTCCGCACACCAAATCATTGTCTCCAATTTCGCGTCACGTACCCGGTAATTTTCCACCGCCACAGAGACAGGAAGGGACGTAATTAGTGATGGCTCAAAAGCACAACCCAGACTCATTCTTCCATTTTTTCCTTCTTTTTTTTTGAATCAACTCTTGTTTTTTTTCTAGAATCTTACGACGCAAATTGTCTCTTTTTGATCTATAAGAGAGTTTCCAGGAAAACTTCATAGACCACCACCTCTCGTTTCTGCAAAATAAGATTTTCATTCAATAGCATCTAAATTAGTTTTGCTTCAAATTCATAAACTCGCTTTTCACTAGAGACGTCTTCTTGAAATTTCTTGATCAGTGAACAATTCAAAAATTCAGAACAAAACGAAATGTCTTCCTTTTTACAAAATCCAGACGAGCAACAAAACATCAATACCAATTGAGTCCCGTTTAGCACAAAGAGAATGAAGTATGTGGGTCCAATCCTGCGGAAAAAAATGTGTGTGCTCTGATTTTGACAGGTTCGATGGAATGCTCCTAACCTCCCTATTGTATTTTTTTTTCTTCATGTCACCGTCATTTGTCTCCTTTCCTTTGAGAATCTAATTCTGAGAGTGTGTGCCAGGGCTTCTTTTGATTATTAGAAGGGGGTTAGTTAATGGAACACTGGCATGTGTACTAATCTTTGGCAGCTCGACTTTTTTTGAAGATCTTGAATTTTCCATTCTAAAACTTTTTGTTCGATTTTTGCTCTTTGAAGTTTCTGATTTTTACATAATTCCCAAAATGAAGAATGAAAAATCCCTAATTTCCTTTCTCTTCCTTCAATCACGTAACTACGAAACACGTTATAAGTTCATTAAGTTCGTTTTCAAGCCTAAGAAAACCCGAAATTAACCAAAATTGATCTGGTCTTTCAAAGTCTTTTCTTCTGAATTTATCCCTTCCGGAAAATAGCCTGATTTTGAATTTCCGGGTTTTTGAAAACATTCCCAAATTTCAAAAACTCGATTTTAGTTTTCTGAAGCATCTATCGTAAAACCAGTGACCTCTAAGGCATCTACCGTAAGACCTGTAATATATAAGGACCTTTAATTTTCAACTTTCAGCCAATTTATCTCGATTCATGTCAATGAAAAGGAAAAGTGGTCAACTTATAGATTGTTCATCGTAATATCAGACGTGTTTTGTCAGTTGACCATTTTTAGATATCTCCCACAGAAATTGTGATAATTGAGCTCAAACCTCACAGAATTGGACAATTCTGTTAAAGGTCTGACGGTAATTTCTAGTCTCTGAAAAATGTGGAACTTTTTTTAGTTTCTGAAACTTTTCAGAATTCTCAAGAGATACCGGTAACAGAATATTATCACTGGTTTTTTGCGACAGATTTTAATCAAGAATTCTGATGAATTCAAAAAACAAAATCATCTTTATAATTCTACAACTAGGTTCAAAACACACCGGAATCCCTGAGCTCTACCTGTCTCCACCTCCTGAAATACCCATCGAAAATAAATAAATTCCCTCCTCTTGAGCATCACATCCGGTTCTTGTCTTAGGACATTCCCAACATCTTCTTCCTTATGCACTCATCAAATACGGAGCATGGACTGTTCTTCATGCTCCTTTTGTTTTTTTTTCCTAGAAACATGATACGTCTTCTTTGTGCATATACACACATTGAATTGTTTCAGTTCGTCGCGTCGTCTTCTCATGCCAGTAATGGTGCCATCGGATGCCGCCCCCTCGCCGACCACCTTCATTGACGTCCTTTTTGGTTGGGCAGTTTCTTTCATCACAATGTTGTCGCATTTGTTGAATGGATATTTGACTGCATTCTTTGTATTTACTGGTGAGTTTCTTGAATTTAGCACCTAGTAGCAGATGCAAAAAAACGAAATGATCACTTTCCAGGAATTATTCTGAATCTACTCTCTGTCTCCATATTTCTACGAAAAGAGCGCGCTGGAACACCCGCTATTCAGTATTACTTGGTATGTTGATATCCTTGTAATCCGTCCCCCCCCCCCTTGATGGGATTAATTGTATTTTAGTCCTTGTTTATATTTTTTTTTTCGTTCACAAATAGGATTTTTGTGCTCCTACAAAAGAAAGGCGTCACATGGGTCGTCACAAAGATCTGAAAAAAGGGTCTCAATTTTCCTGATCTAACCGCTTACTCATTTGAAAAACGAAGCTGAAAAATACATATGACTTATCCTGTCAGGAGAAAAAACTGAGCTCTTATTTCTAATTGGATGTTTTAACATATTCAGAGCAAAAAAAAAATTTCCCAGACAAATCTAGCATAGCAGTTCTGAGGAATGCTAATGTCAGAAGGAACATTCTTTTTTTTTGAACAAGGTGTAATTGGTCATTCATGTCTCATGATCATGTTGAAAATTGATCTAACAAGAAGACCAAAGACCTGAAAATGATGCCTTCCTGGGAATATGCTCTCTTCGAGGGGTTACTGTAGCTCAAAACTACTGAAAAGCAAAGGAAATATCAATCAAGTTCTTGTTTTTCTTTCAGGTGACACTGACACTATGGCAAACGGCACTACTTGCCAACGCCTTCCTGCTGTATTCGTTCCCCAATCTCTGGTGGGGCCACTTAGTCTCCCAAGGCACGTACGTGTACCTCTATCCGTATGTGTACACGTTCGCAAACACCACTCACACCGGATCCGTCTGGATTGTTCTGACACTGACGATAGACCGCTATTTGGCTCTGTGTCAGCCACTCAAACATCGTGCAATCGGAAAGAAACGGTGCGTGAAACGAAATTACTGGGCTTCTTTCTGGCATATATCAAAGAGATCTCAGCCAGAAGGGAAAAAGAACCAAATTTCATTTTCAGAAGAGTGCGACGTCTCATGGTCGCCGTCTCCATTATGGCAATCGTGTTTTCGATCCCAAGATTCTTCGAAGTGCATGTGGTCTTGCTGTGCGAGCGTTCCGAACACAATTGTGTTGCCGCAATAGATAGGACTGAACTTTTCGATGTACGTGTGGGATGGGAAAATAAAAAAAAGGGAAAAATAATGAAGATGAAGAATGGAAAAAAGATCTTTGTTCAGAAAATATACCTAACTTATTTAAAATTCTTTAGAGATGGCGTTGTTTGCCAAAAGGTCCTGAGAACTTACCGAATCTGGGATTTTTAAATGAATGGAAAATATAATATAACATTGTGATGTTAGAAAACAGACTAGAATGTTAGAGAAAACATTTAGAATGTTTTGAAAACGCATTTCATAAATACATTAAGTTGTAAAAAAATCGAATACCATAAAACCTGTAATGAAAGGGTAAATTTTTTGTAGGCACTTTCCACTTTGAGCCAATCTATCTCGGTTCCTGTCAATAATATGAAAAAGTTGTGAACAGACAAATTGTTTATCATCATATCACAAACATTTTATCAGTTGATATGTTTTTGTTGTTTTCCGCAGGAACCATGAAAAATCAGCTTAAACTTCACAGTGACTTTTCAATTACAGGTCATACGGTCTCTCAACAGATTTCGATAAAATGCACAGTCTTTTTGAATCGGGCAGTCATAAACTTTGAAACACAAACTTTGTTTTAGAATTCTTGGAAAATTCGAAAATCTAAAATTCTATTTCTGACTCAAACTTCCAAAAAGTGGTACTTAAACTTCCAAAATTGGAAAACAGTTTCCTAAATATTCCAGAATTTACTAAGTGTCAACATTCAGGTAGATTTGAAAAAAAACAATGAGTATTGGGATTTTTCAATTTTTGTCCATGTAGTGATCTTGCATCTTGAGAAAAAAAGAATTTCACCGAACACCAATAATTTCAACAATGTAAGATTTACAAAACGAATCCCTACATTTTCCAGAACCGTCTCTATTGGACAATCTATCATGTCATTCTAGCAATGGTATTTGTAACATTGCTCCCCTGTCTTATCCTATTTGCTCTCACTTTGCGAATCTCAATTGGTACGGTTACAGTCCTTATCTCCTTACAAGAAATATTACGCAACTTATTCATTTCAGCACTGCGATCCGCTATCGCAAAACGCAAATCTTTATGTGCCCCTAACTCAGACATAGATACACGATGTAAATCGATGAAATCGTCACGATACAACTCATCAAGGTCGGTTTCCTTTGACGGTCTCATGACGTAACAAACATCTTATCATTCCAGGAAGGACCATAAATCGAATATTATGTTGGTTTTGGTGATCGCAAAATTCTTGGTCTCCGACATCTTGCCGACGGTTATTGATGTTTTGGAGCATGTAAGAGATATACTAGTTTTTGTTCAAAATGGGAAGGAAAAATTTATTTTCAGCTCGTCGGCCAATCTGCATTCATGAGATCACCACTTGCTTCCCTATTCGTCGATATTTCAAATTTCCTCATCGTGCTCAACTGCTCGTCCAACTTTTGGGTGTTCTTCGTTTGGGGCAAACGCTTTAGGCGATCATGTCGGAAATGTATCAAGTCGACTCATATTGGTGCATGTATTTATGACATGGCTCAATGGAATACGGATTCGGTAGGGAGACTGAAAACAGAGATTCTGGAAAATGTGATTTTTGATTTTCAGGAAGTGTCTCTATGTGCGCCATCGTCGTTTACTACAGTTAACGTCACAAAGGCATACGGTAGTACCGAACGGTCATTCAGATATAAGAGAAATATGGAGTTGATTGTATCTAGGTAAGGCTTTGTCGACCGTAAAAAGTAATATAAGACGCCCCATGCTATTTTTTTTGCGCTAACTTTTTCGGCTCCTATGCTAGGTACCAATGTTTTGTCAACAAATAAAGTTTTTGTAATGTTATGATAAACAATTTATCAGTTGGCAACATTTTCATATCTTTGATAGGAAACGAGTTGATTGGATTCAAACTTAAAGTTAGAGGGCCCTTCTATTACAGGTTTTTTTCTAATGCAAGAATTTCTATTAAACTTTTATTTTTCAAATTCCAGAACCGATGACACGTCTTCAACCACGAATCCCAGTAGGACATGATACCATTGCCGATCTCTCCAAATTAATTGTACAATTTCATTTGCTTCCTGTCAATCCTGATTCATCCGCTTTCTAGATTTCATTTTTTTTTGTATACAAAATATAACACGTGTTTGTTCTTGTCCCACCCAAACTTTTTCGACTTTGCCACAATTTTTTATGAACCCAGAATTCTTCTCCCGCCAACGATTTTGATTTGCTTTACTTGTTTTATTTTGCCGCGTTGTCTTCTTTTTTGGAATTTTCGAATTCAAATTTTCTCCCAAAAAAGAAAAAGAAAGAAGAGAAGACGAAGTGGATTTCACTATGGAAATGTCGAGTGTACGTCCTCAAAAAGGCCCTCGGAATCGGGGGAAATAAATAAAAAAGCGTTTCGAATAGCAACCGTAAGCTCCGCCGGCTTGGCTGGCTCCCTTCAACTTTCTTCTATTTGCCCTCACGGCACACAACAACAACATATACAGAGCATTTTGTTTTTCCGTATTTAGTTTTCATATTCTGTAGTCCTATGGGTTCACTGAAGCCAATCCTTCGAGCCCTGGTGCTCATTGTCGCTATAACTGGTAGGGACTAAGAAACAGGTTTGGGTAATTAAAACACTATAGGCACTCACCAACAAGTCAAAATCAAATGCTACAACTGTGTGACGCCACTCGGCGTGAATGATGCAATGGAGTACTGTAACGCGAGCATCTACTGCAAGGGAGTCTATTGCACAAAAGGGCCAAATGCTCAGTCGAATGGAATCTACCATGGATGCATTAATAGTCCACCAGTGGACAAGGCTGGAGCGTGTAAGTTGATAGATAGATAAGATTTTCTCAGTTTTATAGGTGAAAAGGATATTGTGAAATGTTAGAAAACATTTAGAATTAACAAAATAACTTCTAAAAACCTAAAACTTCAATTTTTCAGCATGCAAAAACACCGACAATCAATTTGGATTACACAAGAACTGCTACTGCAAAAACATCGACTACTGTAACGAGACAGCTCCTCTGGCAGCAAACATTGTGCTCATCGCCTTGCTCATTCTCGTTACTTGGTTGACCACGTTTTTCTAATTCCAAATAAATGTTGACCTCTGTTATTTTTTGTGTTTCGTTGTTATTCAAATGATGCTCATAAAAGAGGGCCGCGGTCGGCCGTGGTCCGTGCCGTTGGTTGGTTGCCATGTACCAAACCATCTGTTCTTTTGGAAATAAGCTCAGCAACCGGGAAACTTCTGAGGCCGCTTGACGAAATGAATAACTTTGAAATCAACAAAAAAAAAGAAAATGTGTCTTGAACATGAACAATCAGCCTATAAAATTGAAAAAAAAACTCTTCTCTGGGACAGGAAATGAAAAAAAAAAAAAACAATCGAATTTTTTATAGATTCCATTTTCATATTCAATCTGACGGATTCTGAAACATGAAATTTAAGTCTGCAGTCAGTTATACAGCGCTGGTCTGTAAAATATACAAAACCTATTTTTTTTCAGTAGATTCAGTTTTTCAGTTTTCAGTTTTTCAGTAGTTTTTTTAGTAGCTGTTTTGACTTTTTCAAGAGTCTGGAGCTTGGTTGTGAAGTTTCCAACCATTTTGAAAATTTTGGAGGATGTAAAATTTGAAAATTCCTAGTTATTGGCTGAAAAACGTCCCATTTTGTTTCGTTTTGTAGTAGAAGCGTGAAAAGGCAACGTCCTTCAGAAATCTGTCAGTGGATAGAAAACTGGGAATTTTCGAAAAAATCTGTAAATGCAAAGTTTTCGATTTAGGTATGTTTTACACCCTTCAAAATTTTTTAAAAAATCGGGAAATTGATTGCCAAGCTCCAGACCTTTGAAAATGGTTGAACGCAACTGAAAAAATACGTTTCCCCATTGACCGGTACTGTATATGCTCAAAACCGTTTATTTTCTTAATCTAGTTTAGTTCAAAATTGTTTTCAATGATTTTTTTTGTTCCGCCGAATTCCCTCTTTCACATTTTCAGGTCCTCAATGCTTTTTTCTGGCTCCGGTATTTGAAGGTTCCCGTGAACTTTTCTGGTCCCATCGCCCTTTTGATTGTTGCTCCTTGTCAAGTTTTTGATAGATGAATCACAAAGTTAAGAGCCGCGTCTCCCATCTCTTTCAAACCAAAAACATCCGAAAATACCAAAAAAAAAACATTCGAAAGAGCGGTCATATTCATCCTCACCTATATCGGAGCACATAACCGCCGGGAGCGAGCTCGCCTCTCCCTCGCAAAAATGACAGTTGGTTTCATTTTTGCTGTGTTTGCGCCGGTGTGTGTCGGGAAGGGAAACAACCCCTTTTTCGCGGAGAGCGAGACGATACTTCTTCCTCTCTGTCTCTCTATTCTTCTCAGATCGGCGATTTTTCCTTTTCCTCAACCCGTCTATGGAAGAGCACTGTGACTTTATTAGCGAGATGTTTACACGTCACTCAAAAAACAAACTGTCAATCTCGAATCTCAACCAATAACTTTGATTTTGTACCTTTCTTTTTCCTTCTTTTTCATCTCTCCCCGTTCCGCTGCGTTCCACTTCCGTTACCTTCCTTATCGGGAGGAAAAAAATGAGCCACCATTCATCGCTAACTCTTCATTTTCGTACATATCTAGGGTGTTTCAAAAAAGTGAAAGCTGACATGCAAAACGACCAATAACCTTTCGTGTCCTTTTTTCCAAAACGTTTTGAACCTCTCTCTTTCTCTCCTTTTAATTGTCGAGTACTTCCATTGTTGTACTCTCTGTCAGGCCGTCTTGTACATTTCCTTTTCATGACGTACCACTTTTCGAAATTGCTTTTTCAAACGACTTTCGGTGCATGTTGAACGTAGTAAGTGGCAGAGGTTGATATTTGCCAAACGATTAGCTGTAAACTTTGGCTCTGAAAACCAGACGGAACGCCCGGAGAGAGAGTTTCGTGTTCCGCCAAAGAATGTGCATATGTCAACGAGGTAAGTACGACTCAATTTTACAGAAATTCAAGTGTGAAGTTTTCGTATGTTGGCTCTCGCATGTGTTGCGAAGGATCTAGGATTTTTTTTCTATTTAGTTATTCACATTTTCTTCACTGTTCGCATAATGACAACGATAACAATTGTTGCCCTTTTTTGTACTAAAAAAGTGAGAAAAACTGGTTATTTTAGAAATAAGTGGATAGCTGGAAAACTAGGTATTTTCAAAAAAAAATCAGTGCATGCAAAGTTTTTAATATAGCTCTGTTTGAGACCTCCGAAAATTTCAAAATGATCGGAAACTTGACAGCCAAGCCGCAGACTCTTGAAAATGGTGAAAATGGCTAAAATTCAAAAAAAACTCGTTTTGTATATCTTATTGACTGGTACTGTAGCCATGTCTGTTTCGAGGATTAGACGGTTTTTAGTTCGCATCATTAATTTCTTTAATTAATTAATTTCTTCAAAAAATCATTTTTGTAAAGCAATATCTCAAAGAAAAAATTTCTTGAAAACTTTCAGAAGATATAGACTTCTGGGACCGAAAATTTTTCACTTGTCTCAAGTTCATTATAATACAAAAATTAGATCAGAAATATCAAAGTTTTCGTGGGTTACTGTAGTGAAAATTATAGTTGTGACAAAATCAGAATTTTCTTTACAAAAATCTCTGGAATACTCCAACAGATGCATTTACGATAATTCCAAACGTCTTGTGTTTTTTTCTAAATATTTTTACCAAATTTACTGTTACATGTCATTATTATATTCCGAATAGCTTGAATAACCAAATCATTCGAGTTTCACAAAAAAGTTTTTGAACATTTCGAGCACATTTTGTACGAACATTTTGTACGAAGAAAATTCTGAAATTTGTATTAGAAAGGTCAAGAACTTTTGACTTTGAGCTCATTTCTCTCGGTTCCTGTGAGAGGTATGAAAAAGTTGTCAACTGATTAATTGTTTTTCATAATTTCAAAACTTTTTTATCAGTTGACATATTTTTGATATCTGGCATAGGAATTGAGATAATTGAGCTCAAACTTGACATGTCTTTGTGGAAGCTCCTCTATTACAGGTCTCACAGATTGTTTCGGTAGAAAACATGTTTTCTAGGTTCTGCTTCTTCCGGTAAAGATTTGTCACTCGACATTAAAGTTCTTCTACAAAACTTTTTCGTTCCATTTCCATTTATCTTCATCACCCCGCCTTCCCCGACAAAAGTGCTCTCCTTTTTAATTCAATTTCACTTTCTGCCATATAATTGCCCCAATCCATTGTATATCGTCTATCAATTACAAGTGACATGACAAGACTAGGAAACACACGTATATATGTAAGGATGTGTGCGCGGACGTATCGAGAGAGAGGCCCGAAGTGCTCATCGATGTACAAAAGAACAGAAGGCCGTATTACCCCTTGCCTAGGCAATGGATAAGAGGGAGAAAAGGTCAATCCAAAACGTCACATTATGCTGTTAGGCCCACCCCGGGTTGGGAAGGGATGGTCATCCACTTGGCAAATAGCCAACCCGTCCCTCTCAAAGTGTGTTGGGTCTCTGTCTCTATCTCTCTGTGAAAACGGCCCTGACGCGCATCTCTCGTTCTTCCTCCCCCCTCTGTCGTTGTTTTGTGTCTGCGTCTCTTCATCTAATCTGATCTCTCGTCCTTCTGACCCTCTCCTCTACTTGCGTTCACACTCATTAAGGTTCCCCTTTTGAGGTACTTTCCCACGATTTTGCAACTTTTCAAGTTTCAAAATTCCTGTTGTTTTTCTGAATATTGTTTTAAAATTTAATACAAATTGAAATAATACAATACAAAGTTTGTTTTGACAGCCAGCATTTCTTATCTTGACTGATGAACCCCCAACAACTTTCTTTATGATGTTACACTTTTCTCACCTTTATCTTATCTTTCACTTTCTCGGATCGCGGTTTTTTGTCCCTATCTCAATCCACCTTTTTTTTTTCAGAACCAAAAATTCTGGAGCGGAGGAGCTGCCAACTTCAAACAGGCAGTAATGCCTTTAGCTGACATTAACTCATCACTGCCGGTCATTTCTGGAATCGATCCAATTGAATTTTTGCTCACCGTCGCTGTATTTGTCGTCATGATATCCGTATTCACCTTGTGCAGTTGTTGCGGAAATGATAAATCTAACAGGTAAGCCGATTTCTAGAATTTTGTTTAAAAATCAAAAACAATTATATAACATTTGTAGTAAAATTCACTAATTTCCTAAATTAGAAGTTGTTTTGACAACTAAAATTCCTAATTTTTGATCCTTATTGTTCGCGAAAAAACTACTTTTTGATGTGAAAAAATAAGAACGAAGGAAAAACAATGAAAAGGAAGTGTTAGTATTAAAAACATATGTGTGCCCGGTGGGGCGCGCTTGCAATTTTTGAACATACTCGGCAAAATGAAGAGTAGTGGCTTCAAGAATACGGTAACGATCAAACTACTTAAAGTTTTGAATTTTCAGAGAAAAACAAGATGAAACGGACTATGGAGTGGTCACTGTCAGTGGCAACCCTCCAACTACCAACTCCAAAACTGCAGCCGTCCACAACATCAATTTCCGACCCAACCCTGTTAAAGCTCCTCATGATAGACATTCGCAGCCGGTTACAAACATGGTAAGTGTCTAAATCTAATCATGAACATAGAATTAGTCATTTAAAAATGCCTCTTAAAATAGTATAATCGTATAATATCCCAATTCTAGTTACAGAATATGCTGACCTTCAATCGTCAATCGGCGCCAGGTCGAGCGCTTCCTAAATTGCCGGCCGATTTGTATACGGCAATCGACAAAAAAGCTAAACGATCCGGCGGGGTCACCGTAGCCGAAATGGATGATATCCGATTTGTTGATGAAACTGTGAATCCCATGTATGAATGTATCGACGCGGAAACCGATTCGTTTGTAGATCCGCTCTACTCAAAGGTGGGTAGAAAAGTCATGAAGATTAGGGGTCCAGAAATACAAAATTCCAGGTTGGCGAAGTCACCGGACCATCCACCAGCCGTGATCGCAAATACGACTACCCAATCTTCTCTGGCCGACCTCAGAATCGTACTCGTCCTGATGAAACTGTCTATCAAAGCGCTTCGCAGATCTATGCGCCAAATTCTGAAGATCCGTACAGCTCTATCACATCGGAGCGTGGCAGAAATGCAGATGCAAATGATGGGGATAACAGTAGCGCCTACGATCCGGGCTACGCAAAAGTGAACCTGAACAATCAGCCAAAAGCTGGAGCGGATAAGAAAAAGGCGAAGATTGAGAAGACCGAGCGGGAACTTGATCTTTTGTACTCGAAGGTGAGATTTTTAAAGAAAATTCGAGATGTTTCGATAACGGTGTCTCGAAAATTATGAAACTGGCAGTAGTAGGTAAAAAAACAACATAACTGTAATTGTTTATGCCGTATTTCATCAAATAGAAACCTACCCAAACTATCAAATTTAAGCTTGATTATCTCGATTCCTGTGAGATATATGAAACATTTTCCAACTGATGAAGAACAAAATATCAAAAAAAAATAGACTAATTGACAAAATTGTTATGTCTTTCACAGCAACCGAGATAATTGAGTTCAAACTTGACGATTTCAGCAAACTTCTATTTGCGACAGTATGGTAGATTTTTTTGTTCAATTTCGTCTGATAACTAGTTTCTTTGATAACATAAAAACGCAAACAAAAAACCTGCTTCGAAATCTATGAGAGCAATATGCAACTGGGTGTCTTTGATTAATATAAATTAAGAACTCATGGACTGACATTTACGAATTTTACAGCGAGCATTAGAGAATTTTCAGATTTTACGTTGATTCCTATCACTTCCATATCTTATAATAAGCTGTTTCATTATTCCAGATCCGCCGCAACGTATCCCACTATGGAGATGACTCCCAACCCGGTCCCTCCAACCGCCCGGAACCCATCCTTCCAACATATCCCATTGCGGACCCCATACCTCCCAATGTCCCATTTGATGAACAATCAGTTGTTTCCAGCAGAGAACCGTCCTATCGGTACATTACAATGAGGTTAGCATTCATCTTTTGCACTCAAACAACGGAATAGGGCAAAAACTTGTTTCTGCAATTTTGTTGCCATGTCCGCTTCATTAGCAACACATAGTAAGATTAACAACATTATAGAGAAAACGCTGCTGTGGTTCGAGAACGACTTCGGCAACAAGGACAGCTGGATCAGCCAAGGAGGGAACATTACTATTCGACGATTGGCAATGAGTATGAAACAGTGAGTATAATGGGACCAACAAAAAATATCATAGAAAATGTTTCAGATCGCCAATGGAAACATCTCTACACAGAATCCACTCTCCATTGAAACCCAGCGAGCTCCTTTGGCTAATATCTCCACAAGCTCCATAATCGATGCTCCACCTCCACCAACATCACCGATTCCTGGGAGAAGTCGACCTGTATCCTACATTGACACCTATGGAAGTGGAGGACCCGCAATCCCACCACCACCAGACCTTAGATGCTCCCCAGTTCCACCTCGCCCACCAGGGGACGAACATCAGTCTCATGTCTTCTCCATCTCACACGCCGCATCTTCATCAGCGGCGCCACAGCGAGTGACCTATTCGATTGATTGTTAGTTTGAATTGGCAAACAAGAAAAAGGAAAAAAAACTAATGCGAGACCGATTTCAGGCAATGATGCGTATACAATGCCAACAACCAATCGACCGACATCGTCTTTCAGAAGTATGGAGACATTATTGGGGAAGCGGACGGTGGAGGAGAAGGAGACTATTGTAGAGCAGAGATCCACGTTTGCGTGAGTTGATTTTTATTATTATGAGACTTCAGTAATCTGGATTTTGCGCTGAAAATTGGAAATGTCTTCAAATCTTTGACCCCATTTCCTTAATCGCTCAACATTTCCAGAACTGGAGTTCCAATCCCGGCAAATACCAACATCAGTGACTCTATGAGCAGGAGCATGGACTCCTGGGCTGGTCGATCCGTTCATGAAGTTCCTATTCGGCGAGTGGACAGGAATTACGAAGGAGGGGGTCCTGGCGTCGATGTGATTATCTCTGGAAGACGCTATCGGAGTGGTCAGGGTGTGTTGGAAGAACCAACAAGTTCCAGTGCTGCGCAAGAAGTCAAACCAGAGGAGACACGGGAAAGTAGCGCCGAGGTAAGTATTGGTTATGCTATTCTGGGTGGTACTGGTCTAGAACATCAGACGATGTGCAATGAGTAGTCTATATAAATATGTAAAAATCTGGCAGAAATCTGGCAGAAACATGCCTACCGTAACTTCTTTCACAGAACTCCACCCGAACCTTCAGCTTTGAGCTCAATTATCTCAATTTCTGCGAGAGATATCAAAAACTTGTCAACTGATAAAATGTTGATGATATATAATTTATCAGTTTACAATGTTATGATATCTCTCACATGAATCGACATAATTGAGCTCAAAGTTGTCGAATTGGGTGGGCAAATACGGCAAACAGGAATCGTGTTCATTTACTTTCTAAATCAAACTGATTGAAGACTGGATCTTAGAAAATGGTTTTATTACCTACAACCTGTAACATAGTTCTATGGGGTGCTTTAAATAAAAAATGTGTTCTAGAAACTGACCAAGATCTGGCTTCTTTATCCGATTCGGAAACCACTTTGTTCATTTTAAAATCGAAAAAGTTTTTTTCAGTGTCAATAATGATTTAATGTCAATGAGTACCTTTTTACCACTGCAATCAGTCACAAGCTTTCGCAATTTTTAACTTTATCCTGTTTTCAGAAACGCAAAGACCGTACGAAGAGCTCCAGTGAGGATGAAGCAGAGACAGGCCGATCTAGCAGACTGTCAAAAAACAAAAAAGGCTGGAAAGAAGAGACTGAAGAAGAACGGATAAAGCGTCTTGGTACGATCTACACCGCCAACGACTACGTCTGCCAGATGGATATGACCGACCAGAAGCCGTGGCCAATGAGCGGAAATTCCACTAGTTCCAAGAATAACTGATTCATCTTTATTCCTTATAAATTGAACATTCGGGTAACCCTCATGAGCTTTTTCTCTTTCCCGCTTTACGTTGTGTTGTGTTCCAGATCATTTTCTGAGATTTATAGTGTCAAATTGCTTACTTTAATCACACCTAGTCATATGTAATTTTATTTTCTCCCCAGAACTTTCCAAAGTGTTTCTTTTCAAACTTACCCCATTATTTTTCAAAATTTTTATTGTAATCGGTGACAAATCTTCCATCTTGTTATTATTCTTAAAGAATTATCCACATCCATCCCTTGTAAAAAATCTTTAAATTTAATTTTCCCATTTTTTCATTATAAAAGTTATAGTTATGACCAAAATTGGTTGAATAGAGAAGAGATTTGTGTACCCATGGAAAGCTATATTTTGCAGATTTTAGGCGTCAGACCTCCACTTCAACTCCTTCAACCAAATATTGTTATCAGTGAAGTCAGAGGGATCATTTATCTATCTATCAGTCTATCTATCAGTGATGGGATCGCCATTCAAATTGCATACGTTTTGACCTTGAAAGAGTCTTATTGCAAGAACATTGATTACGAATGCATTCAATATGCGCACTTGTTATGAATACAATTTTGGATTTTTTAATACATATTGTATTCAATTTTTAATATCTGGAAACAGATGTCAAAATTACTCGTTTCACGAATGTGAAGAATTACAAGTGCGTTTCGAATTTTAGTTTTCATAGTCTTATCAGTTTAGCCGGGTTGTTCACTCATAAATTTTCAAACATTCTGTGATTATAACGTATTTCTTTTCTCGAAATCTCTCTAGAACTTGAATAAGAAATTGATCGTCTATGATTTTTTCAGTTTTGAAGGAACGACCCATTTTTGAACTTGAAAAATGATTGTAGTTAGTATGAAAACTCGGGGAATAAGAACTGCTATACTGGAGAACTGGTCAAATGAACTTCTGCAAATAGCTTCTACAAATGCGAACTCTCTAAATTAGTTCTCAAAAAAAGACTGAGAAGAATGATTGGATTTAGAAAGTATTCATCTCGTTTTGGAATATTTATATTTTATCAGTTTTTGGCAGATTCTTTTATGTAGTAGGCTTCATTCTGCGAGATCTTATTCTTGGTCAAGCCCTTTTCAGGCTCAAAAATATGTCGTTTTTTCAAAATATTTTCAAAAAGGACAGCTCGTACTCCCATGGAAAATTAAAATTATGTTCTAAACATTCCATATTTCATCAAAAAAATTTTTTGGAAAATCTCATCCAGGACAAAATATTCAAGTTATCCCAACTTTTTAAAAATTGAACTTATTCATTCCATTCTGTATGGCTTATGTTTTTTGTAGCCAGGTTGTATATTTTTATATTTTATTAGGTTGGAAAGTAACTGTTCATTTTTTAATTCGTGAATAACACAAAAACAAGATTAATCCGAGATTGACAGTGTGCACCGTCGTGGTCCACGACATGTTGACAACATTCAGGTAACTTGTGGATACTATCCCTCCAAAAGCCAGCTGGCCGCTAATCAAAGTATTCCTAAAGTGCCGTTTTTATCTCATCGACAGTGTAAAAAATTATTTTCCCTCCAAATGACGTTGCATATCTCCGAATAACCAATAATGAAAGGACCACGTCTGCAGTTTAAGGAAATTGGTCAGCCGTTCATCCAAAGCAGCTTAGGACTGAATTGCATATCCTTTAATAAAACGAGATATTATGTTCCGCGGGAAGTCAAGTAAGACCTGGACCGCTTCAACTGGACGGTTTTTCTTTACGCCTCCTTTTCAAACTCCTGATTTGCTCCTTTCATAATTGGTTATTTAGAAATATGTAATGTCATCCGGAGGGAAAATGTTTAACACTGTAAATGAGATAACATCTGGACTGAAAAAATTCTTTGAGTCGTAGCCTGGTATCCACAAGTTACCTGAACGTTGTCAGCATGTCGTGGACCACGACGGTGCATATTTTGAATATTGGATAATTCTTGTTTTCGGGTTATTCACAAATTAAAAAGTGGACAGTTACTTTTCTTCCAACCTAATAAATGTACTTTTATAAATTCTATATTTTCATTAGGGTTCTGACGGAATGAAAGCCGTACAAGAAAGTCATTTGGTTTTTGATTTTTAATAATCAAGCAAACTTTCAATGACCAATTATGGAAAAGTTAAAAGCTCAAATGGTTTCTATAATATTTGAAGTTGATCCCTTTTAAGAAACTGAAAACCCACATAGAGAAAATTCTTGGCATCCCGTTGAACCAGATTTTCTCTGCTTTTGTTCTGCAATTTTGATGTAAATCTGATTTTTGATATGCTTGCCTATATAACCTTTTCGTAGAGTTAGTTGGTTTTTCTCTAAAATAATTGTCCTCCGTCAATGTCTATTTTTCTTTTTCAAAGAAATATTTTTCACTTCTTTGGGCGTTGAGAAAATCCGCACGAGAAAGGATCAAAAATGGAAATGGAGATTTAGAGAAACGAGACGTGAAAACGCTTTCATATGCTTTCTTCGTAAAGTTGAAAGATGTAACTCTGAGTAAATGAAGTTTTTAAACGCGCGAAAATATTTTCAAGTCTAGTTCAAAATTTGGGCGGTTCTTTCGAAAAACTACTTTATTTTCCTGGTTCTCCAGGAATTTATTCATTTTTCCAGTATGTCATTGGATAAAAGAAAATAGCGAAAAAAATTTGAATTTGAAGCATTTCGACTGATTTTCAAAGTGTTTAATGTTCCAAGTTATCTTTTTTTTATACATTGTGTTGGGCATTTGCCAATAACACAATACAATTAAAACTAGCAATAGAGATGAAAGTTCAGAAAATCTTCTAAACGTAAAATCTTTTTTCAGAATACATTAAAACTGTTTTGAAATTATAACTAATTATATTGCATGCGGACCTTTAAAAACGGGTCATTTTGCAATTAACAATTTCACATATTGACGTTCTAGTGCCTCAAGTTACAAACCGCTGGATCAGTATTTCGAACGTGCGATACGGTAAGATGCAAGGTGTCCGGTTGTGAGGATCCCAAAATCTAGACATCCATAATTCCCTTTTTCAAACCTCTCAAGGTCTTGAGCATCTTATTTCTCTGACCTAGTTAGTCAGCGTTTGAATACGGATCTTGTGGAGGAAACGCACTAACCATTCATTTATGGCGTCAGTCACCCATTCAAACCCTATTCAAACAATTGAGCTTGGGTCATCCTTGTATTACATAATGTGGATTTATTTAGAATGTCTCGTTGTGTGTTCTCCCTGTGATCTCTTTTGGACCACAAAGGGGGAAGCCAGGTGGAAGAGGCCAGTCTAGTCAATGATTACTTAAGCCATCTCACGTTTTCTTTGCTGTCTATGCTTTCTTAGTCTGCCCTCCCGGGTTTTATTCTTTGAGGAGTTTTTGCTTCACTTTCAGCTCCTTTATCTCATAAACTTGCAACAAAAAAAAACTGTAAAACTCAAATATATAGCATCTCCTAATTAAACGCCTTCCTTTAAAAGAACAATTACTGAACAGTGCTGCAAAAATTAGAACGCCGCAATCAAATTGAATGGAGTTGCTAATAAGTATCCTCAAAAAATAATTTACCATCAACCAGATCATTAATTTGCAGCACTTTAGCGAGGGTTGAGACATATTGCAGTATGCAAGTAGCGAGATTAATTTTTGACTATTGTTTCTATTGCCCATTTAGCTCTTTTCTATGTATTTCTGCAGCTGTTTGTTTCGGTAGGACCTCCAAAGAATCTCTATTTGCATAACCGATTCTCATACCTTTTATCAAGAATGTGTGGGGACATAACCGCATATATGTTTGTTCTTACAAATAGTATGAAACGTTTGGATAGCAAAAACAACCATAGCTTTTTTTGAATACCGCGTTTTGTCAAAACGTGGTATAGTAGAGAAAATTTTGTTTCAAATTCGTAATGCTTCTTTCAGATTCACATCAATGACTTCTAATCAACCCTTCCTCAATCAATTGTCTATTTTTGAGACAAATTCTGATGAAGAGAATGACACCGCGGTTAAAGACATCCCAGTTGGACCATTTTTCGCAAACGTTGACATTATCCGTGACAAAATTCTCCAGATTGATGATTCTTCTGATTATAAAGCCGACTTCATATGTTGGGCAATGATGATGAAAGTGAGTTATATTGATGCCGCTTGAATTCAACAGAAATTTTTTTAATAGAATGTGGATGTAAGAGCCGAATACGCATTATTCAAGATGGGAAGCGGTTATAAAAAGGATGTGCTGAAAATTTATTTATCTCCTGGAAATGTATATTATTGGTATCCAACTATATGCGTAAACGGAACTTCTGTTGATATGCGTAAAGCTTCACTTTTTCTACAGTAAGTTCGACACGCCAAAATTGAGATACACTGCTCTGAAAATCCAGATACCTCCACGATTACGTTGACGGCAATGTCACTGAGGTTCAAATTATCAATCAGTACAGGAAACGTCTGCGGATCTCAAGACTGCTTCATCGAAAAATAATTCAAACCCTGATTGGCTCGGAAAGTAGGCTTTTAATTATACTATTATTCAAATTGTCCATTATTCCAGAGAAACATTTGAAAAAGGTGTTCGGGATGGATCAACTCTGCGGGGGATGCAAACTTTGTTTCGATTTGGTGGATAATCTGGAAGAGCATAGTTTAGTCACATGGAAAATGTTGAGCCGTGGATCTAATACTGTGTTCAATCACATCTCAGTCCCTGAGTTGTAAGTTTTCTTATTATTACTCTAAATTTGAATCGAAGAAATTTCAGGCTAATGTTTCAAATAGCTCAACGATGCATGAATAGCACCAGTGACAAGGAAAGCTGCATGAAGCTCCTTTCAAGTTTTATTGAAGACAATATTTCCGTAAAAAAGCTGACGATTCCATCCCCCAGATATGACGGGCCTCCGGTGGAAGTTTTGGTAGCAATTTTGAAGCAGTGGAAAGTGAGAAGCGCTGTTCTGGACGTGCATGATTTCCAGGAATATTGCGAACTTGGCAACAAAAAACAGTTTTTCACAAAATTCTGTTTTGGAAGAAAAGACGAAGAATTGTCTTGGGAGTCAACGCATTTCATTGAGTCACTTACCATTAAGTTTACCTTCTCTGGACGCGTGTTTCGGCAGTTGCAAGAATTATTGAGGAACTATACGAAGCTATATCGCATCACTAGCAAAATCCGAAAAGTAGTGTCTTCAACTCAACACTGTGCCATTGTCTTCTCAGGGAAATTTAACGATCACCGAATTCGAAGCAACGTGATCATCATCCCATGTATCGTCAATACGGGGAACATGGAGAAGCAGTCCAACTTTACAATGGAATTCTTCCTTCCGCTCAATGTGGCAATCGACGCGGAATCTTTCCTCAAAAGATTGAATGCTTCCAAGCTTAATTCCTGGATACTTTCAACAATTGCTTCCGACCAAGAGCGTGAGCTGCCATTAAATGAGCAACACGAGAACTGCAAGTGGGAAAAGATGAGATTCTACAACAAGATTCGGAGCAACTGGATTATTTTGCATGTTTGTACCAAAGCTTGATTTTCAAAAAGCATTTGAGCTTTTGTGTTATCAATTGAAAACTTTACATTATCCCCAATTCCGAATATTTGAAAAACCTGTGAAAACATGTGTTATCGATTCAAAACTTTTGATTGTTGCTATTCCCTTTATGAGTATTTTTATGCATCGGATAAAAATACTCATAAAGGGAGTTCCTTCTTTCTTCATGTCATCAAATATTTATTCACACCCTCCAAATCAATCAAAAATGTATGACAGTGTTTTTCTCATGTATGGTTTTATAAGAAATATGATATCTAATAAATAATTGTAGCTAACAATTCAATTTCCCATGAATCTCCAAAGTTTCCTCACTTCCACACAATTCTGCTATCAACGCCGAATCCTCCCTCCAAAAATTGGATGTTGCCAATACAAACGACGTGATTTCCACAATTGTTTCCGACCAAAAGCGTGTGAGCTGTAATTAAAAAAGCAAGACCAGGGATAGAAACAGAAAAAGATGAGATTATTCAACAAGGAATAATGAAAATTGGAGTATTTTGCATGCTTCTCCCAATTCTGAAATTTCCAAGAATTTTTAGGAACATATGTTATTGATCAAAACGCTTCATTGTTGTTATTTTCTTTATGAGTATTTTTATGTATTGAATGATATTCGACACACTCCAAATCACTCAAAAATGCATGATGCTGTCTTATATATGATTCTGCAAAAATTTGATTTCTAATGAACATTTCTCGGAAACAATTAATATTCTCATCGATCCTGAGCTTCCTGAAAATGTTGCGAAGATTCCCGATAATACGATATCTTTCTCGGGCCCAAGGTGTCAACATCCTGGTTAAATTTTAATTGCGGCGTTTACATGGAGAGTATCATTTCCGAATTAATGATGATATGAGTGCACGGGGAGCTGAACGTTGGTTAAAAGTAGGTTCAAAATGTAGTCTTCTTGCTTTTTTCTTCAAAAACGCTCACAAACAACCACTGCCTGCCGAGACACTAAGAAAGATACGAATCTGAGAAGTGACCCCAAAGAATGATGTGTTCTCGACTGCTAGATCGGCAGGGAAACAAACGGCTGTCTCCTTTCAAACTTGATTTTCACCAGTTGTTCTTTCCTGCACTTTTCTCGTGGTTCGATTTTTTGTATTCTTTCTTTCAAAGTTCCTACTTTCCTTCTCTTACTTTCCTAACGTTTTTATGCATTGTTCTTTTTTAATGGTGCATATTTTTCAGATTCTTCGACAAGAATCGTGAAAACTGGATTATTTTGCTTTTTCAAATCCTGAAACTTCCAACAATTTTTCCAAATCACTTAAAAATGCATAATGGTGTCTCATATCTCATATGTGATTCTCCAAGAATTGTCTCATATGTGATTCTTAGATCAGTATTGTCTCAGAATAAACGATTAACTGAATGCGCGGGAGCTCAAAATTAATTGAAAATAGGCTCCAAATAATGTAGTCTTCTCAGATTCGCAAACGATCAAGGAAAGCGGAGAAACGGAGAAAGATACAAAATGAAGGGAGTACAACACAGAATTTATCATTAATGAATAATCCTGACTCTGGGTGGTTATAAATTCCTAGCCTACGTTAAGACTCTGCTTTGTGCTGATGGCTGCTAGATCGATGGAGAAACAAACATCTGGCTCTTTTTAATTTCCGTTTTGTGCCAGCTGTTCTGCTGGGAACAAAACCAAAAAAATTTGCATTTGTTCACATTTGATATTTGGGAACACACATTTCTTTCAGTTCGATTTTTCTTCGAAAGAAAAAAAAACTCTTCCACCTCATATTTTTTCTGGCATATAAAATACACAGTGCCTTTCTTTTTACCTTTTTTTCCTTCATGTTCGTCTTTCTCCTATATATTTCTGATGTTCTTTTCTGTGAAATTCGGATGATTCCTTTTTGATCCTATGAAATTTGGATGTTCCTTCTTCACGGCTTTCAAAACATATAAATTTAAGTTAACGAAAAATCTGATGCTTTTTCAGAGCCATGAATGCTGAAAAAGATCCAATGATTTCGGAAGAGCTACCAAAGTCGCAGACAAACATTCAGTTTTGTTTTGGAAATGATGTCATCAGAGCTCGCATTATGGATTTCACACTCAAACATAATCCACTGACAAATCAAGGTGCTAAGGAGATTCTCGCGTTGAGAGTGAGTAATTTATTTGCAATTGATTTTCAAAAAAATCACATACTTCCAGACTGTTAACAAAAGCATGAACGTCTTCATGCTCTCCGAATACCGGCACCGTTCGCTTTCAAATAAGATTTCATTCAATAGCTCATCCAGGGATAACGCCCCTTGGGATTTCGACTTATTAGCCGAAGAACAGCAACTGCAATTCTTTAAAATTAACGTTAATAAGTATCGAGTGAAGCTATCAGAGCTCTCAAATTTCTGCAGGTATAACGATGTGTATATCTCAGAGCAACTTAATGTTGAAGTTTCAGGTTTTTCAACTACCATCGAATTCATCCAATGAATGATGGAGCTGAGATCCATGTTTCGGACATATGCACGCGCTATCCTCACTTGAATAAATTTATCCACAAGGAAATTATTGAAACTTTATATGGATCAAAAAGTGAGTTTTTATGATTTATCTAGCAGTCTAGAAATGGGTTTTTTCAGAGTCCCATTTGAAAAAAATTTTCGGAATGAATTTATTTTGTAAAGGATGTGAGACTTGCTTGAATTTTTGTGATGGATGCGACGAGCACAACTTCGTAACTATGAAAAAATTGGAATATGGATTTCCAGATGGTAAAGTTTACCAAACCATTGAATTGTCTATAAGGTGTGTTCAAACCGATTGTTTTCAATTTTTCAATTTTTAATTTACAGAATTCAAAATGAAATTATTGAAAGATTTATTGACACCACCACTCAAGACGAGAATATGAAAACTTTGGCAGAGTTCATTCGGAGCAATTTCATTGCCAAGAATATTATCTTTGGAATGGATACCCATGCGACTACAATTATCCCAGTTGATTTTTTCTCGCTTTTTATCAATCAATGGAGTGCAAAATCGGCGGAAATTAAATTGTGCTGGGACAACGAAGACGCTAGCAAAGGGACCCATTTTGGACGTTTTTCGGATTTAATTAAACGGCAACCAGATGGCCATGAGTCTGCTATAAAATGGAGTGTAAACAGCATAGGTGATTTGAAACACTACAATTCATCTTATTGAGATTTTTGCTTTTCAGAATTGCTCACGCGAAATGAAGGATTAGACAATATGATTTCGAATTTCCGGAAAATTATGCCGTCGAAAAAAATTGTTCTAGACAATGTATGGATGTTCATGCACGTACCAAATGAATGGGCATACCCCAGGAAAGGACTGGCTCAGGATTTTGTTATGAATCAAATCACAAACTATGCCACCGATGAAAACTTCTCCAATTTCGAACTGGAGATAGCCGTTCCTGCAGACGCGACATTTGCTGTAGACAAGCTTTGCGGAATGTTAAGGCAGCTTGGCCGTAGTTGGGAAGTCCGAGAAACCATCTATGGAAAAGAAATCTGGTGCAGATGTGGTCGCAGATGGACAACGTACGCAATGGCGAACAACAGAATCCAAGGCCGGCTCAATATATCTATGATAGAGTACATCCCAAACTCCCGTTTTCGATGTCACAGTGGATTTCCATATTCAACCGAACCTAGCTGGTCTGATGACGAGGATGAATAATTCTTGAGTATTCGGAATTAGGAATTTTGAGAAAATATTCTCAAATAGTTTAATTCTTTAATTTTTTTTTCAAAAATGATTCCAAGGATGAGCGAAATAAACGTTTTCATTATTATTGAGGAATTTTTCTAATTTCAGGTTTGAATGAGGTGGAAGGCATGAAAAATCGGCTCTTTCCGGGAAGAGTGGTCCCAAAGCAGGACCGCCGGTTACAACGAAGTTCGACACCGGTCCCATTTGTCCGATAATGGTTTCATTGATCCAAAAACGGTCCCAATGTTCCGATAACGGTCGTAACTTGCCGTAAACGGTCCCAACCAGGCTTGAAAAATGTGCTCTGGAATTTTTTTCAGAATGCTCCGATTTTTGGTTTCGCGTTATAGGCTCACATTTAAGCAAAAATATTTTTTTTCTGACAATAATGTAAAATAGGTGTTCCAGCCTAAGCCTATAATTTCAGATTTAAAAAAAACACGCTGGCAAATATCCCAATTTTCCCAGTAAGCATGGTTGGGACCGTTGTCGTACCGTTGGGACCGTGTCGGACTAATGGGACCGTTGTCGAAATTTGGGACCGGCTGTCCGAAGATGGGACCGTTTTTCCCGAAAAGAACCGAAAACCCCTTTATTAATTTCCTATTCCTTGGATTCCGTAAACACTCTAATAGAAGACCACAGAAACCGGCAACTTGGAGCTCAAATATCTCGGTTTCTGTAAAATGTATCAAAAAGTGGTCAACGAACAAAATGTTGGTCACCATATAAACATTTTGCTAGTTGACCTCTTTTGGATATATTTTTACAGAGACCGCGATAAGTGATATGTCAAAATATTCGAAGAATTTCGATCATCTGAACTTTGTTTCGTTCCCTCAAAAAATTCAAATTTTGATCATTAACCACTCAAGTGGAATACAAATGATTTCTGAGAACAAAATGGTGATAAAATGATTTTGATCTCTTCTTTGATCCTTATTCTTCACACACAGACTTTCACAATATTACCTGAAGCATATTCTAATCTCTTCAATGAAACGCCTATTTTCTAAAAGATTGGCACCAAAAACCTCATATTTGTATGAGTATCATCTTTTATTAATCTTTGAGACCAGTTATCTGGTACAAACTTCAAGAAGTAGTCCTCATAAAATCTCATTATACGGAATACAAAAAACCTATCCCCTACAATTTCAAAGATCAAAGTCGACTTTTCGACTTCCGGTCAGAAAAAAGTTTGTATATAAAACTACCGAAAAATAATGATTTTACTCAAAGAAGGTATGAACCAAATTATTTACTATGGATCTATTGAGAACATGCCGCTGTATAATTGCAGGTTGGATTATGAAAAGTTATGTTTTCTAATAGTTTGAATTTACAGCGCTCATTCTTCTGAGGAATGGTCTCGACTTTATGGAGAACGTCATCCGTATCTAGGACACTTTGATATCGTTTTTGGAACTGTCGTAAATGTAAGAAAAAGGATTTCAAAACTTTTTGAACAATTAATTATAGATTCTTTATATCCCAATTATATCCGTGATGTTCCAAAAGGAGTTTTATAAAATGTCATGTTTCAAAATAATGATATGTTTGGGGATCAATGATATGCTGGCTCTATGCGTCAATTCTATTATCACTGGTGTTCTGGCTGTACAGGGAGCTGTTTAATGCACTTAACCTAATTTCAACTACATAGTTGGATCAATCATCCTAGGATTGTGGTGCTGCTCATGTATCATTGTGATGGGACTAGTTGCTAATAGGCTTCTGGAGATGGGAAAATCTTCAAGGGCACAGGCACTCTTCCAAGGGTACTAATAAAAAACAAATCCTTCAAATTAAGTTTAATTTTTTCAGAAATCGCACCTATATCTTTATGCTCATCCCTGTGATGTATGGATTGTATTTTATGATTTTTACAAACCCAGTGGGGTTTAATTCAAAGTATTACACCTGGCTTTTCGATCCCATGATCAACGAAAATCATTCTGAACAGGTAATCAGAAACATTAGTTCAAACGTTAGTCCACATTAAGAAATTTCAGCACCGCAACATTCCTCATAGCATCAATAATGTTTTAATTGTTGCCATAACTTGTATCTTGTATGTTTGGCTCTATTTCTTGATTAAGAATCAGATGAGTATGATCAGTTGGAAAAGTTTCATTTATGAAAGGTCACTAGCTTTTTGATTTCGGACCTGTTGATTAATTGAGGTCACTTTGCAGAACACCTTCCAAATTTTGATTTTAAGCTGGCAGCAAAAGTTTTCAATGCTGGCATATAGGTACCATCTGGAGGATTGTTTTTGGAAAGCAAAGTGTCCTCACAATTTCAAATCCTAGTTTCATATTACCGTATTTGCTCTAACGGAACTTCACATAAACAGCAAACTTTGAGTTTAATTATCTCGATTTCTGCGAGTGATATCAAATTGTTGTCACCTGATTTTTTGAGAAATAGTTTACCAGTCAACACATCTTTGATATCTTTTACAGAAATCGAGAATTGAGCTTAAAGATGACGGGGTGGGCTCCTAAAAGAGGGAATATGGTATGAAAAAGTTGAAAAAAAAGAGAAGATTGAACTTTTCGAATAATTAGAATTACTTCAAATATGAAATGCATATTTTAAGATTTCACAAGTTCCATGAGACGGTGTTGGTCAGACTTACTCATCATGTAATTTTTTGTGAATAAGAATATACGAGCACTGTAGCTTGAATTATCACGCCTCCTGATGAACAGATCAAACTTGTTCGAAATGAATTTAAAAAACGTATATTGTATTTTCTCGAAAAGCCCACTCTATACATTCCCTTTGAACTGAAAGATAACAAATCTTTGTTAACTGTTTAAAAATGTATCACTTAATGATAAATAATTGATCAGTGGACTTTTTTTTTATATCTGTTGAAGGAGCCGAGATAATTGAGCTCACAACGCACGCGTTGGGTTTGCTGGTCCTGTCAGATATTTCAGACATATAAAATCAATTTTTGCATTTTCATATTTTTACTATCAAAATTTCCCAGTTTACAACTCTTTTTTTTTCCTCAGAATCGAGATACCATAAAATCTGTATTAATATTGCGCCTCTATTTGAATTACCCTTCTAATAGAATTGCACCCCTTGAGGGTACTTGAAAAATAGACTTGCAGCCTTTAATTGAATTGCCCCCGTAATACAATTGCATCTGCAGCAGTATTGCGGCTCCGCCGGGAGTACTGTACAATTTTTAGTCTGTGACACCGTGACGAACAGTTATTTTTCGAATTTCTTTTTTTTAAACTACCTACCTAATTTCTGGTTTATGTTTATTTTTCTTTGTTTTTTAACAATATTTTCCATTTATTGAAGCGAGCAAAACGAGCAACGAGTTCTGATGAAGACCTAGAAGACGTGGAAAACGTGTTCGACGTGGAAAAATTGGATGACGTGGAACACGTGGAAGACGTGGATAACGTGGATTACAAGCTTACGGTGGTGAAATGGGCAGAACCGCGAAGATGATGAGGCAATTCGTTGTTTCAAGAAAGATGGAGAAATTCCAAAAGGCGTACAGTTAGTGAAGACAAGACGAGCAGAACAAGAAATGGAAGAAATTCAGGAGATTTTGGGAGATATTGAAATTGAGGAAGACGATGGAGAAGTGAACCATGCCGAAGAAGAAGACAATAACTATGACAGTGACGCCTCGATGTTTTGATTTTTTAAAATATGCGATAATTTTCTTTTTGTTTTGTTCAATTTGTTACTTTTTTTGTTGATTTTTTAATAAAACTGTTTTTTTTCAAAATTTTAACCTCAAATTGTAGTTTGAAAAATAGAATTGCAGCCTCTATTTGAATTGCCCCTCTAATATAGTTGCACCCCTTGAGGTGACTTGAACAATAGACTTGCATGCAATATTAATACAGATTTTACGGTAATCAGAAATTCCGTGGAAGAGATTATGTGATTGTTTTTTTTTAAGTTTTGAAACACTGAAACAAACATGATGATCAGAATGAAACTTTTTGCAATATTCTAAAACAATACACATTTTACAATATAAACGAAATATCGAAAAATGTTTTAGCCCTTATCGCACTTTTCAACAAGATTTATGACTTTCTTAGTTTTTATATCATCCTTTGTTCACCAACTGACTAATACGGGTATCTCAAAACCTTGTAAACCCAGGTTTTGATGAAATTTTCAGGATAGAAAAATCAGGGAAACCTCTTGCCCCCCCCCCCTCCGCCAAATTTTGAAACTCTGAAACTAACAGGATGATCTGAATATATATTTTCAGAACATTCAAAACCAAAATAACAAAGCCTCTGACTTTCATAGTTTTTATATCATTCTCTTTTCACCAATTGACTCACAGGATATGTTCTACATACACCAAAGGATTAAAGCAAGCACAAATTGTACACTCTCCAGAGGACTTATTCTCCGATTCGTATTTTGCATCAAAACGGCTTTCAAAACACATTTCAAAACGAAGAAAAACACAATTATGAATACATCTTTGCTATTGTTTTCTCTGAAAGCTTCTCCCTGTTTTTTCCATTATATAGAACATTGACCACCCAATGCTAGCTGATCATATTCTTGTTTACTGCTTTAATTATTAGGTGCTCCCACAAATTGTGTTCTGAACACTAATTAGTATTCAGTACCTCCAACAGTTCTCCGAATTTGCAAAACTGCAGAAAAAAGGGCGCACAGTCACGCGGGTGTTGGCGAACGCCACCTCTCTCACTTTTTATTTTCCGATGGGAATCGTTGTACGAGGTACTATTTCCCTCTCTTTCTGTTTTTTATTCTCTTCTCATTCAAACAACCTTCGTGTTCTATCACCAAACACCCATTTTCCTCTCTTCCTCTCTCTCCGTGCGTCTGTATTCTGCAAAACTTTGAAAGATAAAAAATGGGGAACAAAGTCATAAATACCGGCAATAACGGTGTGGAAGACGGTGGTGGAGGAGAGTGCGCGGGATAGCGATACGTTTGAATTAGACCAATTAGTCATCATTATAAGTATTTTTTGTTATCTTGCTAAAATTAATCCCTTTTATCTTTTTCTTCTTTTCGTAGTACCGTTTTTTCCCGACCACCCGGTTAGTTTTCTAATCAAGTTGCGTCCTTGCACTTTATATAAGGCCAAAACCTACAGTGTTAGCCATAAATATACAAAAAAACACGTTTTTTCAGTTTGTTTTGACCATTTCCAGGACCCTGAAGCTCGGCTGTCAAGAGTCCGATCACTTTGAAAATTTTGACCGGTATGAAATAGACTTAGAATAATTACTTTGCATATACAGAATTTTTTGAAAATTCCTAGTTTTCAAGTTATTTGCTGATTTCTAAAGGACACCTCCGTTTTTTTCTGTTTTTGTCGTAGAAACGGGAGAAAACAGGTGTCCGTCCTCCGGAATTCACAAGGGAACCTTTTTATTAGATATACAGGATGAAAGGGCGTATTCAAAAACCATTAAATCCGTTTTCCGAGTCTTCTTGAAAGACCTCCAAAGTGCTGAAATTCCACCACCAAAAATCACTTTTTCAGTGTCAAATCGGCACTTTTCAAATGTTATTTTCTCCACTCCTATAAGGTTTAAAACTTTGAAATGTCTTGTGTTATACCTAAAATTATGTGTAATTACATATTTTTACATTTTCAACACAAAACTCATTTTTCGACAAATTTTGGAAAGTGTCAAAATTTGCCTACACTTTGAGTGAGCGCAAGTGTCCACGTTCGGTAAGTTTTTTGATGAAAATGTCTGAAATATAAAATTTCTCATAGTTTTAAGTATAAGACAAAAAGTTTCAAATTCTTAAACCTTTTAGGAGTGGAGAAAATCGTATTTGAAAATTGCCGATTTGACACTGAAAAAGTGATTTTTGGTACTGAAAAAGGAATTTCAGAACTTTGGAGGTTTTTAAGCAAATTTTGAAAACGGATTTATAACTTTTGAGAGACGCTCATTCATTCTAAATAGTTAGTATTTGCAAGTTAAAGGATAAACTTAAAAGGTTTCTTTGTCAGCAAATAACTGGAAAACTAGAAAATTTCCAAAAAATCTGTAAATGCAAATTTTTCATTCTAGGGATGTTTTTTAAACCTCCAATAATTTCAGGGTTATCGAACATTTGACAACCGAGCTCCAGACTCCTAAACGCGGTCAAAATCAACTGAAAAACAGGTTTTTTCATAAATTAACCAAAGTAGGACGAAACCTATTCCGCTTCTTACACGCTTCTTAGAAAATAGTTTCAAGCGACACTCAAATCTTCCAGTTCTTCTTTTTTTCAGAAGAGTCTTTTTTAGGACAAATGTACCAGGAAGGAAAAATATGTTATTGTTATACGATTCATTCTGTATAGAATACTGTTCCTTTTCCCTGTCCGTCTCCCCCCAGTTTTCTTTTGCAGTGATACAACAATCGTTTCGGTTCTCCCCCCGTTTTCTACATTTTGTGATTATAATTTTATTTCAGTTTGCACGCCCGCTCCACCGTTTGCACGCGCTTTGTGTTCACCACATTGGCCGCTCAACTTTTCTTTTTCTTTGATAAATGAGAAAAGAGACCAGGCTGATAAAAAGTGCTATAACTCTTCTTGAAACTGTCAAGGGCGACACGATTCTAGTGGAATACCCCCATCTCTTATCAGCCAATGCAATCAACTCAGCGAGAGATGGGCATCTTATTAGGAAAGGTCGTTTTTTGTTCTCTCTTTGAAGAACAGGAAACCACTCCGAACGATTCTAATGTATGTGCTTTTCTATCTGCATTTGAATCAAAAGGTTCACTTCGAAATGAGGTTTATTGGCGTTTTCCGCAACACCTGCTGTTTTGGGTACATGTTGCATTTTTTTCTATTTTCCTGCAAAAAGAAAAAGCAAAGCTTTCATGACAAATAGACTTTACTTAACTCCCCGGAGCCCGTTTAGTCTTTTTCTCAAGTTCCATTTTTGGAGAGAAGGGAGAAACCAATGTATCATTTGAGCTTTGCGGTCCCATTTTTCCTAAAAGACTCCAAAAGGGAACCAAGAAGTGCAAGCTAGATGATCATAAACCGGAACTCATAAGGTCTAGAAAATTTTGGAAAACATCTAGAAAATTCTCATTTTGCTCTCCTTACAGCCTTTGGACTTCCATTTCTGGAGAACGCTTGAAATCTGAAACTTTTTCAGCAGCTTCTTCCTGCTCCTAGCCCTCCGAGAGTGGCACTGGGCTCATTTCCTACTAATCTGCTAGTAGGCGCCTAGATAACACACTTGCATATACATATCCTTGAGCATTACAAACGCCTATTTCCGTTTCCTGTCTGCATGTTTTTGACTTTTCGGAAGCCCGTAGCAGTAGTATCAAAAGTTCATGATTTTCCGGGATTTTTTGGGAGAAACTTCTGATTTTGCTGGACTAGGGGCCACTTTTGATCTTATTAATCTTTCCTTTTTTTTGAATAGTTCCCGTACGTACTTTCAGATATACCAAACGTACAAGTGATCTATAGTACCGGTCAATAAGATATACAAAAATGTATTTTTTTTTCAATGGATTTTTAACGATTTCAGCTATTTTCAGGCCTCGGCTGTCCAGTTTCCGAGCATTTTGAAATTTTTAGAGGGTATTGAACAGACCTAGATATAAAAATTTTCATTCACAGAGTTTTTTAAAAATTCCTAGTTTTCGGCTATTTTTTGATTTCTGAAATACCCCATTTTTCACGTTTTCAGTATTAAAGAAAGACTTCTTTCAGAAATCGGCAAATAACCGAAAAACTAGGAACTTTCAAAAATTCTGTAAATTCAAAGTTGCCAATCTAGGTCTGTTTTATACTCTCTGAAATTTTTAAAATTATCGGCAACCGGACAGCCGAGCTCCAGACTCCTGAAAATAGTCGAAATGGCTAAAAATCAACTGAAAAATACAAATTTTGTACATCTTATGGACTGTTACTGTACGTTCATCGATGCTGTCTCCAGAACGAGAAAAAAGTTTGTGATAAAAAATTCGTCATACGGAAGGCCAGATGTTGCAATACAGATTTCGAATTTGCAAAAAAAACCCATTGAACTTTATCTAAGAACACGTGTCCCTGGTGTCCCTCCTGCTGGCAGCTGTCGCTCGTCCCCGATAAAGTTCTGCTCCAGCTGCCCTAACACATTGTGTTTCGAGGAACTTTTTTCCTGCAGAAAAAGGGGCGGAGCTTTTACATTTCCTTATCTCTCGCACACATTCTGTCGTTTAGCGCCGCCCCGTCTGCCTGCACCCTTTCCAGATATAAACCGAACAAAGAGCATTATTATTTGATACGTTTTCTCTTATTTGATACTTTGCGACTTCTCGAACTGATTTTTGAATTATCCTAAAATTGTTCAATTCCAGAAAAATGGACATAATGTTCGCGATTATCAAGCGAAAGCTGAGCAGAAGTATAAATAGTGTTGATGAGGTTTCGATGCACCGGATGAGTTCCCAAGTAATTTATAATTTTCAGAACATGAATGAAACAAAATCCAGCACATCATCGTATCTCAAAAGAAAGACATCGGTGGCGAAGGACACGGTTCCGGTGAAAAAAGGCAAAGAATTAGTGCTTGCAATGCCATCCACATCCAAGGCATTTCCACCGGAGTTCAACAGGATGGTATGTAACTATAGAATGCGTGGGTATTCGGAGGGTTACTGTAGAAATTGCAGGGGATCAAGGAGCCGATAGAAATCGATTATTCCCGAATTCCAAAAGGTTTCAAACTTGGAGAGCTTGCTGGGTACAAATTTGCGGTAAGTCGAATAAAGTGGAAAATGGAAAATTTTCAATAGTGCCAAAAAGTATATTTTTCTCAAGATTACTGTAACATATATTATTTCTATTAGCGATCATACCAGATTACAGTACCACTATTTGAATTTAGATAGTTCTCAAACATGCCCGCCGACTAATAATGAGGTGGAAACACTAGAAAGAAGAAGAATTAAAATTAAAAAATTTTTTTTTCTCAAATAACTTCAGATCTGCAATAATCTTGAAAAGAATGAAGGGTGTAACCGGCCTATATAAAAAACGTTTCATTCACAGAATTCTTCGAAAATTCTTTTTTCAGCTATTTTTGTTTTCATTCCTGAAACTGTCTGTTTTTTTCAAGTTTTCAATACAAAAACGTTTAAAAAGTTTTCAGAAATAGGCGAATAGCTGAAAACTAGGAATTTTCGGAAAATTATGTGAATGCAAATTTTACAATCTGGGTCTGTTTTACACCTTCTGTAATTTTCGAAGTGGCCGAAAACTCGACAGTCGAGCTCCGAACTTTTGAAAGATGTCAAAATTATAAAAAATTGTCTGAAAAATAGGGTTTTCTAGATCTTATTAACTGGCACTGTGATATCCAGTCCTCTCAATCAGACTTTTATTTTTTCAGGGAATTGTCCAAGCCAACCTCTACGATAAGTATGAAATCCAAATCTACTGTCGGCTCTTCGAACACTTTGCCTGGTACCCATTCTACATATTTCCTGAAGAATGCTACGTTTCTGCTCATGATCTTGCTGTCTCACAAATCGAATATTACCGGCTATCCCCATACGAAAAGCTTCGAATGTCTCTTTCACGACCTAATAGTACTCCTGACGAAGACGAAGAATGCTTAAAATACTCTTAAAAATTGAAATACGGACTTATGATGATCCCTGTATTTGTACAAACCCGCCCACTTCTCTGAATGTATAATTTTTTGTCTAATTCCTGTATTGCAACTTTTTCCAATGACATTCCCGTTTTGGAACTGTTCCAAATGTCCCCAACTTCCCATAAGTTACTTTTACGCTGCCTAATTTTTTTTGAGCTTTGGCAAACTATCGCAGAATCAATTTTTTTTTAAGCCCTTCGCATGACTACCGGATTATTTTTTTTTGCCGCTGAAATAAAAATTTTGGAAGTATTTGGAAATTGGGCATAGAGGGAAAGACAAGTAACCCAGATTAAACGAAAATACAGTAATCCCGATCTTTGAAAAAAACGGAAAAAGACACAAAAGTTTAAATGACGCTTTGGGTTCAAAAACCTATTCAAACGGTAATGCAGAGTGTCTGGGAGAAATAGATAAAAGAGAATAACGTTAAAGAACGTTCAAAAATCAGATTACGGTAGAAATGTGGAAAAGACAGAGTATTGAGCACAAAGTTCTAATTAAAAACTGATGTGGGACCCTTTTTTTCAATTTGAAACATTGTTTGGAGACCTTTTGGATCTATACACTTCCGTATTCAATTTTAAGAGAAAATACCAAAGTACAGTTCAAAATTTGTTGCAAAAATCATCTTGACTACCCTGATAAAACTTATCAGATGCATTTAGCGGTGTCACTACTCCTCCACTACCGTAATATGATGGATAACGTTTAAATTGCAAAAAAAAACTACCATTCTACTGTCGGTTTTTTTGTGTCACCTTGCACTGATGACAACCCGTCATTTTCCCGGTCACATCCATCAAACATAAAAATGCTGGTCGCCCCAGTCACCCCTTTGCAAACCTCTCTCCTCCAATGGATTAGACGTTGTAATGGGCCTCACATACTCGTTTCGTCCGCCTCGCTGTCTCCGAAACGTCTTCCATCTGGCCGTCTGCCCTTTTTAACAGCGTCTATTCAAGGCACGTGCGCGGGTCCTTGCACCCTGTTCGTATCTTATATCCATCAGCGTCTTACATGCGAAAGGAGGTGTTCAGAAGACTACAATTAGCGGAGAATGTCGTAGACATACTATTTTTGGAATGGAGTGCTCTATTTTTTGGCAGAAGAAAATCGAGTGATGAGAAAACACATTTATACAAAAAATGTCATGAAATATTATGTACAATTGAGATCAAGGTGAAAGCTCAAATTTGCAATTTAGGTTTTAGGTTTCATTGATCTTAATCCTTCGAAAAGAGTTCATTCTTGAATTTCTGAATTTCAAAAACTCAAAAACTTGGTCTGCAAAAATCACAAGACTGGTTTTTAATTTTGATTACCGTCTTCTTACAAAACTAATTGACTAGTTGAAATTTTGACTAATTTAGATTAATGGTTTCACTAATTGTCTTGAATGGATAGTTTTGCCAAAAGAAGGGACCGATTTCTATTGAAAAAAAGACCGATGAAACTCAAAAACTAGAAAAAAGACTACTCACTGAAACCAGAACCATTCAATCCCCAGAATATACTAAACGCTAGAATAATCACTGCAATCCCACCGGTCAAACCAACCAAAATGAACGTTGGCCGCTTATTTCGTTCAGAAATTTCCAGTTCTGCCGAGAAGAAAATTTGCTGCAACTCAGTTAGCTCGTCTTCAATCGGATGCCAATACGTTTCAAAAAGAGCTGGACAACTTCCTTCTTCTTCGGGCAATAATGTTTTGATCCAATCGGAAACCTGAATGAAACGAGGCGATTGGGTGCTTCACCAATCACATCACTCACGATTAATGGGTTGATGTCATCTCCAAAATCCGAATAGCTGTTCTCATAGAGGAGAACTGAAAGATGACAAGAAGTTTCGGCTAGGAATGGCATTCGTTTGTAGAGGAGAACATGGGTGAGACCATCCAGAGGAAGTTTGATTCGGACTGGCTGGATGCCAAGGTCCTGGGCAATTCTGGAAAAAAGTTACAGGTTAATTGAAGGAATGGAGACAAGAAGTTTCTCGATGTTTTAAATTACGATATGCATTTTGACGAAACCGTTTACAATGATTTATGATATTAGTCAGCTTTTGCTACCGTAGCTTAGCCGCGCGGCATCCCCACCCGCCGACCCAATAGTTCAATTCCTGAAGGAGTTTGTATGAAAGAATTTCGAAAAAAATAATTTCTTTATGCTTTCCCACTTTCAAAACCAATAAAATTGAAACACAAACCTTGCCACTGTTGACCAAGAATGTTGCGTGCATTTTGGTCGATCTACCAGCAAAAGGTACTTCATGGAACAGTTAGATGTGTCCGATAAAATTGTGTTCAAGTCACCATAGACTTTTGGTTCTATCAGGTTCAAATGGTCCACTGAAGACATCCAATCTGTGACAGCCTCCTGAAAAAAGTTGAAAAAACTGAAAATAAACTGAAAAAAACTGACTGTCGAATTTTTCTCTGTAAATCATAAGTAAATCATAATCGAATGAGAACATTTTCTTTCAATTAATTACCTAAGCACTTAAATACCACTTTAGCTTTTTACTTTGAGCTAATTTATCTCAATTACTGCAAAATATATTTAAAAATGAGAAAATATGTAAAGTGGTAGCTGGCAAAATAGTTATGATATAAATACAAACATTTAGTGGGTCACTTTGTGATATCTTTTACAAGAAATGTGATATATGGTCTTTAATTTGGCGGATTAGAGGCATCCTGTATAGTCTACAGTACTTTTCCTATTCAAAACATTTCGAAAAATGTGATTATGTCAGAATTCTTGAAAAATGAGGAGAAACTTGGAAAAACGCATTCTATTGGCCAAAAAAACAATCATTTTTTGTATTTTAAGGTTTTTACGGCTTTCACAGAATTTAACGAATTTTCAATTTATATGTTGTACTATTTGAGGGGCATATATAAACAAAATTTTCACGGATTCATTTTGTTTGATGTTCAACTATTTTCAAACGTAAAAAAATACTCACCTTACTATTAACATCTCCATTAAAGACGACCTTCTTTAATCCAATGAAATAAATCAAATTCGGGAATGATATCGTGTCATTAGCATCGATAAATGATACTGGTTGTCTGTAGGTGTGGTAGTAGTAGGTTATCGTTTCTGGATCCTGATAACCTTTCTTCTGGTTGAACTCCTTTAGCCAGAGTGGGATCTAAAAATAGAGATTTTGATTTTTAAAAAATATCAAAGTTGTACTTTGTGGCTAAAAAATTTTGGTCCATGAGAACCAGAATTTCCAGAAGGATCACAATTTTTTGAGTATAATAATTTAAGCTTTTTTAAACATCAAAATTTTAATGTAAAACCTATTTTTGTTCAATAACCAGTTTTTATTCTTAACTCACATCTGCTCGATGTTTTGCGCATGTTTTGTTACACACCAGAAGAATCATCCGACCATACTCCATCCTTTCTTCAATGACTGACTCTGTTTTTGATTTTGGTGTGCCATCTGAAATTTGAAGTTTTGACACCGAAATGAAAAAAGAGTTCAAAAGTTCGATTCACCAAACTCAACTCTAAATTTGAAACTCACCTCCACTTCCTAAAAAATCAGGAATAAAAAATGAGCGTTTACTACTTAAGCAACAGACGTAATTAGTTAGTAATAACACGAATAGTGTTACATCTCGAAATTGCATTTTTCATCAATTTCTACAAGAGTCTGGCGATTTGCGGGGGTGAGTTGTCTCAGGATTTTTGCACAGCATGTGTTTCGGTTTCTGTTTCCTCCTTCCGCTAGTCATTTATTACACAGTTTGGAAAAACGAAAAACGACGAGACCCTTGTGCCCGGGGATTGTGAGAGACGCGATAACCGAGATGGTGAAACTGGGAGAAAAAATATAATGGCCGGAAAAATGAGGTGCTAGGTGTGAAAGGGTAAAAAAGAAATGAAGATTTATGAGGATGAATGGGAAGAGAGAACACTTCTGAGTCTGAGAAGATAGGAAAATGATAAAGTGGAAGCCAGGTAAGAAGTCAGAATGAGCAGAGAACCACTTAATGTGAGAAGCCCTTGATTTTTTCCCTGAAAATTTGTTTGAAATTTATTTTAACGAAAATTTCAGAAATCGTGTTATGAATTGCTAAACGAAATATAGTTTTGAACAATTCAAAATTCGGGAATTGCTGGATCATTTATTCGTTTCTTTTGAATAAATATCTGATTAAAATATATATGTGAAAACGAGGATCTGTTTCAATCTGAGAAACGGTATTGGTTTATAATTTGAAAACGGGGACAATATAGATGAGGATCGGGAGCATATATCGTTATTTTGAAACAATAATTAACCATTTTGATTGAAATAATTGGGACCAGGGAGAATTTAATAAATGGGAAATTCACCATAAATACCTAATAACACTTCAAACTATTCATAATTTAATAGCTCAAAAGCGGCCACTGAGCGCCACGATCTACTAAAATCGTTGGCAGAATAGGCAGAGGTAAAAATTTGAAATTTCGTGAGAAAATAAAAAACCTCTATTTTAATATGGCAGGGGCAATTTGACAAACGGGGATGATATGCGAGGTTGCAGAGATGCAACTGGGATAATAAACTAAGGTGATCACGTCGAAGAGATCGGGTCAAAATAGGAACGCAATCGGGGATGGGAAAATTACTGAACAACTTACCATAAATACTAATAAATTAAATAATCAGAAAGTGCATTAATATTATAGAATATTATGGGACTGTAAAAAATCTGAAGGAATACTTTCAGAATGGGTAAGGAGAAAGAGCGGATTGAGAGAAGACAGACTTTCAGGAAGAGTCACAGAAGTCACTTTGGAATGGCGTGCTTGTTGCAAGCTCTTTTTGGACTGAAAGTGTTGGACGAAGACGGCACAACATCCAACTGGAGACGACGACGACGTGGCGTTTGTGCTTCTGGAAATTGTTTTTTTTTAATTTTGACGACAAAAATCGTATAACCAACCTTGCATTCCAGAATGTGACGAATCCGTCTTTGGGGTCGATTGAGAGTTTTCACTGACTCTGCTGAACGGGCGATGCTTCATAGATTGAGTAGCTGGAATCGAGTGAGAGTTGTCGGAGAGAGACGCCGAGTCGCCTGAAAAAATATGTGATTTCGAACAAAAGTCAAAGATATATTTTTGTCTCATTGCCAAAGATCAGTTTGCAGTTATGAAAAACGTTTCAAATTTTTTAAAACTAACCCTTAGCACTTTTGGGAGAAGCCACGGACTTCGCAGTAGACACTTTGACATGCTTTTCAGTTTGACGTTGAGTCGATGCTCGTGAAGCTGAAGTGTTGAGAGTTGTGTGAGCAAACTGTGCCATCGACAACGTTTGATGAGTTCGAATCCGCACTTCTGAAAATTTGAATATAAAAGAAGTAAATAAACATCTTCGACATATTGCTATTAATTTCTATTGCGCGAAGGTTTTGTTTTCAAAATGGAGCTATTGCTAAAATCGAAACATGACGCATTCTTCTGTTTAGAAAACACTTATTTCAAAGCTTCAACATAAATTGATTATTTGCTAACAAACTAACCAGTGTTCCCTTCTCTTTCTTTATCGTCATCCGATAAGCCCTCGTCGTCTTCCGATGAGTCCTCACTTCGATCAAGTTCCTCGGAAGTGTTCTTATTCTCCTCAATCTCGTCGTCGTCAGAATCTTCTCCAGTTTCACCATCCTCGTCGGTGTCGTAGTTTCGAGCGACCTCAATGCGGTCTCTCCAGCTGATATCCGGCTTGATATACTCATCTTCATCAGAGTCTTCCGAATCCGAATTTGGTTGTATCGTGTTTGGGCGTCCTTTTTTGTTATTCTGATACTCCTCAATCAGATTTTTGCACTGCTAAAAATTTATTGATTTTACATTACTTCTCACTATTGAACGCCTTACGTAAAGCTCCGCCTCGCTTCGCCAGTAATTATAGTGTGGATCGGAGTATCCATTAAAGGATACCAAAAAGTGCTTAGTGCCAGAGGAGCTTGTGTAGTCGTTTAGCACTTTTTGAACAAAGTAGTCTAAAAAAAAAATATCGACTCGAAAATATTTTAATAATAACATTACCTGGGTTTTTGAAATAATCTTCGTAACTGACCATCCTCCAGTATTCCAAGCTTTCACGTTCTTTGCTCTGAAATAAATTGTATGTACAATTACCGTAAACACTCTAATAGTACGCCACCCGGACCGTCCACTTTGAGCCTATATAACTCACTTCTTTTAAAAGATATCATAAAGTTGTCAACTAATGAAATGTTTATCATGTTATCAACAACATTTTTCAATTGAATTAATTAGAAATTATTAGCAGGGAAGCATATGCGCTCTCTCGGACTCAGGAGGAGAAAAAGGCGGGAGATTCAAATCTGGGAGAAGAAAGGGACATTTCGACGGCTACATCGGGGAACTGGACAGTAGATGGATGATGTGGAGGGGAATTCTGAAAGAAAGATTAGGAGGAGGCCTGGAAGCTCAGTATTGAGATAATAAGACTCGTGGAACGCAGGAGTTCCACGACAATAACGTGTACATACATACCGTTGGCAAAAAGTGAGTGGATTTTTCTGCTCAAAACTAACAAACTAAATAGTTAAAAAAGAGATAATACCGGAAAAATCAAGAATCCTTCACTGAACTAGGGGATCTGAATCTTCTGGTAGATCCATTACTGAAGAACTAGAAGCTGTGTGAGTCGTATTAGGAGCATCCAGATTGACCAGTGGCTCCTCTGCTGGAGAAACGGAAGCCAAGGATGCCGCGGAAGGCATAGCTGGTTCCAAATCCTCGGATTCCTTGGCTACTCGGTCGGACATCGACAGTTTTGGATGATCCATGGATTCTTCTAGCATTTTTCTTTGGTCCGATTGGAGTTGAGTGGTGCATAGCTTTTCTCCAGACGTTCTAGCTTCAATATCTTGAAGACTTCCTCCAGCCTTTGGTCCAAAATCCATTGTCATCAACTTTTCAGCCTCAGTCTGCAAAATTAAAGAAAACACTTATCAACCTAAGCTGATGAATCCATACCATTGATTTCTTCTTCCTTTGAGAAGATCCGGATGTGCCAGCTTATCTTCTGTTTCCTTGTCATATCCACGAGCTTTTCTCATTTCTTCGATGTATTGATCCATGAGTTTGAATCGCGGATCTGGTGCCCTGAAATAAGGAAAATTATAGATTTCCATCTCAAAATTCGATTTTTCTAGCTAAAGACTTACTTAGGACCTTCTGGTCGATAATGGTCCAGTGGGAAGAGCCAAGGTCTGCCATGTTTGGGAAGATCCTCTTCGAACACCTCGTACTTCCTGATCCACTCTGGAATTTCTTTGATTACGGCGTGCGGTCCGTATGCTGGTTTTGGAGCTGGTTTAGCTGGAGCTGGCTCCGCCGGAGCTTTTGAAACTTCTGAGGGGTCCAGAGGTTCTATGAAGTCCGATTCATTCCTCTCGTTTCTTGGTCTTTTGCCCATCAATGCCGATTCTGCATCTGGCAATGCAGAAATCCTTTTATGTTTATTCAGACCTGAAATTTTGAATTTTAGAAAAAACAGTAAAAATTCCGGAAAATATTTTTTTTCGAACATTATAACCTATGTTTTTGAATTTCCCGCCTCTGAAAACCTCAAAACGCTATAAAGCAAATTGCCACCGAACTTGGGACTTTGAACTTGGGACCTCTAAATTGAAACTGTCGGTTGGAAATTCCACTAGGCCATCTGAGCACTTTTTCGAATAAAACGAAAAATTGACTTTTCGGATGGAAATGTGGGGGTTTTTCAGTGTTTTGGAAGTGTTTTTGATCCTAAAAATTGAGATTTCTGGCAGTTCATGTCAATTTTGAACTAAAAATGTCTTGAAAATTTAAAAGTTAGAGGCTAAAATGTTCAGAAAAATGTTTTTCTATTTATTTTAGAAATATTGGGCAGTTTTGGAGCTGAAAACCTTATTTTCGCACTAAACGCACTTTCTGTGACCTTCAAAATCCATTAATTGACCTCGAAAGCAGTTTTTCCTAAATTTTTCGAAAAATTGCTCGGATGGCCTAGTGGGATTTTCCGCCAAAATTTTCGATCTAGGGGTCCCAGGTTCAAACCTCTCCGGTGGCAATTTGTTTTTTAAAACTGTTTTACGGTTTTCTGGGACGGGAAATTCAAAAATAGAGGTTAAAATGTTCGAACAATGTTTTTTTTTTGATTTTAAGGCTTGAAAACTTTGAAAATCAAGATTTTTGAACTCAATTTTTTCAAATTTGAAACAAATACTTACCTTCGGAAGGGGTGCTGGGTTCAGAATTCATCATTGATTTTTCAAAGATTTTTTGAATTTTTCCTGTGCTCTGAAATTTTGATAGTTATATAATTCAGTAAGATCTGATCAATAAAAATTACGACAGAAAAAAAAAACAATCGAAAAATGTTTTGTGCAATAGAGCGCGTTTTTATAACTAAACGATAATACTTAAAGCTAAAAATACAAGGTTAAAAAGGGTAAAAAAGATAAGCAAAAAGGATAAAATTTGAAAAAAACCTATGCAAAATAAATTGGCACACAAAATCAATACAAGCAAATTTTGCAGTTGTACTCGTTGTGTATCCGTTTTTTGGTCCTTCGGAGGGGGGAAGGCATAGTGGTGACCCAACAACGGAGGGTGTTATACACATGTAATGAAAAAAAGGAGAGGAGGACAGATGGCAAGGAGGAGAAAATAATACGAAATTGGACGTTAGAGGAGAGAGAGGGAGTGAAAGAGAGAACGCGCTATGATGAGGACCTCATTAGTCGCCCCTGTTGTCATATTTAAACGAGGGCAACGCATTGTCCCCTCCACACACACACACACACACACACACACAGACACACCAATAGTGCGTCAATCAAAGTTTGAAGGCGCGTTTGGTGGGCGATGTAGATTTTTGACATCAACGGAGGTGAACGAGATATCGTTGTATTGAGAGTTGGAAAAATTGCTCCTAACGCTTGGAAAACAAATAACAATTTTTATGAAATTAAAAAAATAATGAGAAAAATAAAGTTCTCAAACTTGCAGAATGATGAATTTTAACAAAAAATATGGGAAAAACGGAATATTCCTAAATTCCGAAATTCCAGTCGCTTCAAAATCGGATTATTCTGAAATACCGAAATTCTGAAAAATCGGAATATTCTAAAATTCTAAAAACTTCAAAATCGGAATATTCCGGAATTCCAAAAAACTCCGAAAAGGCCATTCCGAACATCTCTGTCCTCATATTAAAGGTATTAAAATACGTACATTTTCAGTAATCCCGACTTGCTGCCAATCGGATGGTGTGAGCTTCATGGGTATGATCTACGTTCTCCAGTTGTAGAGATTGATGACTAATCGACAAATGACGACTTCAGCACACTTCTGGTCATTTTAATAGGATTTTGAAATAGCTATTTCCTGTATTCTCAATTTTTTGACTTTCGTGAAAATTTATACAAAGGAATTAAAATTTTTATTGATAGGAAAATTATGATTTTTGAAAAGAAAAAATGTGTAAAAAAGCAAAAAAGAAGGCGAACAGGGACAGAAGACAAAAAAAGAAAACCATGACGTTACGGAAAAGGGGAAAATAAAAAATAAAATTCTTTATACTGATAACTGATAATTTTTTTAGAAGGCTGTTCTGAGAGTTTCAGGGGGGATGAGGGCATTATAACGTGCAGAATTCTTTTTTATACCAGTACATAATGGGGGTTGTTGCAGGATAGAGAATAGAATAAAATGGGAGACTTGAAACATGGATAGTATGAGAATTGGGCTTGTTGTGATCAATGACAATGCTTTTGAAAAGGGTGGGCTTGAAAATCAACTGGGTGGGAAAAAATGGGAAAGATTGTAATATATTTTTGTTTTGGTTAGCTTAGAACCATTTTTTAGAACCGAAAAGGAAGTGAAAAGAGTATTTTTTGGAGAGGAAGTATTAGAAATATCAGAAAACTACCGAAATCCAATGATTCCAATATTAATAGGGTCTTCAGGAGTATATAAATGGAACGAATAGCATAAACTGGAGTGCTGATTAAAAAATCGAATCGAGGGTTGGTATCACAAGATAGAGTTGTTGGAAGCAAATATATATACAGCACTACTATACAGTCTAGGGTGTTTTTTCACAGAAAAAATTATGGGGCCAGTGTCAAAAGAAATAACATTTTGCAATGAAATGAGAGATCTTGACAAACAATTTTTTGAAAAAAAGGAACTACTAACAGACACTACAGGTATAAAAAAAGTTGCTTAGGCTCTCTTCATGCAAAGCTCCTTGACAAATGGATCCACTTCCCAGTTCTTAAACAGTTCCATCACTTGCATGTTCTCCTCGTTTTGGGCGAGAATGTTCTGGAAAATAATTCAGGTTGAAGATTAGCTCTCTGATGATAAGAATAGACTCACCTGGATGCTGGCAGTCATCATCAAGAGGCTTCCATACTTCTGAACGCCGGATGGGATTCCAATTTTCTGAGTAATACAGGTGAAGAGTCCTCCCAAGTACTTGTTTCTCTCCTCGAACACTTCAGTCTTAGCTGGTGCAGACAGGTCAAGAGCGTCTGAAAGTATTTTTCCATTAGAAAGAACAAGCTACAGTAATCAGTAATTACCTGGATTGAAAAAAAGAGCAGCCTTGAAGGTGGCGAATTCGGAGACGCTCAATTGCAACTTGCGGAATGGAATCATAATCTCGTCCATTTGTCTGGTGTAGATTGGACGGCATCCGGAGAGTTGGACCTGGAAAATTATTTCTTAGTTTTCAGATACTTTGAGTTTTAGAATATACCTGTTGTTGTGGTTGTCTCATTATGAATGCTCCATTTTGGAAGACAATCTTGTCCGGTCCGTGGTCTGGCGAGTAGAACACACGGTTGAGCAAGTTGAAGGCGAACGCGAAGTTTCGGACAAGGGCAAACTGGAAATTTTGGAGGGTAATTAGGTTGAAGATAATCTATTTTTGGAAGAAAAAAACAAAAAATGCCATCTGTTGGCATTTCGATATCTAGCAATTCGATTTTTGGATGAAGTTCCAGAAAAGACTATACCGTTAACTTTAAGCTTAATTACTTAAATTCCTATGAAAGATATCAAAAAACTGTTAACTATCAAAACATTGATGACGTCATAGTAAACAAATTACTAGTTGAGGAAACTTTGATATCTTTCACGGGAACTGAGATACAGTACCGGCAAATAAAATGTACAAAAACTAATTTTTCAGTTGATTTTGGCTCATTTTGGATATTTTCGGGAATCTGTTCCTCAGCTTTCAAGTTTCCAATGATTTTGAAAATTTTGGAGGGTGTGAAACAGACCTTGATTGAAAACTTTGAATACACTGAGTTTTCTGAAATATCCTAGTTTCCAGCTGTTTGTTGAATTCTGAAAAACGCCTTTTTTGGCCCATTTATTACTGAAAACTGGAAAGGAATAGACGTTCTACAGTAATCGGCAGATAGCTGAAAAACTAGGAAATTTCAAAATTCTGCGAATTCGTAGTTTTTAATCTAGGTATGTTTTAAACCCTTCAAAAATTTCAAAGTCATCGGAAACTTGACAACCGAGCTCTAGACGCCCGAAAATGTTCAAAATCAACTGAAAATACGTTTTTTTCTGTATGGTTTTTAATTCTAGTAAGGATTCCCTTTAAAACGATCACTGTACCACATTTTTTATTATTACGTTTTCGTGTTCTGTGTGATCACGCTTAACGATCTTATTTTCCTGTTTTATTTTTCATTCCTAGGATTTTCAGATTTATGAAAAGCTACTTTTGTCACATTTCCCGGCCAATCCTTAAATTTTGAGTAATAAGAATTCTGATGATTGGTTTCTTAGTTTTCTAGCATTCCTTGTCTTCCCCATTCTAATAACTACATGATAACACAAAAACCACCCCAAAGCGGATTCTCTAATTTTTGGTGTTTTGGGGAAATCCCTTCCTCGTTTCGAGGCTCAGCTTGTTCAGGCAGTTCAGGCAACACATATGTTTCTAGCTGTGCAAATATCTCATTATATCCATCTGCACTTTTTTCCGGCTTCTACACACCTGATCAAAAAGGTTCAATCGTTGATAGATGTCGAATGTCTTTGCCCACTCGATACAGATGCGCATTTCGCGAATGTTCCACATGCGGATGTCGTTCATTGACGCCGGGTAGAGCTCTTTGAACATGATATTGGTCTGGAAGTTAGGTTCTATGGGTTACAAGAAGCTTGATTTAGTTGTTCACCAGACTCACGTCTACTTTAAGGTCAGTGGTCTCAAAAAGTAGGCAAGGGGACGTCAATGCATGTGTCACTCCGGTCACTTCAGGAATTATGCATCGGCGCAACTCTTGGCATAGTCCTTCCACTTGTGTGAGCTGGTCGATGATTTCCTGAAAAAAACCACATTGTGTATTCTAGTGTGTTGCATCTTCAACATCTTCTTCTTCTTTCTGTTTTTTCTTCTGGTCCACCACACACAAATATACACCCTTTGGCTAAAAAAATCTCGTTTCAGGAAGCCTTCCCCATATTCAGTTACACTAGCTCCAATGTTTCTCTAAACGACCAAAAAACATTTGAAACTGAAAGAGAAATTCAAGAAGGCAGGCATATACACAAATTGGTTCAGCGACACGCACGGGCAAAGAGACATTAAATGAATTTTCAGTGTCAGGAGCTCCCTCCAACCAAAAAAACTGCTACTAGATAAATAAATATATCAAGATAGCGAGACTATTGCAAAGATCCCTAGACTTACTTGATCTTGAAGTCGATGAGGTGTCGTTGCTTGCTCGTCATCGGATCCGCTGCTCATTTTGACCTTTTTCGTTGGCCCAATCCTATCTCGATCATTTTGTATGGCTGGAAGTTGCAAGGCTAAATCTTTTTTGTCGAGTGATCAAGTGGTGGAAGGTCACTGCTAATCTCCTAAGATCGATCCAGGAAATACGAAATTAATACAAAGATCATCTGTCATTTTGAAGGAAACCCCATTTTATTTTTTTTTTTTTTTGGAATAACTCATTCTTTTTGTCTAGTGATGAATCCAATTTCAATAAAATACTACACCAAAGATCTGTGTGTGTGTGTGTGTGTGTTTTGCTGAGGTGTCAAGTAAGAAGATAGAAATGCGCATCCTTTTCCGGGATAAATAACCAAGGGTCGAAGTTCTTCTAATTGTCAAGCGCCCCTCTTGTTTTGGTCCTTTTCTTGCTGGGGTCTCTTATAATCAACAGTTCAAAAATCTATTTTATTTCCATTTCTTAGCGTCACTGACTAATGAGACGCCTTCATTATGAAAGGAATGCTCGGTGTTCTAATTTCAGATCTTGTGCCAACGCCTTCTCTTAGATACTTACCTTTTGCATCCATCCCCACCAGTAAGCATTTGTTAAACCGGCAATGACGACAAGCACATCGTATATCTGTAAGAAGTCAGGATTCGAGAAGAAGGACATGATCAAAAACCAGAAGGGTGCAATTATTGAAACTCGAATTCTAAGAAGGATTCTAAGAACTCGGGGTGTTTCCTGTGGTTTTTGAAAAGAGAAAAATTTCAAAACTCACTTTTATTAACATCGCAATTCCCATTATACTGACATATAAAAGTTTGTTCGCTCACTATTGTTCGTCGGAAGAAGGTTTTACTGAAAAAACACAACAATTTAAGAAGCAAATTCAATTTTATATACAGTGCAGACATACAAAAACGCGTTTTAGTAGATTTTGGCCAATTTTCAGTAGTCCAGAACTCGGGCGTCAAGTTTCCGATCACTATGAAAGTTTTGGAGGTTATAGAAGTGACCTAGCTTGAAAATGTTGCATTCACAGAATTTTTTGAAAATTCCTAGTTTTTTAGCTAATTGCTTATATCTTTTTTCACGGTTTCAGTGGAAAAACGAGCAAAAAATGGTCTCTTTCCGTTTTGACTGCAAAAGTGAAAAATCAAGATGTCCTTCAGGATACTGCAATAAACAGAAAAACTAAGAATTTTCAAAAAATTCTGTAAATGCATATTTTTCAGTCTAGGTCTGTTTCACACTCTGCAAAATTTTCAATTCGATCCGACACTCGCCAGCTGAGCTCTAGAATCTTATAAATGGTCCGAATCGCCGAAATCAACCGAAAATCGAGTTTTTGCGTGTATCTGGTACTATATGATTCATATTAATTAAAACTAAGATCCCAAAGACCAGTGGACCCTTGTGCTTGAAAGTTTTCAGAGTACACAGACCATAATTAATTTCCTCTCCAGAGCTCCCTCACAAAAAAAATAATTACGTTTGGCGAGAAAACCCCTCGTTTTTTTTTGCTTGCTTCTTTTTCTCCACACTCTTCCTAAATTGTCTTGCTCTTGAGCATAAAAAAGAGGAAAAAGAAAAGCGTGACGCGATTTTCTACTTGATCGCATTTTTCTTTTTCTTCTTCACCCGCAAGGTCCATTCCCAATTTCCCTCACTCTTCAAGGTGAATTTGACAGCACAATGTATGTGCTTGGATTTGACGTGCTCGTAAAATTGAAGGGAGCTAGAGAAAACCAAAGAACCATAAAAAGAATGGAAAAATTGGTTTTATGTTCATTGGTCATTGGGGGCAATCGAAAGACTAAAAAGACTAAAAAATAAAAAGAAAAATAGACCGAATTTCTATTCGTCAACATTATCACATTTCATCCGGGTTGGGTACCCAACCCATCTCAATTTTTTTTCTACATCTTCCTTCTCATTTTTTGTGCCCCTCACAAGTTGTGTGAAACGGATAGGAGAGTGAAGCAAAGAACGAGATGGTCTTCTATCTTTTTCCTCTTTCCATGGTCCCCAGAGAAAAGAGCAGCAGCAGGGGAAGAGGAAGCTTCCTAGTGCAGGAAAAAAGAGTAAAAGTCCAAACAACGCCTACACAACACTTTGTCACTTACCACCCATTACAACTTGCTACACCATAATGATATCCGGTCGCTAAATCGGAGCATACTGCGCATAGTTCGCCTTCGGGCACTTTCCTTCCTGTAATTGGATATTTTGTTGTACAAAAAGGTTTATTTTAAGCTGGTTGCTTTAAAGATTCAATAAGACTCCAAAAACATTGTCATTGGTAATCGCCTTTTCACTTACGTTGAGCCATTCGCTTATATGATGGAAATTTCTGATCATTGCCCATCGAAGATGAGCCGTTGGATGTGGAGACGGAGGCCGATGAGCCGTTCATATACATTCGAGGATCTTCGCCACCGTCCCGCTGCGAATTCATCATCGGCGGTCCGTAGTTGGCTAGATGATTTTGTAGTTGATCAGCCAGTGTCCCGTTCATACTATAAAACATGTGCATTGAGTGGCCTGGATGGCCGTTATTCGAAGAGCTTGAGGAATCGTGATGGTGATGGTAGGGTGAAGACGACTGTGCCGATGCCGCAGCAAAGCACACGTCGTCTTCGGTCGCCAATCGTTGATGTTGCGCGAGAATAGTTGTGAATGCTTGCGGGTGACGCTGTCAATGTCACCCCACACCCGGGACTTCTAGACGGGAGGGTCAGGACGGGGAGAAGCAAAAAAAAATATAGAAAGAAGAAGAGAAACCGTTGGGAGGGAAAGGAGATGGATGGGAGAAAACGGGGAGGGAGTTAGAAGAAGCTCTAATGGGCGGAGCTTATGGGCGAAAACGCGCGCGGGGCGCCACACGGGCCCCTAAGAAAAAAAACGAGCGAAAAGAAAACATGCCGAAGGGACCAACGAAGAAAATAAAGGAGATGCGCAAAAATAGAAGAAAACGACTTGAAAAAAAACAAGAAAACGTTTCTCATTTTTTGGGTTTTTTCTTTTTGAAACTTTCAAGAATCCAAGTTTCCTCTTCTTAACAATCTGGAATGTCCCTAAAAGTGAAAATTTGATTACAGTGAACACTAAAGTAATTGGAGGCTGTCCATTTTGCCAACTTTGAACCCATATATCTCGGTTCCTGTCAAAGATATGGAAAAATAGCAAACTGATAAAATATTTGTTACACTATAATGAATAATTTGACAGTTGATCACTTATTCGTAACTTTGACAGTAAACGAGATACCTGACGTTGACTATTGGAGTGGTAACTGGGAAAAACTGGCTAAAAAAAATCATTTCAGACCTTTTGAGAAACCAATGGGTTGTTATAGATGGGAAGATCAAGTATGGCTTGTATTCTTTTCAAAATTTTAGATTTTTTTTCAGATCTGGAATTCTCTAAAATTTTACTGAAGTGAAAAAAAATTGATTAACTGGGAAAATTGGCCAAAAAATTAATTCAATTGAGACCCTATAAAAACCCGCTGGGTCGTTAGAATGAATAGATCAAACAGAAATTGTGTTTTTTTTTCAAAAAAATTTCTGGAATATTCTAAAATGCGCCTAACGTGAAAAACTTGATGAACTGGGAAAACTGGCCAGCAAAGACCCTCTAAAAACCCTTTGGGTCGTTAGAGATGGGAAAATCAAGTAGAAATCGTGCCATATTTTTTTGAAAGGCATGACCATGAGTACTTTGAACTATTGGGAAACCCCTTTTGTGGTATCAAAGTTCCCAAACGACTTTGAAAAATTTTTTGTCAGCATCTACCGATTTTTTCTTCAAAAATAAAAACCTATCGATGGGGGAACACCTGACCCCCGCCCCGAGTTGATGATTGATCAATAACAAAAAAAAGTTGAATCGTGTTATCGATGATGACGATTTCTGCATCAACCAACACTATATTGCCAACCAATTGAAATATTATACCGTGGCCGCAAAAAAAAAAGAAGCGATGGTGAAAACATTGACAACTGTTGATTTTTGTTCTCTTCCCTGTGTGTCGCTTTATGGATTCGCTGGGATTCGAACATGAGTTGAAAAAAAAGTTATTGGGGGTTTGAAAAGGAAGTTAAATCTATTTGTTGGTTTCCTAGAAATGCAAAAAAAAAACCGCTAACGTCTGGAATAATCAAGATATGGGTGTTTGGAAAGAGGATTCCGGCAGTTTTCGTTTGCAAAAATCTTCTTTTTCAAAATCGTCCAAGATTGGAATCTTTGGTGTTGGTAGGAGATTTTCTGGATAGGTCTCTGGCAGGTGTTATAAAGCTGCTGTACGATTTTAAAACTATTTTTGAAGTCTTTTCCCCGGGTTTTCCTTTTCGCTTATCTCCAAGAAAACAAGGCTCATATATTTTATAGGTTTTTCAAAGCGCCCTATCCATCACCAAGCGCATAAAAAAGAATGGGGGATTTTTTTTTCAAAAAAGCTCAAACTTACATTGGGCAAGCGAGTCAGCTTGCTCGCTTATTTGGAATTCGTTTGACGTTGATGCTGAGAGGATGTATGACGAGTGATACTCTCTGAAAGAAGATAGATATATACGATGTTGAGTCGAGTTTCAGGAGTGTCATCACGAAGATCACGGGAGAAACGAATTGAGAAGATAGAGGAGGAGAGAAGAGATAGTAGAAAAGAGCAAAAGTGTTCAAAATGATGTTTTGGGAATGATTAATTAAGAGGGGGGCTCAGGTTTCTTTGAAAAGCTCTTTCTTGAGCCGAAAAAAAAACCGCTAATCTTGAAACTAGAACACATTTTTCAAAAAGTGCAATTTTCTTTAATGCAAGTGAGAAATGAGATCAGACTAAATCTGATCTCAAAAAGTGCAAGCACGGCCGCAGCAGGTGGATATGCTGAAATGTATATAAATTTCCAAAATAAATGCCAAGTGTGTGCTTCTTAGTTCTCACGAAAAATGTGAAATATGAAAGTTTTTAGGGATCAAAAAAGGCGCGTGAGCAAAAATATGTGTTTTTGGTGTTCGCTTCTCTGTTTGAAGAGGTATCTTGCCAAAATAGAATTTTCATCTAGAATTACGACACCTTTTTCCTATTTTTTCCAGACAACTCGCCAAGAGAACCAAATTGATTTTACTTTGCCGACTCTTGGTCTTACTTGTTTTCGCTCTACACCACATAGTTTAGTTTTCTCACACTCAAAGATCGAAAACGATATGAAATTACACTTTTCGGGGGGCCAGAAGGTGGAGGTGGCTGCTGGCTGGGAGATGGAATTGCTAGGCGAAATTGGGTCCTCCCCGGGTTTCATCTCTATCTCTTCTGATCTCGACGCAAAGATTAGTCGAAAAGAAGGACGAGTTTTGAGGGAGAGGACAAGGTGGAATAAGAGGGAAAACACACTATTGATTATTGACCTGCGCCGTTGTCATTCTTCTATCACTAAAAGACGTTTTCGGCGACGTCTTCTGATTCCTTTTAATTGTCATCAACTACACAGAGAACAAGAATTACGTTGTCTTCTTCTTGTTCTACGACACCATCTACATCTTTTACATTTTTAGTTTTCCTCGTTTTTCTTCTTTTTTGTTATTCTTCTAGTGATGAGTGAAACAAAAGCTGAATGCAACTTGAGAAGTAGTAGATGAGAAAAGAAAGAGCCACAAAAAACGAGAGCATGCTACATTCTGATCTTTGTCAACCTTGGATGAGTGAATTCTGGAAGAAGGATTAGAGATCAAGAAGCTGGTGCCAAAAGTACGAGAATCGAATGAGAAGGGGAGTCTTGAAGGAGAGAAGAAATAATGGATGCAAGCGGATGGAGAGATCGGGGGAATCCTCATGAATTAGGGATTCCTCTCTCTATCTCTCTCTCTCTCTCTTTTTATATATATCTCTCTCGTCCGTGATGAATAAGAAAAAGTTGCGATGGACCACGGATGCATACACAAGACACACATTGAATTTTGAAACGTGGGACTTACGCGAGAGTAGCTCAAAAGTGAGCATCCAGATCCAGAAATTGAGCAGAGATGAGGTGAAGGGTTGATTTCTGACATCATTATTTATACGAATTTTTGACGAATTTGACAAGTAGTAGCAGAAAATACTGAGGATGAACAAGATTGGGAGCAAAAATCAAACTTAATTCTAATTCTGACCTACAGTACCGGCACATAAGGTTCACAAAAATGTTTTAGTTGATTTTTATCATTTTCAGAAGCCTAGGACTCGGATGTCCAGCGTCCAACTACTTTAAAAAATTTTGGAGGTTATAAAAAAACCTGGATTGATAACTTTGAATTCGCAGAACTTTTTGAAAATTCCTAGTTTTCAGTTTTTTACCGATTTCTGAAGGACGCCTCATATTTTAGTAAAAAACAGGAAACATAGGGGTGTCCTAGAACAGCCCAGATAGCTTAAAAACTAGGAATTTTCGAAAAATTCTGTGGATGCAAAGTTTTCAATCTAGGTCTATTTTATAATCTTCATAAATTTCAAAGTGATCCGACACTTGACAACCGAGCTCTAGACTTTTGAAAATTGTCAAAATCAACCGAAAAGTTGATCAGTATGACCCTCAAAAATGACTTTCTCTTCTACCTACACCCATTTTGATCTCAAGGGTACAATTTCTTGCGCATGAGTGCATCAGAACAAATTCCAAGTTACGTTACCTTTCGACTTGAAAAACTGGATAATCAAAAAGGGCACCAGTGAGAAAAAAATCTCGTGATTAAAAAAAAACGACGAAAAACAGAATGACTGTCTTATCCATACTTCTACTATATCTGCTACCACCTACACTATGATCTGTGATACTACAAAATGTATTTGAAATTTATGATGATGGGCAAGGGGATTTCTGTTTTTGCTAACTAAGAAAAAACTGGTCGAGATAAGCGAGACATAATTATTGGTTTTATTAGTCTGAAGATAAGGAATCTAGATTATTCTAGACAAAAATCGATTCATGGAAAAATTGAAACTAACTGTACCCTACCAACCAAGAGAAGCACAAACATCTAGGTCTTAGCGAAAAAGAGCAAACGGTTAGAAAGAAAAAACGTGAAAAAAAGAAAAGTAAAGATCAAACAGAGAAAACCCCCGACTGAGTACAGAGCACGTTTGGTTTAGAGTGACATGACCGGGTCTAAAAGAAACAAAAAAAAGGGTTTCACCTGGAACTGACATAGAGATCGGAAATCACAAGGAAGAGAGCAGAGAGAAAAGGGAAAGTATTGCGAGAATAAAAAACAGGCAGAAAAAGTGATTTTGCAAATGTTCTAGGTTTTCGGTGTTTTGCGAGAGGTAAACAATTTATTGTCGATGGGTCAGAGCGACCCCAAAACCCCAGAAAATGGATTCATTCTTATCTGGGCCTCTTTTTGCAGGACTCTGTTCCTCTGGGAAGTCAAATAGCAATAAAACTGTCAATGACTCCTTTATTAGATAATAAGGTGAGATTCATTAGTTCTAGGTTACTGTATTACCCATTTTTTCGAATAAATACGAATATTGTATCTTCTCAAATAGAAATCCACCCCTAACGTCAACTAAGTTATCTCTATTCCTGTTAGAGATATTGAAAATTTGTCAACTAAAAATTATTTATCATAATAACACTAACATTTTACTAGTTGACACAATTTTGACATCATTAACAGAAATACACATATTCAAGCTCAAAGTTGGTAGTTTAGAGAAAATACAGTATTATAGTACATATTCAAAACTGAAGTTGAACTAAAACCGTTTAACCACTCAAAACACAACCATCAAAAAACACAGAAAAGTACCTACAGCGAATTTAATAAAGGAAAACCGGTAAGAGCCAGCACTTTTCAAGTTGGTCTCAAGGGGTTTTCAATCTGCCCATTCAAAGTTCAGTGAAACAGCAATATAAATTTTTCGAGACACAAAAGTGGTCGAAAGACCGCGAGAAAATTTTGGAAATCAAGTAATAATTAAAAGGAGAAGAAGAACTGTCAAAGTTGCTGCGTCTATTCGACATTTCCACTTTTGCCAGTTTTCGCGAATAAAACGACGGAAAATGCATGATGCATGTAAAAAGAAAAACTTAATGAGAGAGTATGGGCAACGAAGAGAGTCAGAGGCACATAGAACATGTAAAGAAAATAATAGATATGCGAGGGGTGGTGGTGGACTGAAGTAGTTCGCAAGCAGACCTCCGCAGCTATTCAATTCATATTGATTCGTCTTGGCCAATAGGCCTGTCGATGGGGGCCTACAAGACCGATTGCGCATCCCAAAGTGCAGAGGCAGGTAGGAAATAAGAATCTCATCCTCTCCTGCAACAGTTGTTCTCGGATAAGATTTCTTGGAGGGCACCAGACTTTTCCACAAAATCTCATTGAGCTCCGAAGAGAAAAATCCAAAACAAAAATGATGAGAAAGAGGGAAAAAACTCCTCTCAAAGGTTTTTGATCACCGGAGAGAAGAGTGGTCCCAAGGAATTTTCCGGTGTGTGCAGAAAACACAAAAAAACAATTTACGCTGGATGCGAAGAAGACAAAATTGATGGGGAACCTTTTAGTGAGAACATATGTTACTACCTTAGGTTTAAGGTTAGAGGATGAGGTCTATGAGAAAATAATCCTTAGAAGTCATTTGCAAAACTGATCTTCTCATCTCTGTCTCCGTTCGAAAATTGTCTTGAAGAGAATAAAAGAAGACTCTCAAAAGCGGATGTGTGTATGTTTCGGTTTGTATTTGCATTGTTTCCCCGTCTTCCCGGCTGTTGCAATACATATTCAATGCTCTAGGAAAGAAAAAAGATGAAGCCAGAAAGCGAAAAAAGGTTGTCTATGATGTTTGTTCACAGTAGAGCAAAAGAAAAAGCGGAGCAAAAATGAGCTTATTGTGTCTAGAACCTCGAATTTTCTTCATTTTCTGGTATCACAGAAGTTACTATACAAATCAAAATTTTTGATTAGTTGGAATAATACATATACAACACTGGTCGATATGTATACAAAACATGTTTTCAGTCGATTTTCGGCCACTTTGACCATTTCCGAAAACCTGGAGCTCTTTTGTCAAGTTTCCGATCACTTTGAAAACTCCGGAGGTGAAACAGATTTAGATGAAAAATTTGCATTCCCAGAATTTTTTGAGCATTCCCAGTTTTTTCAGCTACTTGTCGATTTCTAAATGACACCATTTGGGCCCGTTTTTGTATTGAAAACATGACAAAAAAGGTGTCTTTCAGAATCAGCAAATATCTAATAAACTAAATTTTTTTTGGAAACTTCTATAAATGCGAAAATTTCAATCTAGTTCTATTTTACACTCTCCAGAGTTTTCAAAGTCATTGGAATCTTGACAACAGAGCTCCAGATTCCTGAAAAGGGTCAAAATGGTCAAAAATCATGTGTTAGACAGGAGCAAATCAGAATGATACAAAACGAAAGACGTCATATTTTTGAAATTTGATTTTTTGTATTTCTAGCTTTTGAGAATTTTTTTGACTGCTAAAAGCATTGAAATTTTCAATTTTTGATTTCCAAAAATGAACACAACATTTTCGAAACATTCTATCCCTCCCACTAGACTAATCCTAATCCATACTGGCTATTTAATATAATGTAATACATTTCGAATAAGCGGATTGCAGAATTTTAAGCGACCAAACATCTAAAATCATCTGGAAAAAGTTATTTCAGGTCATAACTCAATTTTCAACTTGCTACTCATACAAAAATTCTTATTTTCGTCACATCTACATACCAAAACATGCCTGTCGACCTAATCAAAATGCTATAAAACAAAAATCGCTGAAATTCTATAACTCAGACCATACCTGCCTAAACCGGTGTACTTTGAACGTAAACAAAACGCCATTTGATCTTTGTCTCTGCTGAATCGAAAGAATAATAGAGAAGTGGAAATGTTTGCGTGACCAATGTGTGAGCCAGTGAGCCCTCACTTAGACGGTTTGTTTCTTTTTTTTCTGTGCTCTTGCAGCTACTGCAAAGAGTCTCAAACATTTCTCACCAGTGTCAGATTCGTTTACATTTGTCCGAAGGGGGGGGGGGGGGAGTTGTCATCAAATTTCAATTGATCTTTGAAAATTAGAAAGCAAGCTCTCTCATTTTCTCTCTGAGAAAAAATAGATATGGGTAGGATGGTGTGAAAACCGAAAATAATGAAACATCTAACCTTGTTCGCTTCGCGCGCCCCGAAACTTTCTTATCAATTTGATCGGCAGATCGTTATCAAGAAGAGGTTTCTTCTCGAAAAATCCCACGGAAACCCCACGAAAAAAACGAAAACAACAATGATTTCTGTTTCTAAAGTTTTTTTGTCAAAAGTGCTCTCTCTCTCATAAACACCTTCTTGATAAGACAAGAGAGGAAACTAAGACATCAAAAATTTGTGGTATTATTATCATGTAAAAAAGTTGTTTACAATTAAGAGCAAAAAGTACAAAATTGAAACAATAAAATTGAACAAGAAGATCACTTCCAATTACCTAGAGGGGTAGTTCTCACTGTCTGGCAAAAAGGACCGATCGATGATGTTGGAAGAGACAGAGAGACAGAATGAGCTCTGTACAAATATAACAACTGTTCAGATTTGTTCAATATATCCGACCACCCGCCCTCTCTCTCTACGACCAATTTCAGTTCAATTTGTTGAAATAGGCAATTTTTTCGTAGTGGAACCTAGTTCGGGGGCATGTGACAAGATAGGTTTTTTCAAAAATTGAAGCGAATGGCTACCGGTTCATGGTTGGTTGTATAATCAATTTGAAAAACCGAGTATAATTTCATGCTTTTTTAGCTCAAATTTCAAACAATGTTGAGCTCAAAAAGCAAGCCTTATTTGGAAGCTAATTTTAGCTAATTTTTAGCTTGAAAACGGAACGTAATTTTGAGCTTGTTCGCGTCTAATTTTTAACCAGTTTTGAGCCTATAAATCGAGTTTAATTTTAAGCTTTTTAGCTTAATTTTTAGCGAAATTCGAGTTTATATGCCAAGCTCAATTTTGATCCTTTTGCACCTAAAAGCCTATTTTGAGCCTGAAAACCTATCTTGATTTTAAGCTTTTTTGAGATTCGTTTTTAGTCAATTCTCAGCTTTTAAAGCAAGCGTGATTTTCAGCTATTTTGCCTAATTTTAAGCCTAAAAACGAGCCTAACTTTGAGTATTAAAACCGAGCCTAAATTATACTTAGAAATGCTCAAATCGATGGATTTTCTTGTCCAACAGCACACAGATGTTGACAGCTGCCAAAAATAAAATCTCCTCCTGAATTCGGAGCTTGTAGGTGTTAGACACCAAACACCATCTTACTAGAAAATCTGTGTAGCAAAAACAATGTTATGGTGTTCCCCCTCCCTTCCAGTTGATAACACAGATATCGATATCAGACTCCAAAACAAACACCTGCTTCTCAAAGTCACATTCACACGCACACACACGCACAAAAAAGAGAAAAATAGAAGCGATTGTCTTCAAAAAAAACGAAAACACTCATTGGTGATCTATGATGAGAGTTAGGACAGGTATCAAATAGACACAGAATTCAAACTACGATGATTTTGTACTTGCAGATTCTTATCATGTAGACCGGGCATTATTGCAAAGCAGGTCTTTTTAGGGTAAACAACTTTTTTTTCACGTTTTCGGTTATCACTAGAAAAATCGTATTAGAAGTATCAAAAATTAATAGAATACAAAGTTCATGATAGGTTTTGGAGCAGAATAAAACTTTTAAAAGACACAAAAATGAGCATTTTGCACTTTAAAGATTGTCCGTGTTGCCCCAAGACACAAATTTTCCCGATTCAGCACTTATAAAAGTCTATCCTCCCACCTGTATTCTCATGTTAGCCCCTTATATTTCTGCTGTGCTGACTAAACATCGAATGTCCCTTCCCGCTAGTACTCAAATACATTGTGAATACATAGAAACGGTGAAAGATGTTGGGGTGGTGGCGGTGCGGCTGGTGGATAGGATGGTATAGCGAAAAAGAGAACCGAGAAGAGGACGGACGGGTCGAGAAAAGGGCAACCTAATGAAACAAACGGTTTTGGAAGAAATGGATCAACCTGCTGGCCCCCTGCGCCGCGAAAATGGTGGTAGTGGAATGAGAATAGAGAAGAAGAAAATCGGAATACGAAAACGAGCCATTGTTTGAAATGAATGGGCCTTTCCCCACGGAAGGTCAAGAATGGGGGGAAGACATAAATCTCGCAGAAACTACAGAGTAGTACGTACGGCACAGATGGAGACAGAGATCAGATAAGGATGGTCATGGACGGCGGTGTGAGAAAGGAAAAATTGGAAAAAACAAGGCAACACGCAGCATTTGTGGAAGAAAAAAATCCGATGATGATGGCAAAAAGTCTTGAAAAAAATCTTGAAAAAGAATTGGAATTTTTGGAGGGGAAAGGTTTTAGAAATCTAGAGAAGTTATACAAAAAAAATAGAAAAGTATCATATAATGGAAGACAAGCATTTGAAAAAGTTTAGATTTGAAAGTTTGGAATTGAAGCTTTGAATTTTACCTAAAAGACAAAAATTGGAGCTTTCGAGTTTTAGAATTTGCATAAAATCCAAATCATGAGCTTTTGAATGTTTGGATCTCTATAAGCTGGGATTTGAATTTTAGAAATCTAAAACGGAAATTTGGAACTGTGGGAGCTTCATCTTCCCATAAGTTGAGATTGAGAGCCTTCCAATTTGGAAATTTTGACAAAATTCTGAGCTTCAGAACTTTGGATTTTCTGAAAGCTAAAATATGTTGTTGTTGATTTTTTAAATTTTTAAAATGAAAATTCGGATTTCTTCAAAGCTGAAGCTTAAATGTTTTGAGTTTCAAAACTTCTGAAAATTGGAATTTTGAGCTTTGGAATTTCGAAATTTTGATAAGTTAAAGTTTGCAGCTTTAGAATTTCGGATTTTTCGAAAAGCTGGCACTCCATGCTTCTGAAATTTGGATCATACAAAACTTGAAATTCGGAGCTTCGGAATTTTAAAACATTGCAATTTTCTAAACATCTTGATCTCAATAATGATAAAAAGCAGAAAAATTGAGAAAAATGGCTTGAACATTTCATGGCAAATAGAGAAACAAATGTTTAGTAAACAAATAAAGTGTTTAAATTCTATATAATTTCAAGCATATTTGAAAAATAAGGAAGTAACGGGGAGAAAACCTTGAAAATTACTCAAATTGGCGGTTTCAGCTAACCTTTACTTTACTAGAACCCTATTATCAAGATCAATCAAACTAGAAAACAAAGTTCAAAATCCCTTCTGAATAAATTTTGAAAAACAAAAAAAAAATAGTATTCTTCTTCATTCAAAAACATTAAAAACCTGTCAAAACATTTCCACCTCTGGAATCTGACCTCAATTCAAAAAGAACGGCATGCTGTGAATAGGAATAACCGCCACCAACTGTGATTTCTGACATTCAACGTGGACTGGGTGGAGAATAAAAAACTAAAAATAAAAAAAAGCGCAAAACACAAAAATCGCTATAAGGGACTGACTGGCCAACAGTAAACATCTGCAAACAACGATGGCACATGGATGGCTCAAAAAAGAGAAAGAAAGAAAGAAAGACAAAAAGAAATAGGAAAGAAAACAAAAACATGTTGGCATTGAACTTTTTTTGGTGGACTAAATTTACTGAGGGACTTCTGACCGGGAAATCATTTATTCATCCAGTAGCGGGGAGTGCCAATCTTTGTAGTCGTTTTTATTTTCGTCTTCAAAAAAAGTTTTTTTGCCCCGGTGTGTTGCAAACACATACTTCTACACACACTCTCTTGATTTTTCTCACTCTTCTCTTTCAACGTTTTCATCCTATACTCTCTCTTTTGGCCCGCCACAGAGGCCTCCAACAATTTACGTCACCTGGTGTTTGGTCTCTTAGCCCCAATGCCAAAAACACAACATTAGGTGAAGAGAGTAAGAGAAAGAGAATGGGAAACGAAGAGACGCAGGGTTCTCCCTCGTCTCTTGTGCCACGCTCACTCTTTCGTCATGTCTATTTTGCCGCGTTTCGACCAAATTCTATAACAAACTAACTTTCCTAGAGAGAGAGAGAGGCCATGTTTCGGTTTCTGTCACTCCCCCGCATGGCCCATGACAGGGAAAATAAGGTAGGAAGGGGAAGTTGGATTTTTTCATTTGAAATAAAATGAAATTCGTTCTTGAACAAAGTTTTTGATGTACAGGAAACGTCTAAAAGAACAAGAATCATGCGGGAAATGACCGAAAGAGGGAAAGAAGAAAAAATTGAAAAAAGTCCAAGAAGGGGAATGAACGTTCTGTCTAGAACGGCTAAAATCGACAAGATAGGTGCACCAGATGAGGGTAACCTAGCAACAAGGACGTATGTCTGGGAAAACATGCGTATAAAGGAGTTCAAGGCTAAAGGAAATCGGAGAACATACAAACATCCAGAGACAGCTGTTTTTAATAACACTCCGGTTTTTCCAAATTCAGTGAAATCTAAATGTGCAGATTTTGAAGTATTCTCCAAGAATGCCATTAAAGAGAAAATGTCAGAAAAATAAAAAATTATTTTGTTTGTATGGTCTTCAGCTTTTTCGAGTCACTATTTTTCCAGTATTTTAAAGAAAATGAAGATTCAGACAAATTTCTTTTTTTGATTAATATTAACTCTTACTATGTCAATCAGGCGCAATCCGGAACTATTAGTGCATTTGCTGAAATTTCAAATTTGACCTGATTTGAATTTGAATTTTTTTGAATTTGATGGATACAAAATAGGAATAAAAAACACTCAAATAGAATGATCCCTATCTTTGAGCCAATATATCTTCGTTCCTGTAAAAGATACTGAAAAGTGGTCAATTGACAAAATTTTATTATTATGTTTGATTTATTTTGTCAGTTGACAAGTTTTCGATATCTGTTACAAAAAATGAGATAAATACGCTCAAACTTAGCGGTTCGGCTGTATTCTGATTCTGATGGTAAGCTTCGAAAGAGTCTACCGTTAACAATCTTTCATATATCTCAATTTGTATAACAGATTTAAAATAATAATCAACTGAAAAAATGTTGAATGTTATAATGAACATTTTATCAATTGTCTACTTTTTTTATCTTTTATGAGAACGAAGGTATATGGGCTCGAAGTTAACTGTAATGTTAAGATCTTTCAATGGTTCTAACTTCCTCCAACGACCTGATAATTTCTACAATTTCCCGCTATCTGTGATTATTTTATTTTTAGTGCCTACATGCATCTTACTATTACAAAATATGAAAATTTTCCAATCACATCACAATATCAAATAAATCAACTTCTGCAAAAATCTTGACAATTTTGCCGTCGAATCCTTCCAAGAAATCAAAGATTCTTCGAGAAACTAGGAGTGATAAACGGATGTGTCTTCTCGGTCTTATCTTATCTTTCTCGAAAACATTGAGATAAAAACAACATTTTTAAATCGCCACTACGAAGAACTTCAGCAGAGCGAGAGAAAGAAAAAAACATGTGTTTCAGGCATCAAACACCAAACACTCTAGTCTTTGCACAATTTTTTTCAGCGACCTTCGAACATTGCCTTACACTGAAACATTTTTTTGCTATGCTTAATACTCGAATAATTTTGGTTCTCGGAAAAAGGGAAAAGAAGTGTTTACAACTTTCCGAGCAAGGGAGCAGTGACCAACTGAATGTGACAGGCACAGAAGTGTTACATTCCGGAAACATTCTAATATAAACAAAGTTTTAGCAAGTTTGGGGACTTTGGAAATATGAATTTTCAGGAATTTCAAATTTTGCTGAAAATGTGAATTGGAGAGATTACAACATTTCAGGGCTTTTGAACAGGCTTTTTAAAAAAGCAACAACAAGAGCGATTCAAAACTTGTAAAAACAAAATTTGATAGGTCGAAGTCAGTGAAATGGGATTGAGCTCAAAAACATGAGAACAAAACATGAAAAATTGATTCTACAGACTCAATGATTGAAAGAAGTGCCGATATTCATTCTACTTGATTTCAACTGAAATGAATTATTTAAATTTTAAAATTAACTAAAAATGCCATAATTTGATATAATCCCGATTTTGGACAATATAATGGGTTTAGAGAGATTTAGAGACAAAAAAACTATACAAAGGAGACAACATCACACAGTTCAATAGTTTTGAAACCAAACAAACTAACATACATGCCTTTTTTATTTTAGATAGGCATTACCATGCACTTACTACGACTCTATTCTGATAGCAAAAAAAGTCATAAGACAAAGTTTGTGAGGCAATTTCGAGAATTTGCAAGAGATTTTCAATTAAATCAAAATTTGAGCCTTGAAAACCATATTTAGAAAATCGGATATCCGATTTTGATTTTAATTTTTTCCGATTTTTTCTCTAATTTTATTTTTGATTTTTTTTTTGAACTTCGTTCAATTGTTGTAATTGACAATTAAACTTTTTGAAAACAGAGAAAACTAATGAAAACATTGCCAATGTGCCTTTAAAGTTCCATGATTTTCGAAAAACGTTTTAAGCACAGAATTTCGGAAAATTCCCGACAGGATTTTCCGATTTTTTTCCCTTTTTTTAAGTTTCCTAAATTCCTCCTGATAAGTCGTAAAAATCGGAATATCCGATTGTCCTTTTTTCCTACTCGGAGCAATCATGCTGTGTAATCAGCTTCAGATTAAAACTTTCATTTGAAACAGATACCACAAATTTTTGTCAATACAGAACTTTCTATTTGGCAAAAAAACCTGATCTTGAAAATTTATGTTTTTGAAACGAAATTTTTTTTGATTCATTTCAATTACGTTTATGGGGTCCTTTAACAATCATCATCAATTTTATTGGGCCCTGTCTACTTTTTATAAACGATCGATTAACTTTTATAACCTGTGAATCGGACTAGAGCCCTATACCCGTCCTCACACATATGTGCTAGTCTATTCAATCACATCAAAAAATCTTATCGTTCTATCCAATCTGTTTTTGAGTGAATTCTTAATCTCAGCCATAAATCTCGTCTGTGTGACTCTCTTATTGTTCGAACTAAGTAATAAATATTCGGGTCATATGCTGTGAACTCTTAGGTGAAAGTTTTGGCGTTGTTAGTTGCCTGGGGAAGTTGCTTCTAAAGGTTCCATCCTCCCACGCAACGACACTCCGCTATCCCGCTCGGCGCGCGCGAACAGTTTGAATTTAGTGTTTGAGTTTGTGACTGAGAGCTCAACTCAAGCTCGTGGAGACTCTTTTAAGGATTTAAGTTAGTTTGCTTTAAAAAGAAGCTTTTAAAAAATACATGTATAGATTAGTCAAAAACATTTGTGATTCATTTAGGCTAGAATGGTTTGAATTTATACTTTTGTTTTAAAGTTTTGAAATTCACTGTGATATAATTGTTTTCTCTGATTATGTTTAGTGTTCTTGGTTTGCCGGGAACAAGAACTCACCGCATTTAAAAGTTCCTTTTAATTGAATTACGACATTCCGATATCCCGACTCGGATTTTTGTTTTTCTGTATTTTTTTATTGAAATTCCAAACATGGTCTCAAACTTTTATCTTTAGAGATCTCCAGCTTGGCAGTCTGATATCTCAGTTACTTGAAAAAAGTATACTCATTGTTTCTCTTTCCTGCATCTTCTATTGATGCAGCTCATCCCTCTTTTCTACCCGTACTCATCCATTCCATCATTCCCTACGTCTCTCATTTTCAAATAATGCCTTTTTTCTCTCTGTCCGAGCATCAAGTACATAGCGTTTCTCAACTCGTCTTCTATCTCTTTTGACCCGCATCCCATTGTTTGGTACTGCATATTCACAACCATTCCAATTTTTTTTTCTCTAAATCTCTTGCTTACGACTGTATTGAGGAGTGTAAAATTTATTGATTTTACTACCACTTTCTCAGCGCGGTAGAAGCACAGATGTGTTTTCTTTCTTTCTTTTTTGTTTCAACATCACTATCGTAAACTTTACAAAAAATTGAATGTTTGCAGACGGAGAAAATGGACATTCCGTTGGATTCACCCAAATGGAGGAAGGATCTGCACAAAGTTAGGGAGGAGTTATTTGTTCAGCGGTTTCGTAAACTTGACCCGTGAGTACAGTCTTACAGGGCTTAAAAATTGATATTATAAAACATGATGAAATATTCCCTATTCAAAGTACTGTAGATTTCATTATTTTGACAACAGTCAGAATTTCTAATTCATATCTAATTAACCACAGCTTGATGGATTGTTTAGAATGTGTTTTCATATTTTCACTCAATTTTGATAAAAGTTGTAATAATACAGTACCGGACGAGAAAGTGTTAACATCTGAGATCTGAAAAATAGTGTAGAATATTTTCAATTTGTCTGAAAATTTCAGATTATACTAAACAAAGTAATTGTCCGTTTTATAATTGACAAGATGCGTCTTTTGAAACCGCTTATAGATTTGTTGGTTTAGAAGACTGATAATATGTGAATTCAGAATTTAAAGCATTAATTCTGTCTAGTATGCTCGAAAAGTTTTAGACAAATTGAGAAATTTGGGAATGCTTCTTTAGAACTTGGATTTTTTTGCTCACTGATACAGTCAAGAAATGATATGTACATATTAGTTTAGTGCTGAATTTCTGTAGGTCAAACAAATATTAAGCTTGAGAACAACTATGAGCAATCGCGCATAATTTTATTTGTAGTTATATCAGCTTCAAAAATCAAACCCACATTTTGAAAAATTTCGAAAACATTTTGTTTACAGACATGACACTTGGACACTTGAAGAGGTGGCCAACTTTGCCAACATTATCCTTGAAATCTTCAAGCATTCCGAAGATCTTGAGGACAAAGACATCACAGCGGCAATTTATATTGTGGATAACCCCTTTATCCATTTCAGAAACCCCGAGAAGCCCTATGAACTTCTGGTTGGTAAATTTGAAAAAATTGAATTGTAATATGTTTTCATTTCAGTTTAACTGGACTTCTCGAGAATGGTGGAGAAATTTGGAAAATGCTCCAGAATCGAGTAACAAGCTGCTCGAAAAATCTATGGATCTCATTACTCTAAATGTGCTTCTCGCCATCACAAGAGATATATTTTCGGCGATTCCGAGACTAGAATTGGATGAAATTGTCAAGTTTGCCAACGAATTCATAAGGCTCACATTTCAAAAAGTCTCGGCGGTTATTCCAAAAGAAGAAATAAAGGAGGTGAGTGTTAGAAATTTCTCAGTGAATGTTCAACTAAAAAAAAACTTTTAGATGATGAAAAAATTGAAAGACCGTACAGAATGGTATATTCCATGTTCGGAGATGTACATGGATCTCTGGAGAATGTGTTGGCACAAAATGCATGATAACTATCGGACACCAGATGTTCTTATCAGTGGTGTTGTAAGTAAAAAATCTTTTCAAATTTGACACTAAAAATTTCCTCAATAATTCCTCTTTTTTTCAGTCTGTTCCGATACCAGACTCAATGGGTGTTGATGCATACTTTTTGGAGTTCCTCAACCAAACCTTTTTTGTAAAATATCACTATATCGAACTGACAATTGAAGAAAAAGTTTCACTCTTGAAATTTTTAACAAGTTTGAATTTCCATGAAATCAACTATTATTTTGGTATGAGAATGTCACAAAGTGTTCTGCAACACAAAAGTTATTACAGTAGCAAGAGGAGGAAAACAAGTTATGGAAAACTTGTATAAGCATCTATTGCAAGTGGATTCACAATCCAACAACGATGATTTTCTCCGAGAGCTGCGCAATTTCGTCGTCAAAGCAAGCGCTTATGTAATTGAAATCCAGGGTAATATCTTAAAAGTTTGTTTATACTCATAGTTGAATTATTATAGGTGAAAATCTTCGGAATTCCTGGAAAACGTTGCTGACTCATTATATGATGGAATTGAACAATCGCCAAACTACAGGGTTAGTTCGCGAGAGAAATTCAAATATCAAACTTCATTTTTTAGAAGATTCTGCTCCAGATGCATTTGGCAAGCAGGGGAGCAATATCTCTCGGGGACAGGAAGCGATCACTCAAGGGTGAAAAAGGGATTTGCTTTGCTGAGTTTGACGAAAACAATATTACAGGCAATGTCAGACAAATCGGATCAAAACGTGGATTCGACATCTTGACAACGATTGCCGAGATTCAAGATCAAGATCCACATACCGGACACAACGAGATCGATCTGGAATCGGTAAACTAATTCTATATTTTTATGAAAATAATTGAGGAAAATTTTTGATTTCAGCTGATGAGTTACGACAAAAGTCCCGCCGTGTTTGACCCGAGGCAGCAAGGGTCCATTGTAAGCTTCTATAAAAAAAAACAATGAGTTACAGTACAAATCAATAAGATATACGAAAAATACTATATTTTCAGTTGTTTTGACCATACTCAAAAGTCTGGAGCTCGGCAGTCAAGTGTCGGATCATTTTGAAAACTTTGAAGCGTGTCGAACAGACGTAGATTGAAATCTTTGCATTCATAAAATTTGCTGGAAGTTCCTAGTTTTTCAGTTATTCACAGATTTTTGATATGCACCTGCTCCTCACGTTTTCAGTGCAAAAACAGGTAAAAAAGATGTTTCTGAAAAACTAGGAATTTTCAGAAAATCCAATGAAAGCAAATTTTTCAAGCTAGGTCTGCTCTACAGTCTTCCAAAATTTCCAAAGTGATCAGACAATCGACAGTGAAGCACTAGACTCCTGAAAATGGTCAAAATCAACAGAAAACCCTGTTTTTACTTATTTTATTGAGCTTTCCATTTTATGTTATTGGATGGTATTTCAATTTCAGCGAAAATGGCTGGCCATGGCAGAAGATTACGGGTTGAACACAGGGAACCCGGAAGTGGAACAACATTTGTACTTGGATTATCAAGATCTCGCATTCGCCGGAACTAAGTGGACACACGACACATTTCCATTATTTTTTCACTTACTAGCTGCTACAGCCCGATGTAAGTTTTTGGGAGTATTGAAGGTTTTTTTGGAGCCAGGGTATGCATTCTACCGTAACGGTGTACAACGCTTAATGTCACTCTGCGTACAGCTGTCGTCCTCATTCTTATGTTTACCACCTAGTCGATTTTCGAATGCCGCTGCATTCCCGGATTTTTTTTCAACTTTCCGATTTATGCCGATTTCTTTATGCCGATGACACCTGTTTTTTACACGCTTACAGTACGAAAACGGGGCAAGAAGTAGTGTATTTCAGAAATCGGTTATAGCCGAAAAACTAGAAATTTAAAAAAAAATTCTGTGAAGGCAAAGTTGTTCGTCTAGATCTGTTTTACACACTTCAAAGTTTTGAAAGTGATCGGACATTCAACAGTCGAAGTCTAGGCTTTCGAAAATGGTCAAAATCAACAGATGTTTCTTATTGACCGGCACTGTGAGTCAGAAAAAGCTATATCAGGTCAAAATGCATTATTTCGCCCCGGAAAGTTCAAATAATTTTCCTGCACCCCCAAAAAACCAAAAAAATGTCATTTCAGCTTTAATTGGAAAGCATTATGGAAGATTATGCCTCAAAGATCCTCAGCAGAGTCTTTTCGATCCGGAACATGGGCTCCTGATCTTCGATTACATTTTCGAATACTCGTTACAGTAATTTGCACTTTCAATTTTTAAAAAAAGTTTCGTTTTCAATCATTCTCAATTCAGATTCATTTTGGCAATCCTCCACGACAAGTCCACGGTTTTGCAAACCCTACTTGGATCTGAAAATGCGGAAAAGTTATGTGCAATCCACGATGATTGGAAGGAGTGGACATTCAGTCCGATAACGAAATTGACAAAATTGGAAATCAAGATCATTGAGGAATCTAAAGGAACGATCGTGGAAGATTATATTGTGAGCTTGGAATGTTTTTTTTTTAAATTCTAATCCAGAAAATTTTCAGTCCGGCAAAAATACGAAACTGGAAGATTTTGTGGACCCGTTAGTAGACATGTTTACTACAGCAATAGAGATGTACGATTTCCCTAAAAGCTACATCGAATTTAGATACCGTAGTTTTCAGAAAGATTGTTACACAATAGCTATCAGGGTAAGTATTCTATTTCAGAACGATTTTAATAGATTACAACGTTTTCAGCCACTTCTTCTGATCATGCCGCTCAAGGGCTTGAAGATTATTGTTGCAAATTCACGGGGCGCTCTCAGGATGACTCTCGGTGATTCTGGGGAAGCTGCGAAACGTGAGTTATTCTCTATCTTTCTGAAATTATCCAATTAATACTTTTAGAGGATTATCAGAAAGATTGGCAGCGAGTTCAAGATTCATTTTCTGGAGACTTTTCCAGAGAATATTTCTCGAAATTTCCGCAAACTATTGTGGAGTTCTATTCGATTATTCCGAAGACTTGGTTGACAAGAACTTGGATTGAAGATGAGAAAAATGTTGCGGCGGTCGTCAACTTTCATAAGCTATATGACTACCCAGAGGTATCAGAATATATACCATTTTCAATTGAATTTTCTAAATTCACAGGTTCTGGATTATCTGGTTATTCGCCACTATTTCAAACAATTCGATGCGGGAAATTGGACGATTGACGATTGGGCGCGTGCAAAAAGAACGGAAATTAAAAGTGTTCTTATTGGAAAACCTGTTGATTTTCATCTTTAGATTTTATTAGTCAGGTTTCTGTTTTTAGGGGCAGAATATCATTTTGTTGATTTTTTTTTATTTTAGAGATCTTCATAACCTTTTCTAGAGCCAAAAAAACCATTGGGTAGATTTTACATGTGTTCTAAATATTAAAGCATTCGAAAACTTGGGTAATAGTACTTAAAAATTTTTTCTGTACTTTTTTATGTTCATTCATTTAATAAATAAAAGAATCTGTGTCTAATCAACTACCAATTCCAACTCCACAAAGTTACAAACACTCTCATGGTATTCCCACTTTTGAAAATCACCAAAAAAAGGTACTTGTGTATTTTAAAGTGCTTCAACTACATCCGTGCTTTCTTTCGCTCTTTTTCTAGTTTTTTTCTCTCCGGAAATCCCAAAAAAACGCTTAACTGGTCCCACGCAACTTTTTTAATCCCATTCAACTGACAAGAAGTTTTAACTTGGTAGTTGTAAAATTTTATAGTAGTTAAAATATCCTAAAAAACGACTTCAGTCGAATTCCTTTCTTCCTAATTCAAAAAATGATTATCGGGCTTCATTTTTTCGTCTGCAAGTGACAATTTTAAGCAAAAAAACGACTCACAGTTCATATTTTGAAACCAGACTTCGGAAAAACAAAAGTCTGAATATGGAAACAAAAATGCATCAATCGTTCTCGTTTTTTTTCGTCCAGAATAGAATCATCCGCACTTTCTTACCCATTTTCTTATGATCTATGGGCATTTCATAATATTAATGATTTGTTTGTTTTTCTTTTCATCATCATCTTCTTCTTCTTCTCCTCTGTTTCAAATTCAAAATTTGCATTATTTTCGGTTAGTATAGCGCACTTATCAAATTTCGCCTCTTATCACTTGAGGGAGGAAGAGAGAAAAACGAAAGTGTGAACGGATTATTTTGTGATTCCACGCAGTGTGTTGAATAAATTATACAAAACACACTCCTCGGAAAAAATGATCGGCGTTTTTCATTTTTGTGAACAGTGTTTCTTATTTTTCGTAAAGTGAAACATAACGTCATTGCTCTTCAAACGTTTTGTAGTGGCAGTTTTTTGCTCCGACCACTCAGATTATTCTGATATGATACGACTATAAAATCTGTCTATCTGTTCTTGTTATTTCGATTTGAACATGGGTGTTTTGTGAGAGATTATAGAACGGTGTTCCAGAAGATATTTTGTCTGCATGTGTCATTTTTCTCGGTATTTCTTACCCCCCGATTATGAAAATGGAGGAGATTTAAGCCGATTTTGCAATTACAGACTCCGTATTGTTTTGACTTTAAATTTTGTTATTTATCTTTTTTACTTTGAGCTCAAGTTTTGAAGAATGCTAGCAAATGAATTTTCGTTCCTAATTTTGACATTTCAGTGGAAATTAGTAAACTGTGGAGTTCTGAAAAAGAACTCTAGACATTTAAAATTATAATTTCTAGTTATTTTTTTTTCTGAAAATTGAGATTTTAGCGATCATGAAAGTTTTGTAACTTCATAATCGACACTATAGTTTCAGTGAATTTTGATTCTGATGAGTTTGAATTTTGCGTTCAAACTTAAAAAAAACAAAAATGTCAGATCAGATACAGTACCGCTCGATGAAGACAAACAAAAACGTGTTTTCGGTTGATTCTTGGTAATTTCTAACCATTTTCAAGGGTCTGGAGCTTGGCTGTCAAGATTCACCTTAAAAATTTCGGAGATGGTAAAACAGACATAGATTGAAAACTTTGCATTCACAGAATTTTTTCATAAATTCTAGTTTTTCAGTTTTGCTGATTTCTGAAAAACCCTAGTTTTTCCACGTTTTCAGAACAAAAAGGTCTTCAAGAAACCGGAAAATAGCTGAATAACTAGGAATTTTCAAAAAATTCTGTGAATGCGAAGTTTTCAATCTAGGTCTGTTTTACACTCTCCAAAATTTTCAAAGTGATCGGAAACTTGACAATCGATCTTCAGACTTTGGAAAATGGTCAAAATGACCAAAATGACAAAAAACTCAACTGTAAAATAAGTTTTTCTTTATATCTCATTGAACGGTACAGTAGTTGTTAACCGCTTTTTTAGATTTATGCAATAAACTGTTTGTTACAAAAATAAAGCCCTAAATATGAAGTTTGTTTTGTAGTTTTCAGACAATCCTGGAACTCTTTTTCAGGATTTTGAAACTGAATAATTTCAGTCAAAAATGTATTTTGTCTGATTGCTGTAGTTCATAAACTCGGAAAATTTCGGAAAGTTTTGAATTCATTCGGTCCTTCCTAGCAAAATTCAGAATCTGAATCATTAACATGTTTTTTTCTTATGCAATCGTTCGTCTCAAACATTGTTCCGCATTCTTTTTCTTTTTGAAGACGAACACTGCAATTAATGACGAGTTGTTTTCCAGTAAGCTATTTTGTTCTCTTTTTTTTTTCAAATATTCACATTTTTTCTCACTACTCACCTTTTTTGTGTGACTAATGATGTTATTTCGAAGCTGAAGAAGAAAACCGTAGACGCTTTTACAGCTCTAGCAAGACCAAACACGTTTTTCAATATAAATCTTCTCGCTTCTCGAATTTTCTAATCAGAAGCACTCTCGACGGCGGTTTTCATCATCATGATCCTGCCCTCTATGTTGCTCTTTTTCTTTGTTGTTTCTTTCAGATCCTTCTAGAATTCAATCTGAGTGCTGGGAGGCTCTGGTAGGTTTCTGTTAGCTGTTTCATTCTTCATTCATTTACACAAACCCTTGTGGGTTTCTCTTGTCCACTATCCTCTTTTTCTCTATTTACTTACTTCGTTGATGGTCCATATCCGGTGAGTAGTCAATTTAGGTCTTAGTTTCTTTTTTTGTTGAACGATTATTTTTTAAACTAGTACTGTTTGTGTTTGTTTCTTTTCGGGAAAACATGATGGTCGAAAATTGGCTATATTTGACATATTGTATTTTTCCTCCTTTTTTTAGTCCCATTCTGTCTCTTTTTCGTCTCGAGGGTTCACTAAAACATATTTTCTGGACCCTAGACTACTCTTCATAGCTTTCCAACTCTTGCAAAATGTTCAGAAAAAAAAGCTAAATTGCTTGTATAGTTCCATAATTTTAATTGCAGTAATTAAAGTGGTATAAGTAAAGCTGGAAAAAGTTATATAGTCCCATTATTTTCTCGTTGATCCTATTATTTTCTTATTTCTGAATTCTGAGTTTGTAACCTCGTTCTAATAAAGATGACCAAGAAAAAGGTTACAATTGTGCTCTCAACCGACGCATTGTTGACCTCTGCTCCTGGTCAAACTACTCGAATTGAAAACCTGGGCCGCCGTAAGTAAATGGTTTCTTTTTTTCCGTGTTATTCTTTTTTTTGTGACCCTCCCCCTTTTTACACCATCACATGATTTATAGATCCTCTAAACACCCACATCCTGCCCTCTATCTGTTTTTTTTTACTGAAAATTGAAAAGTGCCTCCACGAAAGAAAGAGATAGAGTAGAACGTGTTGATGAGTTCAATGTCAGTTCCCGTCTGTCGAAACTCATTTCCTTAAACGAAAAAAGTCAATTTCTGCGTAGATCGGTTAACTTTTCTCTAGTTTTTGCAAGGAATATATCTTTTTTTCAGACTCCCAGACTTGTGAAATTGAAATAAAACTCGATTACAAAAAATTTCCGTTCCCGCGCTCATCTTCCTCCGAGCTTCATTGTTTTTTCTTTGTTTTGATTGAGTTAGTGAAAAACACAACTATTGGATGCACGAAATTCTCCGTTCTTGGTTTCTGGAACTTTTTTTGTTTTTGCGTTCTAGGTCTAAACGTTGGTCGTAAAAAAAAATTTCCAGAATAGGAACTTTCAACATAATTTCACATTGAGAAATGCGTTTTATGATATATTCTTTCCGCTATTTTTTCCTTCTATAGAAAACGAAAAACAACGGTGTTCTATTCTTTTTGTTTTTTTTTTGTTTTTGAAGTATTACTGAAGACATAGTTTTGAAGGTGTTTCTTTCAGACACTGACCTAATCTAGCTGGATTTTTTCAAATGAAGTTTTGTAGTTTCTCTGAAAAATGTTTTTCTTCTTTTCTCTATGCTTGTTGTTTTGTCTTTGTTCTTCTGGAGTTTTAGAAGGAAATTTGATTTCTTTTTCTCCTGATCAGTCAATTCGCGGAAACTTGTTTCACTTGTTTTCACTACCAAAGTGCCTGTAAATTGGTTAAAAAAAACAGCAATGATTTTTCGAGAATTTCTCAAAATTTCTGGAGCGAGATTGTGTATTTTGACGTGACTGTGTACATTTTATCATACTTGCGATGGGGCCTTTGCCGGGCCCTTCGCGGGCCTTGGCATAGTTTTTTTCAGAAACAATATTTTTTGACCAACTACATTAGATATGATAAGACTCAGCGAGTTTTGCAAAATGATACTTTTCAATAAATTGTGTCTTGTCTATGAACAAAGTTACAAGTCATAAAATATCCGAGCCGAGCTTCTGTTTTTGTCTGTAACTTTGTTCATAGACAAGACACAGTTTTCCGAAAGGTATCATTTTGTAGCACTTGTCGAGGTCTGTCAAACTTTAGGCACGTTAATTTGTTTATTGATCTGGTGTAATAAAACATTAGAGGGCAGGACATGAAAGACTCAGAAAAAATGCCCCTCACGAGGCCGATCTGAGTAGGGGAGGGGAAACGGGATAATTTAGAATTTTAAATATGAAAGATGTAACCGGTAGAAAAAGAAAAATAGGGAGCAAATATATCAATAACGGGTAATACTGGAAGAAATTAAGGATTCAAACTCGGAAGGTAGGAGAAATCGGGTAACTTGAGAAGTGATGGCGTTCCACAGGGGAACAATTGAAGAAAAATAGTCAGAGGAGTAGGGCTGAACAATAATTAAGTTCATAGGGCGACGAGGGGAGGAGGAGTATTTGACATGTGCATTTAGGTTAGGAAAGTAGGCGGAGCCATTTAAAAATTTATAGAGAAGAATTAGTTGAGCTTTTAGCCTACGATGTCGAATGGAGAACATATTGAGGATAGAGAGACGATCAGAATAGGAACTGTACTGGATATTACAACGCTGGAAAATACACTTAGAGAAAAATCTTAAGGGAGATTCTAGTTTTAGAGCAAGGCGAGAAGAAGGCGGAGGGGAATAAACTACAGAACAATATTCCAGAATCGGGAGAAGATAACATTTGAAAAGATGAATGTAGAATTCTGGAGACGTAGATCTAAATGACTTTAAGAGTTGTTTGGAACGGAGAAGAGCTAAAGATGTGATTTTGTTGATGTGAGCAGAGAATTTGAGAGAGGAATCAGTAATGAGTCCCAAGTCCCGGACGGAGGAGGAGGAGGGAGTAAGTATGACAGAGGGAGTAAGTGTGACAACGAATTGGTCTGAATATATTGTATCTGGAAGAAACTATGACAAGGCCCGCGAATGGCCCGGCAAAAGCCCAGTCGCAAATATGCTCTTATGGCATTAACATTTTCTTATTTTGTGGTGTCGCTGAAATCACAGCCGTGTAGCTCAATTGGTAGCTGCTTGGAACCTCCAATATTTGGCTCACAAGTGCAACCCTTTCAAGCAATTATTGGAATTTCGAGAGTTTTCAAAAAACTCCCTTTTTTAAAGACCTAGGGAACTTTTGTTTATCCCGGACAACGGTTCCGTCGAAAAGTGCCTGGAAGGCATCTCGTGTCAAACACCTTTACCATCACACAAATGTACCGAAAAAAACTTAATCTTTTTTTGCGTTTTTTTTCAGACGACTTCCGAAACGCATGAAAAAATCATTTCACTCTGAAATATTTCTCTACACTCTTGTTTTTTACCAAAAGTCCAAATTTTCCCGAGGTTCTCTGGTCCAAAAAAGACGCGAAAGTTTCAAGCAGACACTTACAAAACCTCTAAATCAAGTTTTGAAGTATCCATAGCAATTTGCTGGTTTCCCGGCTACGATGCCAAATCCAAAATCCACTCAACTTGTACTCCAATTTTTTCCAGTCTCTGCTCTTGGGATGTGCCTATTTTTCAATCCTGGCGTCTTATCCTAGCGTGTGACAAGTGATAGTTATCCTTGACATGTTGAGCCGTTTTTTCACAAAAAATTCAACAACAAAAAAATTTCAGCGGGCTTCTATAGTCAAAAGACTCCTTTTAATCTCTTCCCATTAATTCAAGAGGTGCTGATCTTTTCACATATTCTTTAACTTGTTAGAGCTATACGTTAAAGATCGTTCAGTTTAAGCTAATATTACTTTTTTTTGAAGCTGGCCACTCTTTTTTCAAAATCCAATCAAAACGGCTACTCTAAATCTAATCAAAAACGGCCACTATGTATGTTTTTTTTGCAATCTAATCAAATTCAAATCCAATCAAAGTGACCTACCTATCCCAGTAGCTGGCTATAGGCATTCTGCTGTTATTATTATTATTATTATTATTTGACCACTCCCCCCCCCCTCCTCTTTTCTTTCTCGTTGACCCATTTTCCATACCACAAAAGAGTTCATTATTCATGGATGTGCTCAGTACGTACTTTTGCTCCTCTTGTTGTTTGTTATACACATACACAATTTAGATTATTACATGTAAACTATATATGAAACATATGTTGCTTTCTTGTTACTTGCTCTCTCCTCTGCTTGCTCAAGCTCCGCCCACTTTCCTTTGCAGTTCTTTTTTTTCTTCTTATTGAAAAATTGACACTTATTATTAAAAAAAACGTAAAAAGATATGCATCAGTTATCGGGGTCTCTGAGAGAAAGAATAACAAAGAATTTTTAAAGAAACATTCTTTCCTCCGACCAAGACAAACTGAAAGTCACGCATTCATATTCGATTTGTGCCCCACACAGACAAAACATCGTTATCGTTTTCGTTTTTTTGGATCCTTGCTTCGGTTTTTATGAGAATTCAATGTGTTTGTGTTTTTGTCTGTGCTGTTTGGAACAATGATCTTTAAATTCTTCTTTTCTTCTCCTGGGAGGCTGAAAATGACAGGAAGCCGTTCGATCCGTCTTTTACTGTCTGTGTTTTTTTTCTGTTTTCATGTCGCATATGGCTCCTATCCAGACAGTAAAGAATTGAACGTTGTCATAAAAATATCATAACCCCAAAAATAATTTTCAATGAGCTCTCGTTTTTGTTATTGGCCGTTTTTTTTCTATTTTTTATTACTGGCTGTTTGAAATTGGGCTCATTTAGTGAGCAATCCTTCTTTGTGCGTCATATGGGACGGTTTTTAGTCTAGAAATGAGGAAAACAAGTTTGAAACAGAACATTCTGACAAATTTCAACAGAACTCGCAAGATTCGAATTTTTTAATACCGTAAAACCTGTATTAGAAGGGCCGGCCCTTCTATTGTTCCCAGGTGTCTTTGGAGGGTTCTTCTATTTTTCCGAAATTTTGCATCAAAAAATTCGACGAAGTTTCGTACAAAATTCATGAAAATCTGTCAATTTCACCGAAATTTAGCAAGATTTTACCGAAAAAAGGATTTCAATAAATTCCTATTAAATTGTGGAGTTCCCGGAACATTTTCCACTGGAATAGTACTAAAATTTTCTGTTTTTAAAAACACATTTTGCAGGGGGTCTATTACGGGGGCTCTTCTATTACCGGGGGCCCTTCTATTTTTCCAAGCCCCTCTTGGAGGGACCTTCTATTAGAGGGACCCTTCTCTTAAAGGGGCTCTTCTAATACATGTTTTACGGTATTATGAATATTTTTCTTAAATACAAAATTTTTTAAATTTTGGTCAAGTTTGGCGTATTTTAATGAAATTGATAAAATATACAAAACGTATTTTTTAGTTGATTTTAAACCATTTTCACCATTTTTCAGTGTCTGGACTCGGCTGTCAAGTTTACGATCCTTTTGAAAACTTTTGATGGATGTAAAACCAACCTAGGTTTAAAATTTCGGATTCACAGAATTTTTTGAAAATTCATATTAGGTTGGAAGGAAAGTAACTGTCTATTTTTTAAATTCACGAATAACACAAAAGTCAGAATTATCCAAGATTGACAGTATGCACCGTCGTGGTCGACGACATGCTAACAACATTCAGATAACTTGTGGATACCATCCCCCCAAAAGCCAGCTGGCCGCGTATCAAAGTATTCTTAAAGTGCCGTTTTTATCTCATCGACAGTGTAAAATTATTTTCCCTACAGATGATGTTGCACATCTCCGAATAACCAATAATGAAAGGGTCAAGTCTGGAGTTTAAGGAAAGTGGAGAGCCGTTCATCCAAAGCGGCTTAGGACTGAATTGCATATCCTTTAATAAAACGAGATACTATGCTCCACGGGAAGTCAAGTAAGACCTAGACCGCTTTAGCTCGACGGTTTTTCTTTACGCCTCCTCAAACTACTGATTTGGCCCTTTAATTATTGGTTAAAGGAAAATATGTAACGTCATCCGTCATTAAGGGAAATATGTAACGTCATCCGGAGGGAAAATATTTAACACTGTAAATCAGATCAAATCTGGACCGAAAAAATTCTTTCAGTCGCAGCCAATTGGCTTTTGGAGGGATGGTATCCACAAGTTACCTAGTCACTTACCTTCCAACCTAATAGTTTTTTAGCTGCAAAGTTTTCAATCTAGGTCTGTCTTACACGCTTTAAAATGTTCAAAGTAATCAAAAATTTGATAGCTTTTCGTTCTATGCTAAAATTGGCTCTTTAAAAATTTACCAATTAACATAAGAAAATTTGAAAATTCGCAAAATTAAAAACATAATTGGCATAATTAGAATTTCGATACTATCAGGAAACATATGTCTTTGTTAAATTTTTCCCTTTTTCACTTTTCACAGAAATTTCTGATTTTGGTCCCTCAATTTCAACGTTTTTCTAGTTTTTTTTTTTCTTGAAGTAAGCTTCAACTTGAAGTTCATTTCGATAAGTAGCTCCTTCTCTTTCGTCACAGACTTTGATTAGCAAAGCACTTTTGCCAAAAACTCAACTTCCTTTTCTCTCCAACCCGAAACCTTCCAGAAGCCGAAAAAAAAATTAATCTAGTCAATGAATGTTTGACCTCGTGTCTCCAAAAACTCGGACCTCAAGGCACTTTTGAATCGCTCTCGCGCGCGCGCCACCGGAAATTGGTAATCTGACTGGGCTGTTGGGGCATGCGATATTTCTTCATTGTGTTGAAAAATATTTTTGATGTGACACGAGCTATTGCTTCCAAATACTTTGTGATCAGAGGAACAGTTGTAGTGGGAGAAAAACAAAAAGTTCCAGAGACCTTTAAAGAAGAGAAGGGAGTTCGTAAAAATATGTTTCTCGGAAATTTGTTTATATAAGCTTCCGGAAGTTGTGGGCCAAGGAGAGCTACGGTAAGTATTTTTCAATGTTTCCGGTCTCCCCCCTGTATGGTCCCTCTAGGTAGAGATGGCTCTATTTTCAAATTGCCTCCTTCTATGCTCATATGTTGTGTTCCTATCTCTTCTCCCCATATCGTATTTCGTTATCGGTCATGTCCTTCTCTAACAACATCATGCCGAGGACAATATTTGTCCCATGTTCCCATGTTTCAGTACTTTCTCATCTCTTAAAAGTCGACGTATCCATTTTCAACAGCGTTTCAAGAAAAGGAGAAGAAGTTTTCTTTTATTCCGTTTTTTTATTTAGTTGCTGCCCTTTTCCTAGAGAAGATGTTCTTTTTTTGTGCTGCTGCATTTCGAGAGTGTCTTCTAGAGTTTCTGATGTGACATTTTCTTCTTCTTCTTCTTCTTTTCAAACATCTTTCAAAACTTTCAATCCTTAGAGAATTGTCTGCGTCATCATGTTCCTTCGTTCTAGTTACGGTTAATTAGAAAAATCTTGAGCTTTGGCTTTGACTCCTTCAGCACAAAAAATAAGAAAACGCCCCTTACATCTTCTTCTCATTTATCCGAGAATGTTGATTCGTCCCATCCTTTCCGTGCTCTCACAAACATTTGTACTTTTTTTTGTATGACTAATTTAATAAAACAAAAATATGAAAGCTTTCAGGCAGAATACATCATGTCGCGTTTGATGTAAAAAAATATGAACCAGACCTACGAGCAAAACTTCACGGAGGTCATCGATCCGGTAGGTGGGGATGACATTTTGATGGAATTTGATCATGCTTGAAAATTTTTAAAATCGTATTTCAAATTCCTCTGTAGCCGTTTTCGTTATTTTCAGACGTCTGGGGCTCGGATGTCAAGTTTCCGATAACTTTGAAAATTTCAGAAGTCATAATCCGACTCAGATTAAAAGACTGCTGTCACAGAATTTCTGGAAAATTTCTAGTTTTTCAGCTTTTTGCGGATTTTTGAATAACACCTATTTTTTCATGTTTTCATTTCAAAAACCGGACCAAAAGGAGTATCTTTCAGAAAACGGCAAAAAGCTGAAAAACTAGGAATTTTCGAAAAATTCTGTAAATGCAAACTTTTCAATCTAGGTATGTTTTACATGCTCCAAAATTTTCAAAGTGATCAGACACTTAACAGCCAAGCTCCAGACTCCTGAAAATATTCAAAAAGTTTCTCTGAAGAATTCTATTACTTTATAATTGGAATTTTCAAAAAAAAACCCCTTAAAACATGTTTTAAAACCCTGTGATCCACCCACATTTCCATAAACATCAACCAACAATACAATTTGTTTTTTTCCCCAAAAATCACTTCCCTTTACAGATCGCCACCGCCGCTCATGTGACATGGAGCTTAACGGCACTCATCGGTATCCCGGCCAACCTTTTTGTGCTCGCCGCCATTGTGTACTTCCGGTGAGTCTCAGTGAAAAAAAATGGACATCACGAGAACAGGAAGCTTGTGGGGGATAATCGAATAGGAAATGTGAAGTGGAACTCTTCATGACTTGAAAAATGTTAGATCTTTTGAATGCTTCTATATTTCTCAGGGACATGCGAACCATCTCAAACATCTACATCTTTAATCTGGCTCTAGCGGATTTACTCTTCTTATGTGCAATCCCTGTCACGTTTTTCGGAAGATCAATGCGCGAGGGATGGCGATGGGGACCAATCATGTGTAAATTGTATATATCTGGAAATGCGGTCTCTCAATTTGCCTCTGCGGTGTTCATTGCTATTCTGTCTTTTGATAGATATCTCGCTGTTTGCCGTCCAATTCAATCAAAATCTTTTCGGACCACCCAGGCGGCAGTAATACTCTCCATAGCTGCATGGGCGATGGTTATCATAGAGATGACACCATTGTTCCTTTTTGTCAAGTTAATCAAGACAACCACAGGTTAGCAAAGTATACAGTATGGCCAATAAGAAGAGTGTTTTTCGAAAAAAAGGGGTTTTCAGTTGATTCTTGGTCATTTTGACCATTTTCAGAAGTCTGAACCTCGGTTGTCAAGTTTTCAATTACTTTCAAAATTTAGGATGGTATAAAAGAGAACTAGATTGAAATTTTTCATTCGCAGAACTCTTAGAAAACCACTAGTTTTTCAGCTATATTCCATTTCTGAAATAAACATCTGCTTCTGTTTTTGTACTGAAAACGTGACCTCCAGAAATCGGCAATTAGCTGAATAACTATCGAAAACTTGACAACCGAGCTCTTGAGTCCTGAAAATGAACTAAAAATCACATTATTGTATTCTTACCGACCGGGGCAGGATATCTACAGTAACCAATAATATTTTGCAGGAGGACACACCACTAGAAGCTGCATGTTGTTCGTAGGAAACGTCACTGCTTTGGAGACCCTGGATGAGTCAATACACGATGTCGCAGTGCTCAATGAGGTTGAGCAGAACATGCTAACATCTAGACGGTGATCTTTCCCGCTTATCTTATCAAAAACCAAAAGTGTTCTTAGATTTTTCATCAGCTACACGTTCGCACTCTCGTATCTAATCCCACTCGTTGCTGTCTGGTTCTTTTATTTCAAAATCATTCTAAAAATGTGTCAGCAGAAACAACAAATGCAGACAAAACGAACGGGCACAAAGCGAAGGACAGCAAAGGTGAATAAATTCTGGAAAGTCTTTAGTTCCATTGTTTTTTATAACTATTGCAGGTCACTATAATGGGGTTGGCCATTGTTATTTCTTATACGCACTGCTGGCTTCCGTTTTGGATTGTGCAATGGTCAATTGAGGCGAACCTTTTCCAAAAGTGAGTTCTAGAAATTGGCGGCGAGGGGTTTTGCAAATTCTAAAAAATGAGTAAGGAACTCCAGAAACCACATCATTGGTAATCCAATTTTCATCTAAAATTTTCTGTTATTATCTCAAAAATCAAAGCTAATAAAATGTAAATGAGGATTTACGACGAATGCTTCATGACTGTAGGGTCTTTGGTTTTTTCGGGCAATAATAAACGTTCCTTCCTTCTAAATCAACTAATTTTATGAACCATGGGTCAACAGAAAAAAAAACCAACAGAAAAAAACAAAGTTCAAAAATTCTCGTGACATCCTAATGGAGTTCTGCTTCCTGGAAGTTCAAATATCCTTTGAAACTCTGTCCCCATTCTAGACCAAACAACAATACATTTTCTCCAGTAGCAAATATCTACTCTTCGTCTTCACACACTTTGCTTTTGCTCTCCAGTACATCAACTCTGCCGCCAATCCGTTCCTCTACGTCTTCCTATCGGATTCGTTCCAGAAAAACGTAATTTATAAATTCAAACTGCAATCTTTAATTGGATAGTGCTTACAGATGCAAAAACTATTGCGAACTGCCAAACCGGACAAGCAAATCTCGCTGAAAAGTACTACCGAGCCATTGGACACTACCAGGATGATTACTGTAACTGCGAATCCAACGTGCTCGACGGCTTCTGACAGTTGTTAATTGCTCCCATCTTATTTTATGTTCCGATCCAACCCCACCAAACGTAGTACAATTTTTTTCGAAAACAAGAAACAACGCTGATACAAATTTCATGTATATAAAAAACAAATTTGAATTCCACTGGTCCATTTATTTTTTATTTTGTCCAACTCTGTATTTGCTTTTTCACCGTCTCATCCATTCATTCCACGCATTCACACACTCACACATATTGTGTTTTTTTTTTGAGAAAAATAAATTATTTGAAACTGGGAGTACTGTAAAAAAGATTTGAAGAGATTTTCAGAAGAGATTACCTCCAACACTCTGTGATCTTTTATCTTTTGACTTTGAAACGATTTATCTCGGTCCCTGTAAAAGATATCTATAAATTGTTAACTGATGAAATATTTTTTATAAAACCTACAATTTTTATTAGTTGACAAGTTTTCGATATATTTTACAAAAAATGAGATATATGCGCTCAAAGTTGACTGAAAATTTTGGTGACCCTTAACTATAAAAAACTGTGCTTAATTATTCCGATTCCTGAGGAAGATATCAAAGATGTATCAACTGATAAAAGATGTGTAACATTATGATGAACAATTTATTATTTGGCATGTTCTATCTTTCATACAAATCGAGATAAACTCAGTTAAGGTCGACTTTAGCCAATCGAACCAATAACTTTGAACTCATGTATCTCGTTTTCCGTAGGCCCCTAACTGTCAACTTTGAGACAATTTTATCTCGGTTTCTGTGAAAGTTACTAAAAAGTAACCAACCAACAAAATGTTCATAACTATGTCAAAAATCTACCCTTTTTAGTAATTCCAAACAGTTTTTGCTAATGGTATACCGTACAAATTTTTGGTATCTTTCCCAGGAATCAAAATAATTTTGTTCAAAGTTGACTGACGGCTTTGGGTACCTCTAGCTGTCAACTTTGAGCTCAATTATTTTGCTTCTTGTGAAAGATATCAGGAACCGAGATAACTTGGCTTGGCGGTTTTAGGTGGGCTTGTATTATGGGAATTATGGTCAATAAAAACCCCATTGTAAACCTGAAATCCTGTTTTTCTCCCCTTCATCGTTAGTTTCTTACATTTAGCCATAAAGCAATTAAAGTTTTTCTCCAACGCATAAACTTCTTAATTTCTATCAATTTCAGACTTTGGAATATGCTTATCAACTAGCGAACGCCCTAAAAATGATTTCTGCCCTTCAACCACTTTCAAGTTTCCCAAAATTAGTCATGTGGAAAAAAAACAACTCATGTTTGTACTAATTTTGTACATTCTGACTCACCCATCATGTTCGTATTATTTCGAAACATCTACATTCCTGTCCCAAAACAAATGACTCATTTTTCGAATAATGCATATTTATTAAAGTTGAAAATCAGACATCTTCATAGTGTTCCATACCCGGGAAGCTTCCACTCATCCCAAGAAAATCTCACTGGGTACAAAAAACGTTTAGGTGAACCTAAGTAATTTGCTTCGAGACAGACTTGGGTGAGACATGCAAAATAGACAATTTCAAAGGTCGTTGGAATTTAAACGATTTCCGTTTCCAATGATTCTAGAAATGATCTAACGAAGAATGCCGAAAAATGAATGACTACTGGAAATGAGGTTTTTTTTTCGAAATTCTCGAAACCAGTAGTCTTTCAATTACAATAAAAGTCGATAAGAAAAAAAAGAGACAATTGAGATTACATTGAGACAGAATAGAAAGTCCGCGGAAGGGGGAAAAGAGAGAGATGGTTTCAATCCGTAAGGTGTTAGTGGTTTCTTCCGTAACATAGACCCATAACTATAGTTTCGGACTATATCAGTGTGGGATCCAGAAGGGAGTTCCGAAATGGTTTAAATATCGGTCTATAAAGTCTAATGTCGGTTTTTACTAGGAGAGTAGAAGGGAAATTTGGGATAGAGGATAGAAAAGATTATATGAATGAATTTAGTCGATTCAAGTGAAGTCTTAGGCGTTGGATGATGGTACTGCTTCAACTGGTGGATGATGGTACTGCTTCAAATGCCGTAGTGAATGACAACGAAGAAACCAGCATCTGAAAAAATCAAAATAATTCTTCCAGCAAAGCTTGAAAAGAAAAACCATACATGAGCCTTTGCCGGGCCTTCGCGGGCCTTGCCATAGTGTAGAATTAATTTTTTGAAACTACATTAGTTATGATATATCTCGATGAGTACTGCAAAATGATACTATTTGGAGAATTGTGTGTTGTCCATGAACAAAGTTACGGACGAAAAAAAGAAGCCCGGCCACTTTATAGCTTGTAACTTTGTTCATAGGCAAGACACAAGTTTTCGAACAATATCATTTTGTAGTACCCATCAAGTTCTATCATATCTAATTTAGCTAATTTGAAAATATTGATTCTAGAAGAAACTATGAAGGGTCCGCGAAGGCCAGGCAAAAGTATAGTTCGCAAGTATTGAAAAAACTACTCACCAAGGTGTAATCCTTAACAAGCACATGTTGAATGACAGTCAGATGATGGAGTGACTGCTGACAGGTGGTCACGTCGACATGATTGCGCAAGTTTTTTGCTTGGATTACTATTGGCCAATATACCCTGAAAGTTTAGATAAATTAGGAGGAACAAGGAGCAAAAAAAATAGGGAGCCTAAAGACAGTAAGAACACACCGGATAGTACAAAAAAAGTTGGGGAGAAAGCGATGAGAGAAAAAAGTCATGGAACGGAGAGTGCGGAGAAAGGAAAACGGGGCGCGCCTTGGGGAGGGATGATGTATGGGCGAAACATGAAGAACGAACGCGAGAGAGACAAGAAGGGTGAACGTGGTCACATTTCCTTCGGCCTCACGCGTCTCTCCATTTCCCAAACTATTTAAACAACCGGCCAACGTCCTGCTCTCTCTCTCCGGGCGACCCGAGTAGAAGAATAAGAATAAGAAGAAGTGGAGGAGAAGAAGAAGCGAGAGATGAGTTGTTAGTACTGTGAACTGCAAGAGGGAATGAGGCGGAGGAGGAGGAGGTTGCATTCAGCCTCCCGGAGGCAGACCACCATAACAACAGTCACACACACATATACATTCATTGATCGGGGAGTTTTTGCCTCTCTCTCTCTCTCGCACGGAAAATGAGGGAATGAGAAAGAGAAAGTGTGTGTGTGTGTGTGTGGATGGAGTGTGTTGTGTCGTCTCTTGTTCGTGATGGTGAAATGAAATGAGTGAGAGTGGGCGGTTGGCGAGAGAGGGATTCCCGAGAAGCTTCGCTCTCGGAGGAGGAGGAGAAGATTCTCATCCATACGTTTTCAATGAGAGGAGGAAAAGGAAATGAGAAACGAACGCGTATTCGAAACTGATGAGAATGTGGAGAGGAAGCTTTGGAGAGGAGGATTAATAATTAATACGAAGCTTAGAATGGAAACCTGATGAGATTTAGATCCCAGGTAGATCCCAGGTACATATAAGCTTATGAGAGGTCAGGTCAAGGGGGAAAAGGACGACTCGGAAAACAGGGTACTATTTAGAAGCATCTGGATACTGTAGGAAAAAGAAGTTGAAAATAGCGAAAACAGAAGGCATATAATTCGGAGGGTACAAAAATTTTGGATAATTGGAATACAAGACAGTTTAGGAGTACAAAATACCATCGAAAATCCGGATTTAGTATCCCTAGATAATTTTGTACCCCCTTGTACACTCCAATTGTATCACCCATCCCAATATGTGCCAAAACAGAATTATGAGATCACAAAGAATCAATTCGGTTGAAAATTTGAGCACTCAAGTCGGCTTCAACATTCTTTTCCAGTCCAGTCACAGGAATACTTTTCTGATTAAAATTTTAATGAAGGTTTGGAAGTCAATTTCAGCATTCTCTATCTCTTAGCTTTATTTCAAGTAAATAAAGAAATGAATTTCAGCTGTTTCGAGTCAGTGAAACGCTCGAAAGTTATATGTAACAGATTTACAAAAAATAAAAGTATTCCGAAAGAGATCAGTTGATTTCAAAGCTTTCAAAATTTATAACTTCGGAATTACAAGTTTTTCAACCATTCACAAAATCCTATTTCGAGCGTATAAATCGATCGTTAGACATAATTTGTTCGATTCAATTTCAAAATTTCTAGTTCTCTCTAGACAATGGAATCCACTCTTTTTTCCAAAGACAGATAAATTCCTAGAATGTCAACATCGTCTTTTTTGCACTCTCCGCGCCGCATCGCATCAGGATGCATTGTTCCAAAACAGATGAACCGATAAAGCTAATGAAACGGAACTGAATCCAACTTTGAAACTTTTCATGGATCCGATTTTTCTCAAGAAAAATGGAAATAAGAGAAAAAAAATAAAATGAGGAAAATTTTTGTCAGAAAGAAAGCAAAACAACAGGTTAGCAAATACTGAAAATGAAGAAAATGAAGCAGACTCAATGATCACAATTCAGGTTCTTTAATGTGGAATTTTAGGTCATGAATGAAGCATTATATAGTAAAGTTGAATGAAGGGAAATGACGTCAGAAGAGTTATCAGCGCATTTTTATCTTTTTGCAATAAATTCCAAATAGTACACTGTTAGAAAAAAATGAACAAAGAAGTAATTTGAATTTTAGTACAATAGCATGAATTTTAGTACAATAGCATGAATTTTAGTACAATAGCATGTGATAGAATTCTGAGGTCGAAGTATGAACTCGAAGAATAAAAATACTGTCTTGAAAATCCCATTATCTCAGTTCCTATGCAAGATATTCGAAAATTGTTCACTAACAAAATTTGTTTGATATTATGATAAGCAAGTTATCAGTTGAGCACTTTTTCATATTTCTGACAAAAACCGAGAAAAGTTGGTTCGAAGTTAACAGTTAGTGGGCACTCCTATTAAAAGTTTTTCGGTTATTCGGCATTTGTACGAAATACACCAAAAAAAATGGTAAGTTGAGAAATATTCGGCATGAAGTTAGTTATATATTATAATTTGATTGCATTTCCAAATAATTTATAGCAATATAAATAATCTGTATGAAAGTTATGGCTGTCCGACAGCAGTTTTACAAGAAACCGAACCGCGAAATTAGAGATAACATACTCAATAAAATTTGGGAAACACGTTATACCGTAAAGACTTCATTAGAAGGTTCTGCTCCTCAATCATCTCAAGGTACACTTTGAGAGTCCTGCCTTTTCAGAGGCTCTTCAATTAGAGGGAGTTCTTCCATTGCTCCGGTATTTTTTCTGATTTGTTTAGAAAAAGATTTTCTAGAATTCTTGTTCAAAATTTAAGGAATAATGCCTTTTTAATAGAAGGACCCGATGGACACAAAATATTTTAATTTTCGAAAAAACTTCATTGAATATGAGTTGACGAGTTTTCAGTCTATACACAATTAAAAATAAGACCTGCAAAAATTTTCAGGCTACATGTCCCTTGAACTGTGTTTAGACTTTCATCATGGGTTCTTGATCTTTATTATCAAATAAACAGGATGTGCACGAGACCCCTCATGACAACATGTTCCATTCTTACCGCCGTTCCATACCAACATCCATAATCTTTGATGATTGAGAACCACTCCAGTTCAGATGAACTCAAAACGATTGCATGATGTCGTATTTGTTACATTTGCAATAATAAGAAAACAAAAAAAATTTAGGTACAAAAACCTGGAGAAATATTATTTGCGTCCGTGCGTCCCTTAACGATTCTGATTATCTTTATATGATCAAACTTCAGAAATCAGCGGGAAACTTTCTGAACGGGAAATAACAGGAAAACGTCACTTTTCACTTTTAGCTTTTCTCCTTCTCTCTTTTCTTATTTCTTAGACGCAAAAATTTTTAAACTTTCAGGCACTATCGCTCTTTATGGGGTTATTTAGAGAATCAGCAATTCAGAAAAATTGCTGATTTTTCTGCCCTCTGCATAAGGAAAAACCAGCAATTTTGCTGAAATTCTTCACACTGAATAACCCCATTAGAAAATTCAAAAGATGAGGAATGGAGGATATCCTCCACCATATGTTCCCACTGAAAACAATTCCAGCTGTGTCGCTTCGCCAAAAGTTCACGTGAAAAACCAGCGGCAGGCACCAATCACCTCCTTTGTTTTGTGCATTTGTTCTTTGAACGCTTAGATTGGTTTTCTCTCTCTCCCCCCGTCCACCAGGGGCCGTAACAACACTAAGAAAAAACTGAAGAAGAAGGTGTGTATGTATTTATTTCGGCAACTAGTTCAATTTCCTTCAAATTGATAAAAATCAGTTTTTCCCTCGCACTAGGTCTTTTTTTGCTTGCTTGCGTGTGTTGTGTGACTTTCAAAAATTTTGTGTGTGTACTCTCATTGCAACACTCGCGTCTTTTTGTATCTTTGGCCTCGAAAGAAACTTTTTTTCTATTTTTTTTCTGAATTCCCAAGACCTAACATCACTAATTTTAATGTTCTGGTTACCATCACAGTTAATAAGATGTCACCCAATTGATATTGATAATTTTTGCGGTCAAAACAGGTCTTAGTTCGTCGAAAAAGATGGGAAATGACTCTTTTATTATCACATGACTTTCGTAGATTCCCGCATTTCGGATGTTCGAGAAATTTTTCCAAAGCTTTTTAATGTTTAACACTTTCTGTTTTTTTTTTTTTGAATAAGTATGGAATATGCTATCCAAGCGGGGCTAGCAGTGATCTAGTGTTGTTTGTGTGTGCGTGTATTTGCCAAGCCCCTCTGCTCATTGGTGCTCGGGGAAGTCAGTGGTGCGGTGGGGCGAGCTTGCTCGCCGGCCCATTAAACTGCAGAGCGGTTCTCGAAAGTTCTTCGCGTTGAACCGGTTTCCCTTCTTTTTTCTTCGTTTTTTCTTCATTTTTTCGCGGTCTCTTATCGCAAAAGAAGATGTTTATCACAAGTTTATTACTTTGTTTGTGAAGAATTTTTTAATAAAGACCTTAGATATCGAAACAAAAAAAGAAAAAAAAAAGAAAAAATTGTTTCATTTATTCCTTATCATTTTTCTATTTTTCTTGCTTCCCTTCCTTGCAAAGAATCTTCTTTGAAAAACACATCACTTTTAAAGAAGAGCCGATGCAAAGAACAAGAAATGCTCTTTTTCCTATATTACACAATCTCTCTCCCTCTGCCCTCCTCCCTGTTTTTTCGTCTTTTTTCCCTTGTTGATATCGGAGGATGCTCCATGATTCTTTCGTTTTTCAACCACTTGTTCTTCTTTTTCTTATTTTTCCCCCACCCTGTTTATGGTTCAACAATTGCAGAAATCGATGAGCGACGGGATGGCGACAACAGCCGCAGCAGTCCCAATGAATGCAAATGGAGTAGACACGGGTAAGGTGCCAACAGCACCACCTGATGTGTTTTTCAGCACTGAAAATGAGCCGGAGGTAGTTTCATTGTGCATAGATAGTTGGAAATTGAGAAATGTGTTTTTTAGGATTGCACACCAGTCAAAATGGACCCCTTCGACAGACCCAAAAGCGACAAAGACCCAGTTGAAGACGCAATAGAGGTTAGTTGATCTCCAAATTCAGTAATTCAAACATCAGGACAGCAACTACAGTTTTGGGTTTGTCTAAAGTGCACGTGTTCTTCATGAACTACAGTACCGGCCAAAGAGATATACAGAAACGGATTTTTCATCTGATGTCCGCCCATTTTGACTATTTTCAAAAGTCTGAAGCTCGGCGGCCAAGTTTCCGATCATTTTGAAAATTTTAGAGAATGTAAAACACTCACAGCATTTTTTGAAAATTTCAAGTTTTTCAGATTTTTACCGATTTCCGAAAGACACATGTTTTTCACGTTTTCAGTACAAAAACCGGTCAAAATGGGTGTTTCTCAGAAATCAACTAATAACTGAAAAACTTGGAATTTTCCAAAAATTCTGTGAATGCAAAGTTTTGGATCTAGGTATAGTTTTGGATCTAGGTATTTTCAAAATTATCGGGAACTTGGCCTCCGAGCTCCAGACTCTTAAAAATGCCGGAAATCGACTGAAAAATATGTTTTTGTATATTTTATTGAGTGGTATTGTAGTTCATGAAAAACAAGTGAACTTAACACACTCAAAATTAAAAAAAAAATCCTAATTTTTTTTTGTGAATTGCCAGTTCAAAACCCGACCAAACCTTGCCAACTAACCGATATAATCGCATTTTCCAAAAAAAAAAACCGACTCTTTTTCCTTTTAATCAAGATTTTTTTATTTGATAAACCGGTTAAGTTTTTTTTCTCTTTTTTCGGGTTTTGTGCCTTTGAACTGTACTGCCATGGCAATTAGTATAAAAACCCCGCTGCCACTGAGAGGTTCCAGTCACAACTTGAGCCGATAAGGTTCTCCTTTTTTCGTGTGACCCGAAAAAATGGATCCTGTTTTGTAAGAAACAACTAGCGCCGAGAAATGAGGTGAACTCTTTTGGATTATTCAATAATTCGCTCTTAATAACCAATTTTCCTATTTTCAGAGACTTCTGAAAGTGATGGAGAAGATTGACTGCCCATATACACCGGGAAAGGAGAAAGGAGTAGATCAGGATGAAAGTGACGATATGACGGAGAGCGAGGACCATGATGAAATGGCAAAGGATGATGAGGGCATACCAGCCAACGAGGTTCGTGTGGAAACCAGAAAAATGGATTGTACAACTGGTCAACTGGTTGCTCCGAGGATCTACGAGAAGGTTGACACCCTATCTTCGACTTCTGAATCATCTGCTGAAGAGGATGAGTCCATGATGATCATCAAGGAAGGGATACGAGTGTGTTATGGAGTCTGGAAGAAGAGACAGAAGAATTCTGAAATGGCATTGAAGGTTTGTTCAGAGCTGTCAATTTGATTCTATCAAAAAATTCTATATCAACTTTCAAAAACATTCAATCTTCTGAACTTTCCAGGGTTTGGCGATTGTTTTGGAACTGTGCTTGACCCAACCATCAGCGCGTGACGAAATATTCTCTGTGCTCTTGGAGACGCTGGGATTCAACACGGTGAGTCAGCTGTTGGCAATGCAACAACAACATATAAAATTTGCAAGAAAAAGAAATTTGATGTTCAACTTTGATGTTTCTGCAGGTCACTTACTGGAAAGCAGTGGTCCCACAAGTGGTGGACTCAGATTTGACATATGCTACACAGTACCGAGAGGCGTTGTTGTTCTCCATGTGCTTGTATGATGTGAATCATAGCAAGAATCGGCTCCGTGAGCTCTATGCAGCAATTCCTGGATTCAGACAGAGTATGCTTGGCATCAGAGCCAAACAGTTCACGGAGAGATATCGTCATCTTCAGATGAAGGTACAAAACGGGTCAAAATATACCGAAGATCTAGAAAAGTACCATTTTAGATTGCTCGTTCTCGTCAAAGCTCCAGAATGTCATCCAAATACGGCTCTGAAGACAATATTCAAGCTATGGTCACTCTGGCCAATGATGTCATCATGGACGAAGAGACAGCGCCAACTCAAATGCCACTGGTCGACATGTCGCACGATAAGGTACACGATAATTTAAAAGCTCTAATTTTGCATCACTTTGTTTTTTTAGCAACGTGTCATCAACGTCTCAAATGCACCGCCAGTGTCAATCAGCAGAAAAACAAGCGGGTCTTGGGAGATCAAACAAGGTTCGGGTGGACTGGTGGCGTGTGTGGATCCAGTAATGTCGGCTGATAAGAAGAACATATGGCTGTCGAATCTGGGGGTCAACATGCAAGAGGAGCTCAAAGTAGGGATATTTTTAGGGTCTTGGGATGAAACAAAAACAACAAAAGTACAATCTTCAGGAGCACTCGACTACAACGAACTCCATTGGACTCCCACTCATCAAGCAAGCGTGCGCTGGAGAAGTTTTCTGCGTATTAGAGCGGAATGAGAAAAAAGAGCTGACTCCGAAACAGCAAGCTGTGGAGTGAGTGATCATTTTGAGGGGAAAATGATGGCAAAATGAATTTTCAGAAGCGATATGTCTCTTCTCTCCGTATTGAACACTTACAACAAGCACAGTTATCAACTGAACCCAGTAGTGGTCAACCAGGTACGCTCTATTGGACAAGTTACGGTTTTTGAATATCAGGAAACCAAAAACATGTTCAGCAATGTGACTCTGAGGGTTTAGGACTGTTTTGAGCCAATTTTGAACCTTTTCGGTCAATTATGATGCATTTAAACTTTTTTTGCATCATTTTCAATTACTTAACGTCATTTCTATCCATTTTTCAATATTTTCTAGCCAATTTTAGGGCATTGAAATCACTTAAGGACCATCTCTAGTTCTTCTTGGACCTTTCCCTCAAACCTGACAGCCAGTATTGTTCAATAGAACACAGGGACGCGCATTATCGATTTTCTCGGTCCGCTGCGCAGTGCGACGCGTACAAACTGCCGACCACTACCATTTCGTTCTTCGCACATCTAAACAACGTGTTTTTCTCGCGAATCTTGTAGTTTTTCCAACTTTTTTTCACAAATCTGTCTGATAACTCTTGACCGAATTTCTCTGGCGATTTTCCCCGTTAAAATCGCACGAAATACCGACTGTATAGGCGAAAATTCATGAAAATGCCCATTTTGAACGATAAACTCTCATTTTTCCGCTTATAAACTAAATTTTGCAGGTAAACCTATTTAAAAACTCTCAAATTTACTTGCTTGCCAATTTTTAAATGAAAATATACAATATTTTCCAATTCCAGGACGATTATGACACCTACTACGGAGGAATTAGCAACGGACTTCTTTGGCCAGCGCTTCACAACTTGCCACAGTTCATTTCACCATGCTACAATGATCCAGAGGTACATACTAAATTCAGAAGATCGGTTTGATGCTATTTTTCAGGCACTTCGTGAGCAATGGTGCGCCTATGTCCGCGTCAACTACCTCTTCTCGATCAACGCCGCTAGGAATAGTCGCGCTCAGGACTTTATTTGGATCCACGACTACCATCTGATGCTCTGTGGACAGATTATGAGATCCTTGGAAGGAAGTCTTGATGTGAGCAGTATAGAGGAGAGAGAAGGAAAACAAAAAGAGTCACTTCAGATCGGATTCTTTTTGCATATCCCATTCCAACCGCCAGCAAACTTCATGACCAAGTATAGAACAGTTGGAGAGCCAATCGTTCGTGCTCTGTTGAGATTCACAAAAGTTGGATTCCAAACCAGTCGTGACAGAGAAACATTTGTAAAATTGGTGGCTGATCATATTAAAAGAACCAAGATTGACTATGATTCTCGTCTAGATCGCTACACCATAGAGCATGATGTAAGATTTTTTTGTGCACGTTTGCTGTGAACCTAACAACATGTTTTCAGGGATTTGCGTGCTCTCTTGGTGTGTTCCCAGTGTCTATTAAGATCGCTGACTTTGTCAACATCGCCAAAAACCCTCAAACCGTCATCGAAGCAGAAGAGATCAGAAAACAAGTAAACGAAAATGAAAAGTGTGTTATCATTAAACTCCTTTTTATAGATAATGGGAAAATGCGCCGATGGTGGTCAATTGTTCTTCTCTGTCGAGAGATTTGATTACACCAAGGGAATCGCTGAGAAACTCCGCGCATGGCAGAGATACTTTGAAAAGTACCCAGACCGTATTGGAAAAGATGTCCTGTTCCAAGTCGCCGTGACTAATAGAAGATCCGTTGAGTCATATCGCCAGTACCAAGATGATGTGATGGCTTTGGCAGAATTGATCAATCAGAAATTCCACAGCGAACAATACCCTGAATGGAAACCGGTGATTTTTGAGACAGATGGACTACCAAGATCTCGACTTATTGCTCACTACCTCGCCATGGATATTGGAGTAGTAACCCCATCGAAGGACGGAATGAATTTGGTGGCTAAAGAGATGCTCGTGTGCAATCCTACAGCTTCCCTCGTCCTATCCACTGGTGCTGGAACTGAAGTCCAGCTGAGCAACGCCCAATTCTACTCTGAACAAGAGGGCAAGTGCTACCACAGAGTTGAAGATATTGCCAACACTGAAGCGTTTGCGGATAACTTCTTCGCTGCAGCCACAGAGAGCAAGGAGACCAGAAACAAACATGGAGAGAAAATAAACCAGTTCCTTTGTGTTCATGACATTGATGAGTGGAGTGACCAATTCTTGGATCCAAAATGGACTCACGAGGTTATAAGTGAATGCGAGGTAGGCACAATGCCTTTTTTTCAAGGCTTGAAACAGAAAATTTCAGGTAAAACAACTCGGACAATTCTATGGACTCATGAATCGCACCGCGCAAGTTCGTCGTCAAATAGTTGAATGTGTGTTGAAGGGACTTCCTATCAGACCACACTTCAAGTTCTCTCTTGAGAATGCTAAGGTAACTAGACAGGCGAATGATTCGGAGTGTACAACACTTGTGGGCTTATTAGGGCACAAAGCAATTCAGGGCTGCAAAATACTTTAAAAATCCGAATTGTACCCACGAATTGTGGCTTGTGCACTCCCGAATTATGCGCCAACTAGACAAAATTGACCTTAAACTAAATTCGAAATTATTCAGACTTCTTTGGAAACATCATGCCCCGAGGGAACAAGCAAACTGACACTAGAAGCTGATGAGGAGTCTGGAGAGGAGAAGGGATTCAAGATTACATATGACATCCATGATGAGCTCAGTGAGATGGAGAAAGATCTCGCCTTCTTGTCTTTCATCCAATCTGATGAGTATGAGAATGCCGAGGAGTTCATCAAGACCATTGGGTCGTTCTACGAAGGTGGACCGATCCTTTTCAGCGAGGAGGTCAAACAGGCCGCTGAGATGTTGCAGCGAGGAATTCACTACAACACATTCTTTACTGATCGGTGAGAAGTATACTCTAATTTCTATTTTTCATTTCTTGATTTTTTAGTGATGGTACTTTGAAAAGCTACGCTTGCTCATACCCAACTAGTGTCCAACCAGCTTACTCTGCAGTCATCCAAGCACAGTTTGCTCGTCGTTGCGCCACATTCTGTGCCATTGTCACCACCGCTCCACTGATCCATACCGGAATTCTTGAGGTTGCCACTATTCCAGAAGGATACTACGCATATGGAGCATCTGCTGGAAGAGAATGGTATCTGAATCCAGCCCAGCAGTTCAAGGATCGCTCTTTCTCGGCTGTGGATTTGACTTTGATGAATAAGGTGTTTGAATTGGTAAGTTAAGATATCAGGGAAACAATAAATTCAAATTAAAATATTAATAATTTGCATTTCAGATTGAGGAGCTTCTCGAGAAACCAGAATTCCGGACATTCAAATGGATCGGAAGCGGAATTCAGAAGCATTGTGGCCACATCACTATTGCCAAGCAAGATGTGAATGGAACAATCCCAGCAAGAAAAGTCACCCGGCTCCATGAGCAGTTGGTGAAGATTGTCAATGATTTTGACCCAACTGGCACCACGTTGACGATGAGAGAATCAGACTTGGACTTTAAGATTTATGTGAAGGTGAGCATTCGATTGTAAAAATTATCACATTCAAAAAAAATGATTGCAGGCAAAACTGAAGGGACGTATTTTCAACAAAGGCCATGGAATCCGTTTGGTGAAGGAGCGACTGAAGCCAAACATGTCCAAAGGTAGCTGTCTGGTTTGTGGAGACAGTGAGTCGGATATTCCAATGCTCGAGGAGTGTTTGAAGTTGGCTGGATCGAAAGTGTACACGATTTGGGTAACCAGGGATCAGGCGTTGCAGGAGAAGGTTAGTGAGATTTTTAAATCATGAAAGCTTGCTCTAAAGCTACAGTGCTGGCCAGAAATATACGCAAAAATATGTTTTTAGTCGATTGTTACTATTTCCTGGTTCTCAGCTGTCAAGTCGAGAGCTCAGGTGGCAAGTTTCCAAACACTTTGAAATTTTTGAAGGTTATAAAACAGATCTAGATTGAAAACTCTGCATTAACAGAATTTTTCGAAAAATCCTAGTTTTTCAGTTATTTGCCGATTTTTGAAGGACATCCTTTTTTCCGTTTTTTTACTGAAAACGAGCCAAAAAAACATATCGTTTAGAAATCAGCAAATAACTGAAAAACAAGGAATTCGAAAAATTCTATAAACGCCAAGTTTGTAACCTAGGTCTGTTATATAACCTTTAAAATTTTCAAAGTGATCGGACTCTTGACAGCCGAGCTCCAGACTCCTGAAAAATGATCAAAAATTAACTGAAATTCAAGTGTTTTTGTATATGTATCATATTGACCGACACTGTATGTATTTTTTCTTTCTATCATCAATTTCGCTTGCTTTCAGGTCTCCCAACTTTGCGAACGCTACAGTTGCACCAATATCCACTACGTCACCTGCCCACAAGTCCTTCTTGGAGCCATGGCTTACGCCACAGCTCATACTCTCACAAATGAGAAGAACAGAAAGGCCGACTCGTACTATGATGACTCGGACACCCCAATGGACCAAGAGGACACTCCATCCAAGCAACAATGATGATTTGTGATGCAATTTTTCTCCCTTTTTATTATTTTTTTACTTGTATTAACCTCCCCGGCAGCTACAGTATTTTCCCTGATTAATTATTCCTTTTTCTTTTTTTTTTCTTTTTTTAAACTTTGTTTAATATCCCGGCAATCTTTTTTTCCGGTCGTAACTTTGCCCATCCCTCCCCTTGACCATCATCCATAATACTTGTAATTACAGTTCTCTTTTCATATTAGATCACTCTGTTTCCCCCAACCAGTTGATAGAAGATTCTCCGTGAGAACCCAGATCCCATTACCTGTCACTTTAGAGTGAATTTCATTTTTTACGAATAAAATGATTGCATATGTATATTTCGTTTTCGTATTTTGACGAGACTAAAACGACCCGAAATTTATATTCAACGCGCCACACAGACTGCATGACTAATGAGAGCTCTCGAAAAAACGGGGGGGGGGGGGGGGCTCATGACTCCAAGCACAACACAAAATTTTCGGCTCTCCTCTCGTCTTCTCTTTCCATTTTCAGTCTATGAGATTGCAGACGGCGTGAGGGGCGGGCTCCACGCACACACACAGCCGTTTCATTCGAAAATCGATAGAAAGGCGCCTAGAAGAGGGGAAAAAAGAAGACGTGCGTTTTGGAGCAGTAGGAAGGCTCCGACCGGCGGAATTTAGTCCGCAGAAAGAGAATGGAGGCTGAAACGCCACCAGCAAGAACACTGGCGTACGGTACTTCGGAAACTATAGATGGTGAGTCAAAGGTTTTAAAAAATTTGAGCTAATTTGAGTGCCTAATAAGGTTAGTTACAGTTCCGCCCAATAAGATATACAAAAACGTATTTTTTTGGAAGTTTTTTTTTTGCCATCCTGCCCATTACAATCGAGCTCCAGACTCATGAAAGTGGTCAAAATGGCCGAAAATCCAATGGAAAATATATTTTTATATCTTATAGACCGGTACTGTGGGTGTACGATCAAATTAACAATACATGAGACACGTTGTTTAGAATAATTTTTTTCATCGATAAAAATTTCATAAACAAAGTTTAGAGTAGCATAATTGTTTAGAAAACGTATCAAATTTTATTCAATCAATCCCAAATAAACATCCACACTCACTCTCTTTGCGAACAAACGACACAAAAGGTGTTGTGTGTCCTTTGCCCCGTGGTTTTGTTCCTTTTGCTGTCTCTATCTCTCCAAATCGTTCACTCTATCTCTCTCGGCACTGTCCGTCGAACTGTCTTTGAGAAAACGTTAATGATCGTTTCTTTCTAACCTATATTTTTATGAAAAACACTGCGTATGTATCGGATATTGAGCCAGAATGAACATGAGACCTATGAGAGCTTTGATGATAAGCTAGAGAAGTTGGCAGGTAGGTTTTTTGAAGGTTTTCTGATCTTTTATTAGGTTAAAATCCAAGTTTTTCTCAACTCTATCTAATTTGGATACTTTTCAGATGATGAAGCGCTGGACGCAAAACGATGGAAACGACGTCATGTGGTGGCGGTGCTCGCGTTGCTTGGATTTGCCAACATCTACGCGATGCGGGCCAATTTGAGCATTGCAATCGTCGAGATGACTTCTGGAGGCGAGAGAAAAGTGAATGGAACAATGCTGCATGTAAGTGGGCGTAGAAGGCGTCAAAGATCATTTTGGGATTAGGGATTGGGTTGAAAACAAAATGAAAAAAGTCAGAAGTCAGAAAAACTTCAAAGGAGATTGGAATAATGGGTTTTGTCAAAAACAAAGGCTTTGGGGCCCACATTTCGAAACATTCTCGCGTTTTATTTAAATTGGGGGCTCCATAATTTAGTTTGAGAAATATTTCAGCCAGTAGTTTGATACCAGAGCAATTTCTAGTATCATTTTGATTGAAAAATATCATCTTGCGAAGTGAATTGAAAAAATAATATTCTTTTAAAATTCAATAATGACTAGAAAACCTCGTTTCATCCAAACTGTTCTCATCTACAGTACCGATCTATGAAACAAACAAAACACTTGTTTTTCAGTTGATTTTTAGCTATTTTGATCATTTCTTTCCATTTTCAAAAGTTTTGAGCTCGGCTGTCAAGTCTTCTATCACTTTGAAAATTTTGGAAAGTGTGCAACAGAAACTTTTTTATTCACAAAATTTTTTGAAAATTTCTAGTTTTCTAGATGTTTTCTGATTTCTGAAAAAAAACACCCTGTTTTTCACGTTTTTAGCACAAAACGGACTGAAACGGGGTGTGTCTCAGAAATCGGAGAATTTCTGAAAAACTAGGAATTTTCAAAAAATTCCAAGAAAGCAACGTTTTCAATTTATGTCTGTGTTATACCCTCCCAAAATTTCCAAGTGATCGGCAACTTGACATAAACTTGAGCTGTTCAGAATGAGAAAAATGGTCAAGATGGCGAAAACAAACTGAAAAATACGTTTTTGTGTATTATTTTGACAAATATTATAAACTTCATTTTGAGTTCAATTTTAAAAAAAGGATAATCTCAATTTCAGGTTCATGGTGACTTTGAAAACTGGACTCCAATGACCCAAGGAGTCGTTCTCAGCTCCTTCTTCTATGGTTACATTGTGTCCCAACTACCCGGAGGATATCTCGCCTACACACATGGAGCAAAGACCGTCTTTTTCGCTGGTACATTTGGTAGGGCTCTCCTACCCATCTCCCATATCTCTTATTTATTTATAGGAACCGCTGTCTTCACGCTTCTCACTCCTCCATTCGCCAGAATGGGTTGGGGAATGCTGGTGTTTGCTCGTTTCATGGAGGGATTACTGGAAGGAGTCACATATCCAGCGATGCATGTTATCTGGAGTAGATGGGCACCACCGCTGGAGCAAACGAAATTGGCTACTTTTGCGTTTTCGGGGTTGGGAACCATGAAACAAAGACTGAAAACTGAATATAGCATTTTTTCAGATCATACTTTGGAACTGTAATTGCTATGCCCTTGTCTGCCTATATTGGAGAGAGTTTTGGATGGCCAATGATTTTCTGGTTCTTCGGTAATCCTTGTTTCATCCTGTTCCCAAAAAAACCCCGTTTTTCAGGCGCGCTTGGTGTGATCTGGTGCACTGTGTGGTATAAGACGGTGCATGATCGGCCAGAGGATGATCCGAAAATCACAACTTCCGAGCTCGCTTTACTGCAGCGTGATGCCTTCAGCCAGAGCCATTATGTGAGTTGGCGTGTGTGTTGGGAAAAGAGAAATAGGAGGAACTTTTTGTATTACACAAAAACATACACATGAAAAGGGATGAAGGGAAAAAGCTGGAGCACTTTTTCGTGGAGAAAAGAACACGATGAAAGTTGACAGAGAGATTGAGAAGGAGAACAAAATGCGACAAACATGAAAATTGGGAGAAAATATGATCTTATGTACAGTACTGGTTGATAAAATACGAAAAATGTATATTATTATTTTCGTTGATTTCTTAACCATTTTCAGAAGTCTAAAGCTCGACTGCCACGTATCGTACCATTTTGAAAAGTTGGGAGGTTTTAAAACATATCTAGGTTGAAAATTTTGCTTTTACAGAATTTTTTGAAAGTTCCTAGTTTTTCAGATATTTGCCGATTTCTGAAATACACCTGATTTCCGAAGGACACATTTTTTTCAGAATTTCAGTTCAGAACGGGGCAAAGAAAGAGTGTCTTCTAGGAATCGATAAATAGCTGAAAAATTAGGAATTTTCAAAACATTCTAAAACTGCATATTTTTCAATTTAGATCTGTTTTACACTTTACAAAATTTTCGAAGTTATCGGATACTTGACAACTAAGCTACAGACTCTTGAAAATGGTCAAAATGACCAACTGAAAAATATGTTCTTGTATATTTTATTGACCTGTACAGTAGTTAAAATAATATTATAAAAAACTAATTCTTTCAGCTTGTTCCATGGGGCAAGATCCTTCGCTCCAAACCTGTCTGGGCTGTTATCATGGCCCACAGTGCCCAGAACTTTGGATTCTATATCATGCTCACTAATCTCCCACGGATGCTGAAAGATATTGCTGGATATGATTTGGAGAAAGTCAGACACATAGACAATTCCAAATTACGCATTTCCATAATTTCCAGGCTGGTCTTGCGAGCAGCCTTCCGTATTTCTTGATGGGATTCCAAATTGTAACCGGAGGGCAGTTGTGTGACTACTTGAGAAAGAATAAGCACTACGACACACTATTCGTGAGAAAGATGGCATGCGCTGCTGGTACTTATGACTAATCGAATTTTAAAAATTGCGAAAAATTTTAAAGGATTTATCGGACAAGCGGTGTTCCTGTTCCTGGTAATGACCACCAGCAACTCCCTTCTTTTGGTTCTCTTCTTCTCGATCTCAATCGGACTCGGTGGAATTTGCTGGTGCGGATTCTCGGTAAATCATTTGGACTTGGCCCCTCAGTATGCTGGACATCTTATGGCTGTTTCCAACACCTTCGCCACTATCCCAGGAATCTTCGGACCCCTTCTAGTCGGAGCTATTGTAGAAAATGGAGTAAGAACTTGAAAAATAATGGTTCTTTTTCTAAAGTTCGCTTCTTTTAGATAATTGGAGAATGGAATGTAATTATGTACATCATTATATCTGTCTATCTTGCTGGAGCCGCATTCTTCTGGAAGTTCGCCGATGCCTCAATCCAACCATGGGCGTCGGAGAGCACCTCGTTCGTTGGACAGCTCGAATAGAAAGATAGATCACATATCGGATAATTTCGCATTTCGTTTACTATCAGATTCTCCCCTTTAGAGACATAATTGAGTTGCATTCCAGAGATTGATAATGTGTTGAGATTTCCAAGTTATTCTTTTTTCATTTTGAAAATTTTCCCTGAAAAAAAAGAATAAATGACTTTGGACGTTAAGTTTGGATCTTGAGATTATTTATTGCGTTTTACATAATTGAAAATACAGTAGAACTTTTGGACTAGTCCCTAGTGGGAGAATGTATATGCACCACAAGTAACTGCTTTAAAAGAGAAAAAGAGAAAAAATGAAAAAAGAATTTGGGGGAAATTATAAGGAATAGCGAAAATGACAGTAGTAGTGTAGGGCGTAATGAACAAAAGAAACCATTTGGGGTGATAAGTGTGGAAGCGCAGTCAGACGACGTGGTTAGGAAATCGAGGGTGGCCAGATGGCTTCGAATTGACGTACTTCTTCCAACTTGTGGAAGAAGATGTCAAACCAACCGGCAACCATACGTTTCCAGGTGATTAAAATGAGGATCTCGGCTAGATAATGAAGGGTAATGAGCGGCGAGTGTAGCGAAACGCGCGCGGAATGGGTTAGAGCATCGTCGTCTGAACGCAGCGCCACACTAAATGACAACAATAGTTCAGGTGAATAAGATGGTGGATCGGGTTGAGAACAAGTGGACTCGTTCTCAAGCGATACACCAGGTTGAACACGAGAATATTGTTGACGCCACTCCCAAAACGGTTGCAATTGCTTGTGGGCTTGAAATATTCAGGCGCTGGCGAGCTCGTCTTGGGCTCCGGTGGTGATAAGATGGGCGAAGGCCTTGTAGTCGACCTCTCCTCCCTCGATTGGTGGCTTTCCCTGGAAATTTCATTGATGACTATTAGCATTATCACTAATCAGTAGCTTGAAAGTTATCTATTTACCTTATACATGGCCTTGATCTCGTCCTCGTCCAGTGGCTCTCCTCTCTTGTTTTGAAGGATCTTGATGAGCTCGTCCTCCTTGATCTTTCCACAGTCCTTCTTGTCGAACATAGCGAAGGCTCCGACGATGGTGGCCTCTGGGTCAGTTCCTGAAAATTAATTTAGTTGGAATTAATTCACAAAATCATCTAGATTATCCCTAGTTGCACTATTTCTTACCGGTCAATCGCTCTCCGAAGAGGGTGAGGAAAACGGTGAAGTTGATTGGTCCGGAAGCCTCCTTGATCATGGCGTCGATCTGGCTGTCTGGGGCGATTTGTCCCATGGAAGCGTAGAGATCCTTGAGATCGGACTGAAAACAAACCAATTTTCGAAGCTACTATTCTTCAAGATAAGACAAACCTTGTCGATGACTCCGTCCTTGTTCTGGTCCATGATACCGAAAGCCTCCTTGAATTCTTGGATGGTCTTCTGGTCGAATTGAGCGGCCTCGGATCCCGAGCGCTTCTTGGAGGACTTCTTCTTGGCGGCCTTGGACTGAAACATCAAATTTAGTAATTGCAAGAAAAGGGTTTTACATTTTTTGTCAACTAACTATCCTAGTTTAGATGATAAATAGGAAATTGGAGTTTTGAATAGACTTACTCATGTTATGATATAAGGTGTAAGGTATATGGTATGAGATATAAAAGGTATAAGTTAATCGATGTAAGTCTTATAATATAAGTTTGTCTTCTGATATAAGTCTTTTAGTAGAACTCATGGAAACTCACCATTTTGTGGACTGTGTTGAGTAGCTGAATGAGACTGACTGAAGAATATCCGTCGCTCTTGTCTCCCTTTTACACTGTCGCGGCACCCCGAGGAGGCTTCGGAGATGGAGAGAAAGAGGAGAGCTAGCTGTTTGAGCAAATCTCAACAACTTTACACAAGAGGCGCACCGCCCCCGTGGTGCTAACATCAGGCATCCGATGGAGGTTTCCTAGAAGATGATGGGCACAAAACTCACTCGCGATTGCTGCTCTCGCCGCACTCCTCTCATCGACTTACCCGCGCCATCGGGGCCCCCGAAAGTTCTCCGATCACATAAATTGAGAAAATGGAAAAAGAAACAGGGGGAGATGCGGGTGGTGAGGAAGGGGTGAAGCAGTGGGTGAGAATGGCGAGATGCATTAGGGATCAGTGAATGACAGGTGGTCAGGAGAGAATATCTTTTTTTCAGAAATCATGAAAATCGTAGTATCTTTACTTTATGATCCTGATAATCATTTTTCAAAAGTTTAAATCATTTTTCAAAAGTTTCAATGATATGATAGTATCAGAGAATGCAGATAGTAAAAGCTGTCCTTCCAGTTGAATTATAGCACAATATTTTTCTTTCATCCATGTTTTTTTAAACGTAATAAATACAATACAATACAATACAATATTGGAAAAAAAAAAGAATTTTGAAGTACGAATCATTTTTTTCAGATATCAATATGTTGAATGCGTGGTTAGCAATTACTCCATTCTTGTTTCGAAATATTACTATGATTTTCTCAAAGCAAACTTGCACTTTAAGCCTATTTATTTCGGCTCCTGTGAAAGATGTGAAAATGTAGTCAACTGGAAAATTTTTCATCATATCATCACCAATATTCCATAAGTAGACAAATGTTTGATTCCTTTTACAAGTACCAAAATAAATGAGCTCAAAGTGCAAGTACAGAATTTTCTTCTATTAGATTGTTTATGATAAATTAGTACATCGGTGATTTTAAAAATATATGTTTCTCGAAACTACAATGAGAAAGATAAGATTTAAACTAAAATGGAAAAAAAAACTATTTGGCCTTTATGTTGTTTCCTGAAATCATACTTATACTAAATCTGTTTTGATTTAACTTTGATTCTAATTTATAGTTTTTCCTGTTAATATGTTTTGTTGATGGCGCGAGAGTGTCTCCCATCTGAATTTACTGTTTGTTATTGTTGGAAAATAGTGAATTTTGAGCTGTTTGGTACGATACTCCTGTTACATTCTCTGTTCTGAAAATCTCAGTCAAAGTCCATGTACCGTAATTCCTCTATTAGAAGCCCACCCAAACCAACAACTTTTTGCTCAATTATCTCGATTCATGTGAAAGATATTGAAAATTTGTCAACTGATGAAATATTGGTGATATTATGATAAGTAATTTTTTAATAGACTGCAAGTTAATATCTTTCACAGGAATCGATATAAATAAGTGGACGGTTTGGGTGGGCTTCATTAGAGGAAATGCAGTATACTTTCCCTAAAAATTCATAGTGTGATTTGCTGTTTTGCTCCTAAAATATTTTCCAGCTCAATTTTCCAAAAAAAAAAATGACCTAACTTTTTTGCATTCTATGACTCCGAGAATTTAATAGGGATCCTTGCGGGCTTCCTGGTCTGAAAACAACATTCTATGCGTCAGCTGTCACCCGACCGCTCAAAGTTTTCCCCGACGTCTTGAGGTTTTTTTCCTTGAAGGTTTTGGTTTTTTTCGGATTTCCAGGTTTTTGTGAAAGGGGAATAACGAACTTGGTTTTTTCTAGGAAAACATTAAATAGTTTTGTTGATTTTGATAAACAGGGATCAATGAATGAACTAACAATTTTCAGAATCAGAATTCACCGAAACTGTGCCACCATGCTAGTATCTATCCTAGTCTACTGCTCTATTTCTGTATAATTTGGCCACCCTCGTGTTGATCATTCATCTTCCCGAACCCTGCTTTTTTATGACATCCACCCTCGCTTTGCGTTTCTGCGCAAAAGCATCGACAGCAGCAAAAAAAAGCGAATCTACCACCTTGACTTTTACTTGCTCCTAAAGATGCACTTGAAAAATATTCAAAGCCAAACAGTTGGCTTTTTCCAAAAATTCTTCTTCCTTCTCGCTATTCTCTAGATATTTGCGTTTCTCAAATAGAAAAGATATTGCGTATATCCCTTCTCCCGCTGCTGCCAGCACAAGAGTAATCAGGAGTGTCTGAGGATCCCAAAGAGACACCAGACATTCGAGTCGGGATCACGGCACCGCTCTTTCGGTCGCGAATCTATCCGATTCGTGTTATCTCTACGCTGAGAAACTTTCGCGGACCGTTGTATTACACTATATTAGAAACGGCATCCCGAGAATCTGCCACCCTCCGCCGATTGCCTACTAACTTGCATCCCGATGCCGACGAGAAAAGAGCACCTCCTCCTTTTCGTATCACCTCCCTTTTCCTTCAGCTACTCCTCCTTCTCTTCCCATACGCCTACCAACCAACCATTATTATCGCAGTGCTCTCGACAGGATCGGGGAAAACGAAAACTTCTTCTCTTTGCTTTTCATTCGTTCCGTGTGTGTGTGCATCTCAAAGTTTTTGCTCTCACTTTTCCTACCAATCGTCTTAATTATCAGTGTTTCTCTTTTTATTCTTCGAGTTTTTAGGTAGAGAACCTTTTCCAACATGTCCAAGGCCGCCAAGAAGAAGTCCTCCAAGAAGCGCTCGGGATCCGAGGCCGCCCAATTCGACCAGAAGACCATCCAGGAGTTCAAGGAGGCTTTCGGTATCATGGACCAGAACAAGGACGGAGTCATCGACAAGGTTTGTCTTATCTTGAAGAATAGTAGCTTCGAAAATTGGTTTGTTTTCAGTCCGATCTCAAGGATCTCTACGCTTCCATGGGACAAATCGCCCCAGACAGCCAGATCGACGCCATGATCAAGGAGGCTTCCGGACCAATCAACTTCACCGTCTTCCTCACCCTCTTCGGAGAGCGATTGACCGGTAATTCATAGAATGTTGGGAACTAATTTCAATTTAACTAATTTTCAGGAACTGACCCAGAGGCCACCATCGTCGGAGCCTTCGCTATGTTCGACAAGAAGGACTGTGGAAAGATCAAGGAGGACGAGCTCATCAAGATCCTTCAAAACAAGAGAGGAGAGCCACTGGACGAGGACGAGATCAAGGCCATGTATAAGGTAAATAGATAACTTTCAAGCTACTGATTAGTGATAATGCTAATAGTCATCAATGAAATTTCCAGGGAAAGCCACCAATCGAGGGAGGAGAGGTCGACTACAAGGCCTTCGCCCATCTTATCACCACCGGAGCCCAAGACGAGCTCGCCAGCGCCTAAACATCCAACAACACATTGCACCGAGTCTACAATTGCCTTATTGAATCAATTTGATGTTTCATTTTTTCTCATTTATTCATTTGAATTATAATCTTGCAACATGGATTAGTGCAATAAATGGTGGCGATAAAACTAGTTGAAATTTAATAATTGGCTTTTGATTTTATAGTAATACTCAGATGGAAAGGATTTCAAAATCTGAAAAATGGATCTATCTGAATAGAGGTCTGAACAATAATTTTCATTTCTACTAAAGCATTTAGGAGAACGTGAGAACTGGCGTGAATGGGAAAAGATTACAAAGTATTGGAGAGACTATATCACAATAATAAAGGACTGGTAGGTAAATAACACGATACTGGACTGTAATTGAGGAGGGGGACAAGTATGGGAGCAAAGCTAAATGCATTGTATTGAGGAACGTCTGCACAGCAGACCTTATTATGTATATTATGTACAAAAATCTAGTCTGGGACATTTAAAAAATTCGCATCTCATTTTCAACAGAAAAAATGTACATGCATCAGAAGGAGGTGAAAAAAGGAATGAATCACAACAATAGTAAGATGATTATTATAGATATGAGATGCTTTGAATGAAAGTGAAATCGATGAGCCTTATTATTCCATCATGGGCTCATCGTTGGATCCTTGAGGTGGATCTGGAACTGGTGATTGTTCTGGCGCACTGGGTCCCTCAAATTGGTAGGGCATGAGCTGGCGTGGAAATGGATCCATTGGCTGTGCGAAGACTTCCATCGCGGCTTCGGCTTCGGTGAGTGGACGTACGCGAAGAATCACCCAGATCGATTCTGAAATTTGAGGAATTGTTGTGAGAAGATAAATTTTAGCACAATTTCTGAATAGTTTTTCTAGTTCCAGGCTAATTGTATTGAGAACATTGGGAGATACATTGTACTGGTATCTTCTTATCTGGTAAATTATTGACATGAAAACAATGAAGTTGGATGTTAGCTGATGTTTCAGCTGATAAGATAGAAAAGTTTCAGTTAAACGTCACCTAAGATAGGTTAGTGAATTTTTCAGAGGTCCTAGCGGTTTCGAAACTGGGAAAAAAGTTATCAGAAAGCTGGCCAAACGGCTTTACTAAATAGAAGAGGCCTCGGGTAAATTAAAACAATTTTTATTAAATTTGAGCTGCCTATTTCTGTCACATGTACTCGAGATACAAAAGGACAGGGCCTAGCAGAGTACCACATCTTAAAAATAAAGAAGTTTTCAGTAATTTACGGCGAATACAATTATTCCATCCATTTTGTTTATTATTGTTTAACTAGCTTGCTGGTACGCCTTCGGCGCAATTTAAACTAGTTTTTTTACTAGTTAGTCGCGTTTTGTGTTTTATTTATAAGAAAAAATTCTCTTCCAACATGATAGCTTCCAGCTAGTAGCTGCAGTAGATCATCGAATATACCGGTCCGGTCGTTCACTACTCATTTGTCCGTATGCTCAGAACTTTTAGAATCCTATTTTCTTAATAGAGTCATTCATTTTTTATGAATACTTACCTCCAAAGAAGATGTTCTGTGGAGTGACAAACTGGAATCTCGCCTTGAAGTCTCCCATCTCGAATGGGCACGTGATACGGATCTCGATATTTTCCGACGCGTCTGGATCCAAAACTGTATCCTTCCACACTTCGTAATCGATCGGGTCACCTGGAAAAAAACTATTTGTATAGAAGGTATAGAAGAGTTTATCCGAGCTTCTAGATGCTTCGAGCCTGAGAGTGTCTGCTGGCACATGAATCGAAGGGTAAACCGAATCGAAGGTACAAGGGGGTAGAAAGTGATTTAAGGGTACAAAATCTACAATTTAGGAACGCAACATTCGTTTTTCCCGGCATTTTGTACACCCGAATGGAGGGTTTCGAACCTCTAAATCGCTTTGTACACCAATTACCTCGAAATTTCGGTACCCACCGATACATTTGCCGTGTCTGGTTTAGCCTAGAGATCTGTCCAATACTAACTACTCACCATCAACAAATGCAAGCCGAGTGCCATCAGGCCATCTGAAGCGTCCGTCATTGACAACTCGCCAACCGATGAAGAATGTGGTGTTTGGGCGGTATGTGAAGGTCTGAAACAAGCATTTTTTCGTAATGCAGCATAATTAGCTGTCCCAACCCCTGAAATCGCTTCCTTGTTCGTGCATTCCTTGACTGTTGATGAGAGACACGACTGACGAAAGGCCTCCTCCATATGCACCAAATCTCCATTCTGATCGTAGAATACAGAGATCGCAGTTGACAGATTCCTGAAAATTTGTGTATTATTATTTGTCGAATCCACAACAGGTCACCAGTTTGCAAGATCCAAATAGAAAGCGGCAAGCTCATGTGGGATGGCACGTGGAGCGATGATGTCGGTGAATTTGAGAATGAGGTTCTGAAAATTCTCGGTACATTTTTTGAATTGAATAAATTAAAGCTACCTCTCTGTCGTCGGTGGTCATCTGACTCATTTTTGATATCAAACTGTTTTCGAGCGCGTCCATGGCGAACTGAAATTGAGGAAATATAATAAAATTAAAGGATGGAAGCGAATACGAAAAGAAAGACGTTAGAAAAGTTGTTTTTGTAAGTGTATAACAGCCAAAATGTCATTGCCAGGGGCAACTGCGTCTTTTCGTGTTTAAAAATTAAAAAATATTGGTTGCAGAGGGAAACGTCGGCAAAATACTAACTGATAAAATTAATAATTATTAAATTTTATTTCCTATCTCTACTTGTTAGCGTACAGGAAATGTATAAACTCAAAATTATCAAAATTATCAAAATTCGTAAAATTTCGAAATGACACAATTTTTTTATGTTTCCATTCATCACAGGCGTTAGAGAAATTTAAGCAAAAACAGATACGACCCAAAATTGAATACCAAACCAATAGAAAAAAACGAAAACGGTCCTTGGAGAAAGGGAACACCGAATACCAAAAAAGAGACATAGAATCATGCTGACCTCTGAAATACGCAAACACAACGACGCGCATTTGCGGACTCTCTGCTAATGCACGTGCGCTAGATGAGATGGAGTGTAACGCACGGAGAGAGTGCTAGACAAAGAACCGGGGCAAAATAGGCTGTGTTTCGCCACGACGTCTGCCAATTATCACATCATAGGCACACACAATAAAGAACTCCAGGAGAGAAAAGGAAACCAAAAAAAATTAGGATTGAATGAAATATTTATTTTCTGAGAAGTTGAACAGAAATGCTCTTGTCAAAAAAATACTGGGCGGTCGGTTATCCGCAGTAAAACGATTTTGTAGGGACGTCGATCGTTTTCTTGTACGGAGCACAACACGATGCACGTGGGAAGAGACAAACGCTGTTAGCACAAGGTTGTTGGCTGGTGAATGCACCGCTGAAAATTTAGAAATTTGAATTTAATAAAGTTTAAAAGGGGTTCAACATACCTGCACTGACATCCGGATGGGAAACAATAGCGTTGCATGCTGATGATTCCACAGTTTCCACAAGTGTCGTTGCATGTCGCTCCGGGGGCCGCGGTCCAGGCAGTCCATGTTCCGGCGCACACTTCTGGCTGGAAAAGTTTCATTTTTTGGTGTTTTTTTTAAATTTTGTTTTCAAATCATGTAATCAAACTGGTTTACCGTATTAGCTTGGCAATACTGAGCTCCGTCGTATCCTGTGGCTAGATATTTGCCAGAGCAACAAGGAGTTCCTGTTGTACACGCCGCTTGTCCACAAATCCTGGTTTCCACTTTGTCATCTCTGAAATTGTGAAATTCAAGAGTTTTAAAAGAGAAATTGGCATGTAATTCGAAGGATACATTGATTGAGGGGTACAAGCGGTTACAAAGTGAATTAGGTACAAAAGACCACGATTCGGGGGTGCAAAATTCAAAATATTTTAGGTATTTTGCACCCCCGAATAGAAGATTTGGTACCCCAACGATCCCAAAATTGTTGTACCCTCCGAATTATCTGCCAGAGAGTTCGAAGGACCTGGAAGCAAAAATTGAAAATATGTACTTACACGCAAGGACATCCATAAGGTTCCGAAGCGCAGGTACGATTTCTGGTTTGGGTTCCACAGCCTCCACAAGATGCGCTGCATGTGGTCCAAGCGGTCCATTGATTCCAAAGTCCAATGTTTTCTGAAAAAAATGGTTTTTTTTAGATTTGAAAAATATGAATATTGCCAATTTTAACGGAGGCCAGACACCAAAAAAAAAAGTTTTTCTGATATTTAGCATAGAGAACCCCCATGAGGGTTTGAACTTATGACAGGCAGCTCAGGGGTACAGCGCCGCTACCGGCTGAGCTACGGGGGCGCGAAGGCGCCTGACGACCGATGGTCTACATAAGCGCGGCGCGATTTCGGCCCCCCGAACTGCCCCCGAAATTTTTGCTGTCTCGCCTCCTTTAAACACTAATGAATTGTGGGAACATTAAACATAGGTCTTAGTATGCCCCAGATTCGATTTCGGCGCTAACCGCTTACCTGGATCACAACAAGTCGTCTGCTCGGGATTAAAAGCTGGTGTTGTTGGCAATGGACCACAGAAGAAGCTCTTAGTGGCCACATCAATTGTCTTTTTGTAGCCAGGACAACAAGATGCTCTTGGGTACAAACAAACCGAAGAAGCACATGGTTGAGAATCCGTGGCAGCGCCCCTGAAACCGAAATTATAAACTTTTCTCACAAACTTTGACACTCACGTGCAGCTGCAACCATACTGTAATGACAGACAAACTCTAGATCTTGTTGTAGTACCACAAGATCCACATGTATCGTTACAAGCAATTGCAGTGGTCCATTCTCCCCAAATTCCTGCGCTCGGGCAGCAGTTTACACCGCAAGTGTTTATTTTTTCGGGTTCCGCTACTTGGGTGGGCTGAAAATCGTTATTTTGTTTTAACAGGTTTTTCAAAGACTTACCAATGGTCCGCAGGTGTGTGCATTGTTGATAACTGTTGCACTAAATCCTGGACAGCAACTCAACCTTGGGAAATAGCAAACTCCAACCCCGCATGGTTCAGTCAATGTTGAAGGGCCTCTGAAACAGAACAAGTCTTCTTAGCTACAGTAATCTCAACCTTACTGGCAAGGACAGCCATCTGCTTCCGATAGACATTCTCTTGTTCTTGTCTGATTTCCACACGATCCACAGTAATCTCTGCATTGCATCGGAGCCGTTGTCCATTCGGACCATATTCCAGTTTCTGCGCAGCAAGTTTCGGAACATGTTGGGTCGTATGGAGCATATGGTGTTGTGTAGTTTGGCTGAAAATTTCACTCCTGAATAGTAGCGAACTTTGGAGCTCACCTGAGGTCCGCATGCATGTGCATTATCAATGACAGTAGCCGAAAATCCTGCACAGCACGAGTCTAGTGGGAAATAGCAAACACCGATGCCACAGTTGACTTCACGAGAATCAGCGCCTCTGAAATTGAACAAAAATTATTAAATACATAAAAAAAAACTTGGACCAAAATTATCAAACCTGCATGGGCAAGAAGATGGTGAGAGACAGACACGCCGTTGAGTTTTCTGTGAGCAAGACCCACAGGAAGTTGGGCAGGCACCTCCATCGGACCATTCTGACCAGTATCCTCCAGATGATGGACAGCAAGACGGTGCGCAGAGAGTGGATGGTGGTGGGTCACTATCGTCCTGAAATAAATCCGCTAAGAATAAATACTTATGACTTTACTAACCCCTGCAGAACATTCGAATGTACTTCCAACGATAATTTTTGTTCTGGTACCACAACATGTTGCTCTTGGGTATTCGCATGGTGCTGGAGCACATTCTCCTGTTTTTGATGAGCGGCCACTGGAAAATTTTTTTTGGAAAACTAATACCCGAATTCAATGAAATACCTGCACGAACCACACATGCTCTGTGAGAGACAAGTTCTTGAATAGGTAGTTGTTCCGCAGTTACCACAAGTGTCGTTACAATTTCCGGTTTGTACCCATTCAGACCAAACACCTCCCAGAACACAGCACGCTGGTGTTGTGCCCATCGTAGTTGGAACTGTTGTGGTTGTAGCTGTAGTCGTCTTTGCCGTTGTTGTTGACGATGTTGAAACAGTTGCGGTCGAAGTCGTCCTTCCAGTAGTCGTTCTTGCCGATGTTGCTGGAACGGTTGTAGTTGGGATTGTACTAGTCTCAGCGGTCGAAGTGGCACTCGTCGTCGTCTCGACTGTCGAGGTCTCAGCTGAAGATGTTGGAACTATAGTAGTCTCAGCGGTCGAGGTGGCGATTGTCGAGGTCTCAGCTGAAGATGTCGGGACTGTAGTAGTCTCAGCGGTCGAGGTGGCGATTGTCGAGGTCTCAGCTGAAGATGTTGGAACTGTACTAGTCTCAGCGGTCGAGGTGGCAATTGTCGAGGTCTCAGCTGAAGATGTCGGAACTGTACTAGTCTCAGCGGTCGAGGTGGCGATTGTCGAGGTCTCAGCTGAAGATGTCGGAACTGTACTAGTCTCAGCGGTCGAGGTGGCGATTGTCGAGGTCTCAGCTGAAGATGTTGGAACTATAGTAGTCTCAGCGGTCGAGGTGGCGATTGTCGAGGTCTCAGCTGAAGATGTCGGGACTGTAGTAGTCTCAGCGGTCGAGGTGGCGATTGTCGAGGTCTCAGCTGAAGATGTTGGAACTGTACTAGTCTCAGCGGTCGAGGTGGCAATTGTCGAGGTCTCAGCTGAAGATGTCGGAACTGTACTAGTCTCAGCGGTCGAGGTGGCGATTGTCGAGGTCTCAGCTGATGATGTTGGAACTGTAGTTGTCTCAGCGGTCGAGGTGGCGATTGTCGAGGTCTCAGCTGATGATGTTGGAACTGTAGTAGTCTCAGCGGTCGAGGTGGCGATTGTCGAGGTCTCAGCTGATGATGTTGGTACTGTACTAGTCTCAGCGGTCGAGGTGGCAATTGTCGAGGTCTCAGCTGAAGATGTCGGAACTGTACTAGTCTCAGCGGTCGAGGTGGCGATTGTCGAGGTCTCAGCTGAAGATGTCGGAACTGTACTAGTCTCAGCGGTCGAGGTGGCGATTGTCGAGGTCTCAGCTGAAGATGTTGGAACTATAGTAGTCTCAGCGGTCGAGGTGGCGATTGTCGAGGTCTCAGCTGAAGATGTTGGAACTGTACTAGTCTCAGCGGTCGAGGTGGCGATTGTCGAGGTCTCAGCTGATGATGTTGGAACTGTAGTTGTCTCAGCGGTCGAGGTGGCGATTGTCGAGGTCTCAGCTGATGATGTTGGAACTGTAGTAGTCTCAGCGGTCGAGGTGGCGATTGTCGAGGTCTCAGCTGATGATGTTGGAACTGTAGTTGTCTCAGCGGTCGAGGTGGCGATTGTCGAGGTCTCAGCTGAAGATGTTGGAACTGTAGTAGTCTCAGCGGTCGAGGTGGCAATTGTCGAGGTCTCAGCTGAAGATGTCGGAACTGTACTAGTCTCAGCGGTCGAGGTGGCGATTGTCGAGGTCTCAGCTGAAGATGTTGGAACTATAGTAGTCTCAGCGGTCGAGGTGGCGATTGTCGAGGTCTCAGCTGAAGATGTTGGAACTGTACTAGTCTCAGCGGTCGAGGTGGCAATTGTCGAGGTCTCAGCTGAAGATGTCGGAACTGTACTAGTCTCAGCGGTCGAGGTGGCGATTGTCGAGGTCTCAGCTGATGATGTTGGAACTGTAGTAGTCTCAGCGGTCGAGGTGGCGATTGTCGAGGTCTCAGCTGATGATGTTGGAACTGTAGTAGTCTCAGCGGTCGAGGTGGCGATTGTCGAGGTCTCAGCTGATGATGTTGGAACTGTAGTTGTCTCAGCGGTCGAGGTGGCGATTGTCGAGGTCTCAGCTGAAGATGTTGGAACTGTAGTAGTCTCAGCGGTCGAAGTGGCAATTGTCGAGGTCTCAGCTGAAGATGTTGGAACTATAGTAGTCTCAGCGGTCGAGGTGGCGATTGTCGAGGTCTCAGCTGAAGATGTCGGGACTGTAGTAGTCTCAGCGGTCGAGGTGGCGATTGTCGAGGTCTCAGCTGAAGATGTTGGAACTGTACTAGTCTCAGCGGTCGAGGTGGCAATTGTCGAGGTCTCAGCTGAAGATGTCGGAACTGTACTAGTCTCAGCGGTCGAGGTGGCGATTGTCGAGGTCTCAGCTGAAGATGTCGGGACTGTAGTAGTCTCAGCGGTCGAGGTGGCGATTGTCGAGGTCTCAGCTGAAGATGTCGGGACTGTAGTAGTCTCAGCGGTCGAGGTGGCGATTGTCGAGGTCTCAGCTGAAGATGTTGGAACTGTACTAGTCTCAGCGGTCGAGGTGGCAATTGTCGAGGTCTCAGCTG